>NC_043707.1:60525323-60587569 GCF_006229205.1 Suricata suricatta
AGGTGTCCATCTCTTGACAGGTGCACCCCCAGTACTTACACTATGTGGGAATTTGATAACTATTTGTAGAATAGATGAGTGATTTTAGAAAAGTGAAATATTAGCAATGAATCTAGGCTTGTGCCCCTACTCCCTTTCCAATGATTATTTCTTTATACTTTTAAATACTACACAAAACTAAAATGTGCCCATACCAAACCCTAACGTCATATTACACCAAAATTTCAAACAAAAAAATACAATTTGAGAATAATAAGCTATTCTTTCTTAAAAATATCTTCATTGTTTTCCTTTTAAAGTGGCTTCTCTATTATTTCCTTTTATGGAAGAAAAATCAACCATTCAATCTATTTATTCAAATGCTAAAAATTTCTCTTCATCATCAGAAAAGCTGGGAAATTATCATTTCCAAAAGTTCTTGAAAATAATATACCTAAATAAAAAGATTTAGATTGCCACTCCATCAGAAGACAATGGAAAATTCAAAAATCTAATTCTAATCTGACAGCTATGTCTTCTTAACAAGTATTAATTAAATTGCAGGGGAGAGATAAGAGGGCTCTTAACAATAAAATTATATTATTTTCTGATTCGTGAGAGAGGTAAGATGTGTCTGGAGAAATTAGATGCTTGATTATATTATACTGCTCAGGCATACATGTGATTACTAAGTAGTACCTTTTTAATATACTTTACAATATGCACTTTTTTTAAAAAGTAAAAACCTTTCTACCTGAAACCCATTGCCTATTTTGTTATCCAAATGTAACATGTTCAGGAAGACACAATGCATTTTCTAAAAATGACAATTTGAGTCATAAACACCCACAAATGTAGTTGACACATCACCTTTCAAATCGATATCTCCAGCACCATTAACATCCCTCAAATAAAGAATATGATTTCCTGTAACATTAGAGGCAACAAAGCCAATTATTTAAATATTCTTATTTTTTAAAATGTAGTGATCTCCTTTGAATCTTCTGCACAACAGAGGCGTAGTAAATACAGGTTGGACTGAGGAATATTTATTTTGAGGTGCTTCCATGAGTCTTGCTAATGTAAATCTTTTAAAAAGGAATGACGTGTCTCCTTAAAAATTAAAAAGGAAGTCAAGGTCTTTGACTCTTTAGATGTAATAACTTACTGTAATTTGTTTCTGAAAAACATAATCTAAGCTTAGAAAGGCAATACTCTAGGGATGCTTGTGTGCCTCGGTGCCTTGTGAGCTGAGTCTCTGACTTCGGCTCAAGCTCCAGGTTGGGCTCTGCACTGACAGCACAGAGCCTGCCTGGGATTCTCTCTCCCACTCTCTCTTTCTCTGCCTCTCCCCCCTCTCAAAATAAATTTTAAAACTAAAAAAAAGGAATATGCTATATTATCATTAGGTTTTACTGAGGTTAAATGTTATTTCAAAGCCAAAATCTAAGCTTATGTCTTTTACAGACCTTTATAGGCTCTCCAAATTTCTGTCAAGGAATACTTATACTTTATTCACTGCTTAACCAAACAGTATCTCACATATTATCTCATTAACAAGCAAAAGTAAGGCTTTTGAGGTTTCAGTGATTTTTTTGGTAACTTCTTCCTGGAACCTGCATACTACTCTCTATGCAGCATACTACTAAACTCCATTATGGAGTTTACACGCTCGTGAACTTCAGAGCATATAAAAATAGCTTACAGGGCTACCTACACACAAGAACTTCCATTTATACTGTCTCCTTTTCAATAGACCTGTAACATTACTTTAGTTTCAGGTATACAACATAATGATTCAATATTTGTACATGTGGCAAAATGATCACCACAATAGTAAATCTGATTAATGTCCATCACCATTCATAGTTTCATATTTAGATAGTTATATTTTTTCTTATTATGAGAACTTTTAAAATCTACTCTCAGTAACTTTCAAATATACTTTACAAAATCATTAACTAAGTCACTGAGTGCACATTACATACCCATGATTATTTTATAACTAAAAGTTTATGCCTTTTGACAACCTTATATTTAACTCTTATTCAATGTTTTCAAATTATATGCATAGTTTATAATATAGATAAAATATATCTAGTATATAAATATATTTAGTAGTATAGGTTGATAATCTGTGAATTTAAAATTTATGTGTAGTGGGTGGTGTGTTCAGAAAAATTTAAGTGAAGAAGCATGTGATCAAAAAGTCTGATGACTACAAGTTATCTTTGCTGTAGTACTGGGTACATTAATTATGCTCCTACTCAAGTGAATTCTCCTGATATTTCTTTGAGACATTCATCTCTTTTCCATCTGAATTCCTACCAAAGCTAAAAGCTCCATTAGATATTATCTTTCCTCTTTGACCCAGTCAACAAAAATACCATACATAAAAAACAGATTCATAATTATAACATATTCTAAAACAGATCTAGGCAATAGAACTTTCCATGATGATAGAAATGTTCTATTCTGGAGTGTTCAGAATAGTAGCAATAGCCATACATGACTACTGAAATACAGTCATTTCAACTGAGGAAATGAATTTTAAATTGTATTTAATTTTAAGTAATTCCCCTGTAAATATAGAGTCACATGTGACTGGGTGCTATATTGTACAGAACAGCTCTAGAAAGCTGTGATCAATGTAGCTGGAGCATAATGTGCAATGGAGCACATTTACGCTCAAGTATGTAAGTTAGAGGTTCTCTCCCCAAAAGGCATCCTTAATAAGGCTTTTACTTGTTTTCCTAAAAAGTCTCTCATATTATTGAATGTTTTTTGTATTACTTCTTTCTTTTTTAAAGCTTTACTTACTTATTTTGAGAAAGAGATAGAAAGCATGAGCAGAGGAGGGGAAGAGAGTGGGGGAGAATCCCAAGCAGGCTCTGCACCATCAGCACAGAGCCAGATGCAGGGCTCAAACTCACAAACTGTGAGATCATGACCTGAGCTAACCCAGGAGTTGGACACTTAACCAACTGAGCCACCCAGCTGCCTCAGGTTTTTGGTTTTTGTTTTCTTTTGAAAGTGACAACACAATAACTATTTCTAGAAAATGATTCATAGTTCAAGTGTTTGATTATCATATAAATAAGTATTTTACAGTCTAATTTAAAAACACTGCAAACAAACAAAAAGAGCAAAGAGCGAAGAGAGGAAAGTCCCATCATACATGAAATATATTCTAAAGCCTTCTTATTGAGACAGTATGGTTCTGGAGCTTAGCCAAGAGGCAGATCAAAGGAACATACCAAAAGGTCTTTAAAAAGGTGCATATGAAAAGAAAAACTTACAGAGGTAGTATATTTCACAGGTAGCATCACAAATTACTGGTGAAGACATGATTATTCAATAGATAGTTTTGCCACACTGGATAGTTATTTAGAAAAAATACATAGTTGAATCCATACTTCACATTCATAGCCAGAATCAATTCCAATGGCTCAAAGACTCAAATATTTAAAAAAACACAAAAATTAATAGAAGAAACATGAGACAATTCTTTTATTATCCTGAAGTAGGGGAGGACTTTGTCACATGTTCTTAAAGCTAAAGTTCTTTAGAAAAAGATAGACAAATCTGACTTTATAAAAACTAAACATTTTGCATAACAGAAATCACTATAAAGAAAATTAAAATATAAATGACAAAAAAGACTAAGAAGATTCCCTAATAGGAATCTTCTAAAAATCAGAAAAAGGCCAAGAATAGAGGAAATCTAATGATCAAAAATAGACAATCACAAATAAAGAAATAAAATTTTACATAAACAAAATTTAATAAATTTAGTAAAATTAAACATATAAAAATGCTGAATCCCACTCATCAGCATAGAAATGCACATTAAACCTAGCACTTTCCATTTGTCAAATGGGAACATTGTTGTTTAACAGTACAAACCTAGGGTGGAGGGTACAGGAATAAACAGGAAATCAACAACATCCTGGAGAGGGGCACCTGCATGGCTTGGTCAGTTCAGCATTGCATTCTTGGTTTCTGCTCAGGTCATGGTCTCAGAGTTTCATGGGGTTGAGCCCTGTGTCAGGCTATGTGCTGATGGTGCAGAGCCTGCTTGGGATTTCCTGTCTCCCTCTCTGCCCCTCCCCTACTCATGCTATCTCTGTCTCTCTCAAAATAAATAAATAAATTTAAAAAAAATCCTGGAAAGAATTTAAATACCTTTTCCAGTGGAAAGCAATTTGGTGGTAATAGTAATAACAACATCAACAATAATAACCACAAATTCTTTTAACCCTTCCTTGGTACCAGACACTATTTTAAACACCTTATTATATACCTTAATGCATTTGGCCCTAGGGACAAAGTACAGTTATTTCTATTCTACAAACTAAAAAACTAAATCAAGGAACAGAAGCTGATTAACTTGTCCAAGATTCTACACTTAGTAATGAAGTATCAAAATTGACTAGCCTATGAGTCAGCAATTTAACTTCTACGTATTTATTCTACAGATCTGATACACTTACAAAAAACTGTTTGTGCAAGGTTATTCACAGAAGCATTGTTTATAGCAGCCAAAAATTAGAAGTAAAGGGTCACCAGTAGGAGTCAGATTAAATAAATTCGGATAATTCCACACAACAGAATACCACGCAGCTGTAAAAAGGTCAGCGACTGTAATGATGTCCAAGATATATTAGTAAAGCAAAGTGCTGAAAACTTTATACCATATCACTACATCCATTAAGAAAAGGGACATCAGAATGCCTTTTTGTACTTGCTGTACATCCATGAAGAAACAGGGAAGGTAAGAGAAGTGACTAACAACAGTAGGTACTTGTAACGTGTGTGGCAGGAGTTGGGAGTCCTAAAGTAGGAGGATGGGAAGAAGACATTTCATTAAATGTGTGTTTTAAGACATGAATTTTGAACTATGTGGAGGTATTACCTATTCAAACAAATCCTTTTAGTGTTTTTTAAAAAATTTTTAAATGCTTTTTATTTATTTTTGAGAGACAGAGAGAGACAGCTGGAGCAGGGGAGGGTCAGAGAGAGAGGGAGACACAGAATCTGAAACAGGCTCCAGGCTCTGAGCTAGCTGTCAGCACAGAGCCCGACGCAGGGCTCGAACCCACGAACCGTGAGATCTGACCTGAGCCGAAGCAGATGCTTAACCGACTGAGCCACCCAGGCGCCCCCCTTTTAGTGTTTTTAAAAAAGCATGCTAATTTCTTATGTGTAGAGATAAAAAACAAACATGTTTGGGAAAACTGTAATGTGGAAGTTCCTTATGTATTTATTGAACTGGCAGTTGGAGATAATACATGTAGAGACATATCACATAGGGATTCAAAAATAAGGCACAGAAATAGACTCTGAGCGCCTTTTTCCTAATTGTTGGACTGTATGAATATCTGATCTCTTCCAATGAAAAGGGACGTTCGATGATGCAAAAGAAATGTTAAAGATGCAGACGAGAGTGGAAAAAGATGATATGTCTACATTAACACATTATTTAATTTATTATAATATTTAATATTAGAAAACCATATATTCATATGTGTATGTGGTGTTAGGTGTGTATAAATATGTTAATTTAAATCCTAAAACTAAAAATTTGACATTGGACAAAAACCTTGCCTTTTAGTGAGTGATCTGCATTGCCAAACTTGTGTTAGGGGCGCCTGACGTTTTCATTTCTACACGTGATAGTGAGGACTGTATCTGGTGTGTGTGCATGCCCCTTTTACATCCTCATTTATGGCCTACCCATAAGGTGTCCAGCATTGTTCCTGTGAATGGGTCTTTTAATACATTAGAGATTTGTTTTGAATGAATTTCTCTGTCCTCTTTTTTACTCATTTTAGATTAAAAGCTTCCGGATCAGAGGGTCTCCTGGGAAGGGCAGTCCCTCTAGAAGTTTGCGTATTTTGAAAATATCCCATTGATCATGAACTCTTACCCCTTCGCAGGCCACACTGCTTTTGAGAACCACTGACACACATTAGGAAAGAAATTGTGCCTCCTTAATTCATTTCACACCCTCTTTTTACTGAGAGATAAGCAAAGCAGGTTAATTTACTCTAAAATTAATACTCTAAAATTAAAATTAATTTATTAATTAAATTAATAAAATTAATTTACTCGAAAATGAAAACTGCCAGTTCACTGTGACAGAATATTTCAAATCTCCGCTAACGTTTTGCAGCAGGAATGGCAAACAGAACTTATCACACATGCAAACTCAGATTGAGACTAGTTATCTGAAGCATGTTGATAAGCATCTTTTCAAATGTTAACCTGGAATACAGTTTTATATTGAATATAATCTAACTGGAATACAGCTTCTGGCACACATTCTGGAGTGCTGCTTTGTCAACTCCAACATGTGCAATATTGAGCCAGTACCTTTACCTGTCTGTGCCTCAGTTTCCGCCTTTGTAAAATGAAGAAGTAATAGTACCTACCTCACGGTACTGTGTGAGACTTAAGTGAGATAATACATATACAGCCCTTAGAAGCACAGTGAGGGCTTAAAAATGTTAACTATCATCATCATCATCATCATCATCATCATCATGTTTTAGTATAACATACCAATCTGGTTAAAATAAAATTCTATATAATAATTCCTTCAAAAAAGAAAAGACAGAATTTCAACTTTCTGAGATCATCATAACTCTGTACGTTCCAAAGGGTCTTCAAGTTGCAATTTCCAATGTATTATGAATTCTAAATATGATTTTTTGGAGAGGATAAAAAGAGAAAGCACTAAACTCTTAAAATTCCTTTCTGTTTTGATTTTAGTAGAAAATGATTGTTATTTGTCTTTAAATTCTCTGGGCTTCTGCCCCCCCCCATCAGAAAGAAAAAATAGAATTTACAAGAGACCAGGGTGTATGGTGCCAAGTTATAGGTCTGGCTCTGCTATTTAACTAGCTATATAACTGGGAACAAATCACTTAACCATTCTTATCTAAACCTCCACTACCACCAGCTTAGTTTATGACATCATCATCTTCCAACTGTAGTGGGCTCAGCAGGTCTTTTGTTTCCCATGCAGGAAACAGTGAGCATTTGAAAGCACCTACAAGTTCTTCCCTTTCCCTTTCTCTTCCTGAACAAATCTGTCCTTATTTGGGAGGGTAGAGCAAAGCTGGTGGAGGCAAAGTCATGATGGCCCAGAGCAGGATATCAACGTATTTGCAAGATGATGAAGTAGTCCCTGCAAAAAGTAGCCTGGAATGGGAAGTAACAGCCCAGACAGGTTGAGCAATGAGGAGGAGGGCTGGCATTAGGAAACAAAATCCTAGAGCGTAATGATGCTCTTGCAGGTGTGTGGCCCAGCATAGGGTGCAAAAACCCAAGTGGGGAGAGGTACTTAGGAAAGATGCTATGTGAGATTGGTTACAAACAAGGGATTGATCAAATACGTAGATATCTGGAGGATAATGGGAACCTGGTTCTCATTGTCAGAGAGGGAGCT
The DNA here is from genome assembly GCF_006229205.1 of Suricata suricatta. Lineage (NCBI taxonomy): Eukaryota > Metazoa > Chordata > Mammalia > Carnivora > Herpestidae > Suricata > Suricata suricatta. The sequence continues at coordinate 60,532,756 of NC_043707.1, forward strand.
ACAAATAAGGAAAGAAAGAAAATGAGAACGAACCCTTATGATACTAAATTTTAAATGGAGGCATTGGTATGAACTGCTTTTAATATATATAACTAGACAAATAAATAGAGATATAATAATGTGCCTGTGGGGTGCCTGGGTGGCTCATTCAGTTAAGCATTCAACTTACGCTCATGTCACGATCTTATGGTTCTTGGGCTCAAACTCTGTGCTGACAGCTCAGAGCCTGGAGCCTGCTTCGGATTCTATGTCTCTATCTCTCTCTGCTCCTCCCACCCTCACACTCTGTCTCTCTCTCTCAAAAATAAACAAAAAAATTTTTTAATGTGTGTGTGTGTCATTATAAAAAGATATATTCCCTATCTCTAGAATTAGTGACACCTCAATAGCAACAAACATATCTAATGCCAAGATCCTGTATTCTAAATATAATTTTTTCCACTAAAAGTAACCAAGGCTTGTTAGAGAAAGGGCTGATTCCAGGGCTGGGGCAAGAGAAGTACACGAAGAGCCTGAAATGTCTTGTTGTATCAGAAAGAATGATGGGAATGTGCCGAGAGAGAGAAAAAAAAAGCTTGAAGACTGCCTTATTAGCCAAATTGGGGGCAGTCTGCATATCAAAATTCAATGATAGTAACGGACCCACCAACTAACACACACACCACACACACATGCATGAATCGAGTGGAAGTTTAAAGTATGATAAGGAATAGTATAATAATATAGTCTCAAAGTAGCTTTGCACAAGATGTTCATTACTTACAAAGGGAAAGGAGTGATTTTTACAGTGCTGAGGCTGGGCAGACATCACCTTAATTAATCAAGTGATCAAAGAGGACATCATCATTAATGGGCCAAATAAAATCTGATGCCACCTGACAGAGGTCACAGCATCACTTGAGCAATATTCCTGTCAAAGATTGATAACTTAAATCTAATCCTAAAGAAAAATCAAACAAGTTGGTATGGGAGGTATAAAGCACAATAACCAGCCTCTAGAGTGTAATGCTCATGAAAGTCAAGGAAAGATGAAAGACTTGCTCCAGACAGAAGAAGACATGCAACTAAATGCTGTCAACATTATAAAACACTAGCAAAATATGAATGGGGTCTGAGCATTATATGCAAGTCATGTTTCAATGATAATTTATTGATATTTCTAGTTGTATTTTGGCTATGTAGAAGAATTTCTTGTTTGTAAGAAACATGCACCGTCAAGGAGTCATGAGTATAAGGATTGCAATGTACTTTGGAGAGAAGTGTCTGTTCATGTCTTCCGCCCATTTCTTCACTGGATTATTCATTTGTCAGGTGTGGAGTTTGGTGAGTTCCTTGTAGATTTTGGATACTAGCCCTTTATCCGATATGTCATTTGCAACTATCTTTTCCCATTTCATCGAATGCCTATTAGTTTTCTTGACTGTTTCCTTTGCAGTGCAGCAGCTTTTTATCTTAATGAGGTCCCAGTAGTTCATTGTTGCTCTTGATTCCCTTGCCTTTGGGGATGTGTCAAGGAGGAAACTGCTGTGGTTGAGGTCAAGGAGTCCAGCCATTCTCTATGTTCCAGCTACACCAGCTGTAACTATGCTCCTGGAAAACGCAGGGTGCATTCCAATTTCAGAGCCTTGCATGGGCTCTTCTTCTTGGAACACTTGTGCCCAGATCTGGGAATGATTGGTCCTTTCCAGCATCTAGCTGTCCTCTCAATGTTACATTTCAGAAAGGTCTTCTCTTCCCTTCCTGGTCTTCTCTATCACGTCACCCAGTTTTATTCTCTTCATAATTTATTGAGTTGTTTAATTTAATTTAAATTTATTATTGGTATTAAATAAACTAAATTTATTTAATTTGTTTATTAAACTATCAGAGTCATATTTTTTTCCTTTATTTTCAGTATCCCCCAATGACACCATAATTATCTTTAGGAAAAGGGGCTTTGTCAGTCTCTGTCATTGCAATTTCCCCACAGCCAAGTGTTTGGTTAGGGAGGCAGCTAATAACTCTTGGCTGACTGGCAATCTAGTCCTTGAGTTTCCCATTTATAAAATGGGAATAAACTACTACCTAACTTATCGTGTTGTACATTGGATAATACATGCAAATATTAACACAGTGCCTGGCACACAATAGGTACCATATAGATGTGAAATATACCTACACAAGGGAAAACACCAGTTTGGATCTAGAACCTCTTTGAAAGTTCAACAGGCATCTCCCCTCAAATTTACTGCCATATTGACTATCATTTAATAGGGAGAAATGCTTACTTTTCAAAGCCTAGAAATATAACAAATCAAAATGCACTGAATTTAGTGATATGGCATGGTGCTGGAAGAAAAAACTACTGGTTCTATTCTTTGTGGAACTATATATATATATTTTTATTTTTAGAAGTGCTACTTAAATGATTCATATTTTAAATAATATGCTTTATGATACCATTATATATTCCCTAACATATTATTCTTATATACTTTCTTCCTCTAACTTATCAAAATTTTTACTGACACAAGCTCTAGATTTATAAACATTAATTCATCTTCAAAAAATTTTTCTTCAAAGTAAGCATTATTTCTGCATGTTCATGGATAAAGAATAATTAATGTCTGATTAAGGTCACAAGTCAAAAAGTGAATCAAAGCCCTCTCCAGGCTTCAGACTCCCAGTGTGTTATTGCTCTAAGCATAATCAAATATTTATTGAGTGCCCAGGCAGGGCCGGGAGTGAAAGAGATATGTAAGACAGACCCTCAGGACACATTTCTTATTAACAAAAAGCCTAAATTAAAAGGAAATTGAATCTATTTTGAGTTTCTATATAGGACAGCTGTTTAAACTATTATATCTATGGTGGGCAGAACTCCACAAACCAAACCACAAATCCACAAGGGTACCACAAGTAGAATTGTTTAAATCTGGAGAAGAAATGACTAGAATTTTAAACCACTTCTTTTACTAGCCCATTTGTTACTTTTTCTGTTAAGACAGTGGGGGAAACAATGTTTCCAGGGAAAGACACAGAGCGAACAATCTTCCTTTAGAAAATCATCTACAACAATGTTACTACACTACTTCTGTGTTTCCACAGTCTTACATGTCTCCTCCCTCCTTCCCCCCTCACCCATCACAAACATACACAAGCCTTATTCATCAAGACTGTAAGTTTATGTGTTCTTTTTCCAAATCAGTTAACATTAATATGCAATGCATTCCTTAAGCAAATTTCATAGGTAAAAATTCTGGAAGTAATACAAGTTTTTCACTTCACCTTTAAATATCTCCTAATTTTCTGAGTAACAGTTAATGTGAACCAGTCAGGGATCAAGTTTGTGTTCATAAGAGACATGCTGGTGTTTGTGGATTCCCCTGAAAATGACTAAAAACATGGTTTTTTTGGTTGCAAATATGATATAAATATGTGTTGATCTTTGAGGTGATTTGTAATATTTTACCTCTAGTTCTTATTTATTAATATGCCTCTTATTAGTGCCATATTAGATCTGACATGGCTTCAAAATTTATTCCCTACAACTAGCTTAAACACAGTAAGAAGATAAAGGCATTATTGCCAAGGGACAATAAGAGTAGGGAAAAAACATGGTAACGCCTGGGGTGAGGTTGACACACAAAAGGCGCAGTTACTTGACAGAGAGAAGTGGACCTGAATTGGGGCTGTCAGTAGTCTGTGGTAAAAGTGGGATAGGGTCAGGCATAAAACCCAAGATGTGTATATGCTAAAAACAAGCTAATGGCTCAGGAGAAATTAGATCCCCTTTTGCTGATGCTGACACACAAATGAAACTTTTCTCAAGAGTCCTCATAAATGAAAAATAAAATGTAGTTAGTGCTATTGACATTTATCATAAAGGAAATTTGTGATTATCCTTAGAGTGACCCTCATTATAAGTCAATGGCATAATACCAGGTATAGGTTAATTAAAATAATTCTATGGAGTCCAAATCACAACTTGGTGATAGTCTGTGCAAATTTAGATACATTTTAAAGTATCTGTTCAATTACCTAGAGTGACTAGGTGGGATTAGTGGGAGCAGTCACTTTTTAGCCCAAGCTGATTGCTGCCTGTTTAAAAAAAATTTTTTTAATGTTTATTCATTTTTGAGTGGGGGAACGGCAGTGAGGGGAGAAGAGAGAGAGACAGATAGACAGACAGACACAGAATCTGAAGCAGGCTTCAGGCTCTGAGCTGTCATCACAGTACCTGATGGCATGGCTCAAACTCACAAACCATGAGATCATGACCTGAGCTGAAGTCAGACACTTATCAACAGAGCCATTCAGGCCCCCCTTTAAAAAAAAAAATATATATATATGTATATGTGTATATATAGATATATGTATATATCTAAACAAAATTATAACTACCACTTACACTTTGATCTAGAAGAATGAAACACACAATGTAAACTTTAAAGTTCTTGTAATACTGTGTATAAAAATATTTACAGTCTAACACTAGTGAGGCACTGGGCTAAGAGTTTTCAGATGTGGATTTAAGAACACTCGAGGGAAGATATCCTCCACAACTGTTATAACTGAGGAAAGTAAAGCAAGGAGAGTGTAAGTAACTTGCCTAAAACTACAAAGACACACCATGTGTGGTTGAAATCACATGGAACTCTGCAACTGGGTTTAAGAAGACCTTGCATTAAATACCTTGCAGAGACTGCTCTACTTAAAAAGGCCAGGAGCATAAAAATAAATGATAGACGGGAAAAGTAATATAGTAGAATTTCAAATGTAGATCCCAGGCTCAAGAGACTCTTACTGATAGGGTAGACAGGCCATTTTCCCATTGAACCAAATATCTATTAGCATCCTTTATAAGTTTATATCAACAGGAGTGCATGTGTCTTTCCCACTCCACTCAAACCAGTGGTGGCCAGAATGAGTGGCCTGCCAATGAAGGTACAGGCACTGCCTGGTACTTTGTCTGGGGAGGAGGGGCTGCTGGGGTCTCACCTATTATCCCATCCCTAAGCCCCACCATGCTGTGGCATACTACTCCAACACGTGCTACACTGTGAATTTGTGGCTTATATTTATTAGTTGTTTACCCAGAATCAATGTTGCACCACTCTTCTTACTACCCAAAAGGGCTCCAGTTTTTCAGGTATTCACATCAGGAGGCATTATTGTTGCTAATCGAAGTCAATTCTGATGGCCACATTCTCACTCCAAGTAACTGACTTGATCATGGAATTTTCCTAACTCCGGCCAGTGAGAAATGAGGAAAAGTCTGTTGGATGTCTTCTAGAATAAATGATAAAATGAAATATACAAGAAGAAAAAGTCCCTTTTCCTTCCACTGGACAGTGTCATGTTGTTTACCACTGGAGGAGTGTGGTATGTGTGCATGTGTGTTCCTGTGTGTATGTGACAGGCACACACATAGAGGCAAACAGACAGAAAAGGGGAGAGGAAATGAGACAGTAAGAAATGAGGCACAGAGAAAGTTATGTCAATCCTGCCATCTCCTAGGAGCTCAGAGGAAAGCCAGTCTTGCTCTGTGCAGCATTTGGTACACTTTCAATAACATCTGAAAATTAATAGCCACTATTTGGGGATAAGAGTAAAATACCAGTTCAAAAATAGCAAGTCATACAGAGCAAGGACCAGCTTGAATAAATTTGGTATCTGTTTGCATCTACTGAATGTGGCTATATGCAAATCCAGATCATAATGATCTTATGAAAATGCATTTTTTCCCTCACACAAATATACTGCTAAACAGCTATGCCATTATATCTAGATCCAACTTTCCAATGCACATATTGCTAAATGTCAAATGTATTCATATTCATTTATATTTGAATGCTGCTTTGAGTGGAAAACTATAAATCATCCATTCAAAAATAAAAACAAAAATAAAATGGAAATGTAGCATTATTTAGCACCACAGATGAACCCTTATTTATCTTGCAGTTAAGCAGCGAAGTGAATAAGCATTTTCAAACAGAAGCTCTGACTCTGAAATCTTAATAACTAAACTGCAAAAACCACAACTTCCTCCAAATATCTGAGTTTTCCTCATAATCTCAGTTATTGTTATACTTTTATCTCCAAAGTCAGAAATTCTCTCACTTTGACTGAACAGCATCTATTTCATTGAATATCTTCTGTATTGGAGGACATAATACAACTCTCAATTTCTCTTGAAATATTTATTATCTACACTTATCTTAATTATTCTCCAGCAGGCTGTTTTCCTTCATGCCTCATAAATGGAGAGTGGTTAAATAAGTTGAGTGGCCCTAAGGAAATCTGTTGAGTTCGTCTTATTGGCGCCATCATTTACCACCAACCAAAGCCATATAAATGCCCTTTCCCTTTCCTCACCAGTTATTTCTTCTCTGGTTTTTAATGCCGGAATACACCAAGATTCAATACCATTAAGTCCTGGGACCTCTTTTTCCCCAACCTTTACTGACTTCAACAAATCTCATGCTTTAACTACTATCTGTCTGCTAACAACTCCCAAGTACGTATCTCCAGCTGGATCCTTGCCCTGATCTCTGGATTTTAGAAAGACTTTTCTATGTAACTCCTTATTCAAAATCGCCACTTGAGTATCTGACAGGCACATCAATCTTAAATGTCCCAATCTGATTTCTTCATCTTCCCCATTAAGCCTGTCCCTTCTAAAGTCTTCCTTGTTTCAATTCATGCCAGTTCTCACCTTCCAATTGCTCAGTCCCAAAACCTTGGTATCATCCTTGTGCACTCACAATCCACAGTCCTCCAAATAGCAAAGAGCTTTACCTGCAGAATATACTTGGTCACTTCACACCACTTTCACCCTGGCCCAAGCTATCATGTCTCACTGGGATTGTAAGAGCTAGCCTCCAGCTTGGGTGTTCCCCTATCTCGTGCACACACCACATGCACATCATGTCCTATCTTTCCCAAGCACAGCAATTGTTTTACAGCTATGTCTGATTGTGTTACTCCTCAGTTCAGCTGTTCTCTTCCTATTTCACTGAGACCAAACCTCATGATCTGACCCCTCTGACCTCATTTCCTACAACTCTTTCGCTGGCTTATTCTGTTAGCAACACTAGTCTCCAGGTTTTTCCTGAAACGTGCACGCACATTTACACTTTGGACTTACTGCTGCCTGAAATGCTCTTCTTCCAGATATCCAGATGGTTCAACATCTCACCTCTTACAAGTTTCACTTCTTGATACGATCTTCCCTGACCTCCAGTGTTAAATTGCACTGCATCACTCCCTCTTCTCTATACTTATCACTACAGGACAGTCAACTTAAATTTTAATTAATTAGTTATTTACTATTGTCTCCATCCACTAGAACGAGGGCTTGTTTTCTTGACTACTATTTCCCCAATGTTTGCAATAGTGTCTCTCTTATAGTAGATACTCATCCATATTTGCTGACAGCTTTCATTGAATATCTCTACCTTAAAGTTCATCTTATCATGACATAAAGTACATCTCTAATTTTCTTCTCCCTTTTATAAGCTATAGTTCAGTCTATAGCGTCATTATCTGCCCTCCTTTTCTTCTTTTTTAAAAAAATTTTTAAGTAATCTCTCTATGCAATGTGGGGGCTCAAACTCATGACCCTGAAGATCAAGAGTTGCATGCTCTCTACCTGCTGAGCCAGCTAGGAGTCCCTGCCTCCACGCAAGCTAGAAATGTGAAGAGTCACTAACAGCCTGAAACACTGACTTTCCTTCATTTATTAGGTGCTACAGATTCGATCTTTCACCTACATCTCTCTCAAAGTTTTTAAGAAATTTTTAATGTTTTTATTTATTTTTGAGAGACAGAGACAGCGTGAGCAGGGGAGGGTCAGAGAGAGAGGGAGACACAGAATCCGAAGCAGGTTCCAGGCTCTGAGCTAACTGTCAGCACAGAGCCCGAAGTGGGGCTCAAACCCACAAACTATGAGATCACGACCTGAGCCGAAGTCAGACGCTTAGGAACTGAGCCACCCAGGCACCCCTCATCTCTCTCAAACTTATTCTCGTCTGCAATTCCACTACTACCTCTTCCATTCAGGCTCTCGCTGGATCCAGACTGCCCAAAGGATAAAGTCCATATTCCTACTCCTGACAAATAACAAGTCTCTCTTCCCATTTGACTGTGCCCTTTCTTTACAGTCACATCTCATCTCCCCTATATTTGTGCTCTATATATCAGCCTAGTTTTCTCAGTCTGGCATGCTTTTTGAACTTTTACTACTCTTAACAATACCAGTTCTACACAAAATAGGCCTCTTGCTCTTTAAGGAACAATTCTGACATCACTTTACAGAAGCCATCTCAAATACCACTTCTATAAAGTCATCCAAATAACAGCAGCTAACATCCACTGAGTGCTTATTATGATATAAATAATTTACTTCCATCGTATCATTTAATCCTTAAACACATCTATTAGAAAGGTACTGATAATTTCCCCAAATTATACACAATAAAATAAGGCTACAAGAAGGTAGGAAACACATTGTAGGTCACAGACTTAATAAGCAGATGAGCTAGAATTGGATGTGAGGTCTAATTTCAAAGCCTAAATGTCAAAACTAAATAAACAGCTGAATTGACCTTCAAATGAGTATTCTGAAAGTCTTCCCTGAGTTTAAGTCATTTTGTAACTATTAATTTTACTGCTGTGTGAGATAAGAAGTACAAACCACAAACTCTGCAGCGCCTGGGTGGCTTGGTTGGCTATGTGTCTGACTCTAGATTTTGGCTCAGGTCATGATCTCGTGGTTGGTGAGTTCAAGCCACACATTAGGCTCCACTGTGGCAATGCGGGGGCTGCTTGACATTCTCCCTCTCTGTCTCTCTCTTTTTCTGCCCCTTTCCAGTTCACGCTCTCTCTCTCTCTCAATGTAAATAAATAAACTTAAAAAAAAAAACCTCACAAACTATAAGCTGCCACTTTACAACTACCCAGATAATGAATAAAATAATTCACTCTAAAACTGTTTTAGCATGCGAGAAAACACATAACCTTTGTAGGTATATTTTTGTGATGAGAAAGAGTAACAATAATACCTTTATTGTTAATTTACAGCATTTACAAAATTACAGGCAGGGTAAAAGACCAGAACCTTGTTTTGGTATCCCACAAAGCCCACATAAAGGTCACCTAATGTGTCCAAAAGAACCTCTGGAATGTTACATCACTACTAATTTCTACCCAATAATTACAACTGTCCTAGTTTTTGCCCTTCTTGGTAAAGCTTCATTTCACTGACCTTTTCATTATGAGTTGCTTTGCTGGGTTTGCATATAGCATCTCACCCAAAGGTGACGTTGAGGGAGTCTCTAAAGGCAGCCCGAGCTGGTCTCCATAGAAATGGCCCCAGGGTTGTCTCCAAAGTGGCCTTGCTTGAGTTGCCATGGCAAACAACCAGGCTAGATTGCTATATTCAATTCTCTGCCAGGGTCGCCATGGTGACTGCAAAGGATGGCTCCTTAGAAGGACCTCACAAGGGCACGTTTCCATGGTGACCCTATCCTGCATATTTCTAAGCAACTTCCCTCCGGTTGTTCTGTGACCAATCGCGGCAGGTTCATTTTGAGAGCCACCTGGAAGGTTTCTCCCAAAGATACCATCGTAACACACAAGGATTTGGAAGAAAGGCCTGTCAACAAATAAACTGCTTGAAAATGTAAATGGTATCATTCATAAATCATTAAATTGGTTTTTATATGTTTTAGGAGGGATCTATTTTGATGGGTAACAATAATAACAACAACAAAAAAACAATTTCTAACGTCTGTTAAATGTGCCTGTTTCAAATCTTCATTTAAAATATCTTATGGAATATAATGCAGATAATTAAAGTTTCAAATTTCTCCAATCTTACAACATAGTGGATAACAAGGTAAAAAATACTTTATAGTGGATATGACACATACACATAAAATGAAATCATAAATACAGATGGATCATTAGGTTATAATGAGATATCAAGGAAATTTTATAGAGCAAAAGACAAAATATTTGCAAGTCAAATGAAAAAAAAAATGTGTTTTTTCAGTTGAGTTGGGAAAGCCTCGCCGTATTTGGACCCAAGCTATTTTTTTCCTGTATTTTTGTGGTTGGAACCATCTCAACGACTCTTCCTTTCAATTTAAAATGTGAATATAAACCATTCTGAACAGATGCTTGGTTTTTAAGCCATTTAACTATCCTCTTGAAACTTTAAGATACTGTACTTTTTCTAGTATTTAGTCAAGGACAAATTTTATCTAATTGCTAATTTCAGTATCTTTAAAAATTACCTAACAAATAAAAAGAATCCACAGTTCAAAAGATATGATTATAATTTCTGTACATGTGCCCACTCCTTTACATTCTTGACAAGTGACTCTTTAGATCTACACACACACACACACACACACACACACACACACACACACACACTCCTTATTGTGAAGAAAAGGTCAACCTTGGGTACCCTCTTTTTTCTCCTCATCTTGAGGTGAAGGCAAACAAGGCTTTCCCCTCAAGCACTGGTTCCGCTGGTTCTACATTTTCCATTATTTAGTTTTTCTCTCAGATTCCATTCTCCTACTCTGTCCACTGCAGCCCACCACTGCCCAGTCATATTCCACTCAGCAGAATGAACTTGAGTTTGAAAAACAAAAATAGTCCAGAAAAATGAGGATAATTCATAGTCACTTCTTAGTGAAGTCTCAATGCTTTACACAAAGTCTGACTTTGTAGAGAGTTCTTGCTTTAAGCCTTCGGAGTGTTTTTGTGAATCAGAGAAGTCACTGCCATTTTCGTACATTCACTTATTCAGTAAATATTTACTGAGTGACTACCAAGTATTAGGCACTGTTTTAGGGGTTGAAAACACTTCAGGGAACAAATAAAAATTCCTGGCTTTAAGGGGCTTAGCCAATGGACTGGGAGAGAGAGAAAGAAAGATAGTACAAAGAAAAACAGTAAGTACAAAATCCTATCTTCTGTTACAAAATCATTAAAGTGGGGGAGAAAATTAAAGCAGAGAAGAGGGAGGCTGAGTCCCAAGTCAGGCTGGGATGGGGGCAGGGATGGGGGGTTCAAGAGCTCACCACTCACCTGCCATGAGCACACTCAATATCGTACTTATTACTAATCAAAATCCTCAAATTAAAAACAAAAAGAGTACAAAGGTGTGCTTCGTAGAGGACTCAATAGAGGTTAATCAAAGTAATACTCAATTTCCCCCACTTTATACTTGCTCTCTGGGAGGCAGCAGGATCTGAGGATGGCAAGTGATACGACCACCTCCAGTCTAATTTCTGCTTCAAGAACTACTTGAACTTGGGTGAGTTACTCCACCTCGAAAGTCTCTTTCTTAATTTTAAAGTGAGAAAAATAATTCCAAGCTGAAAGTAGTACTCTGAAGATATGCAAAGACAAAAAAAATATAAATAGTAAAATATGATGGGTGATAATATAGTGTCAGCAATTAACATGGGAATGTTTCAGAAAAAAAGAGGTGAGGAAAGTGACAGATGAAGAAAGTTGGACAACATGCTGGAAATGAATGAAGCCCAGTGATGGGTATACAAGTTCATCGTATCACTTTTTATGTTTGAAATTTTCCATTAAAATGTATTGGAAGGAAAGGATGAACCTTGAAAGCAAAGGCACTTCCTCTCTAAAGGTTTTTACAATATCTAGAAAAAAGTGCATAAGAACACCGACTTACTTTGTATAAACATCCTATAAAATAAGCAAAAAGTGGATTTATTTACTGAGCGCTCACTAACCTGGAACAATGCTAGGTGTTTTCCATAGCTTCTTCTAACACTCAGAAAAAAGTTAACTCAGAGACACCTGGGTGGTTCAGTCAGGTAAGCATCTGCTTCAGCTCAGGTCATGATTTCACAGTTTGTGAGTTTGAGCCCTGTGTCGGGCTCTGTGCTGACAGCTCAGAGCCTGGAGCCTGCTTCAGATTCTGTGTCTCCCCTTCTCTCTGCCTCTCCCCTGCTCATGCTCTGTCTTTCTCTGCTTCTCAATAACAAATGTTAAATTTTTTAAAAAATTGTCTTCATACTTTACTCATCGTAATAGATAATATAAGACAGGCAGAAAAGCATTATTGTTAAGCTTGCAGATTCACTGGGTATTTGGTGTATAATAGGTTTTTTAGAAGAAAGTTTAGTATCATCTATGGAATCCTTAAAAGCAAGCATGCAATGGAGCTCTACACGGCTAATAAAATTTTTGACAATAAATTCTATATGATCACATCGAGAAACTTAAAAACTTACCAGATCAGTATCTGCCTTTTTATAGGTCAAAGCTTCTACTTTGGAATCCAGTTCTGCTTGTATTTGGTCTCTCCTTTTCATAACACCCTTCATATCAAAACACAGGGATGGAGTAAGTTGTACTTTGGTTTAATAATATTTGTATGAAAAACATACATTTTAGAATATAAACAGCATCTCTTCCCCAAGTCATCAGTCATTTGAGGATACAATGACTTAAATAAATTTGTTTAATCTCTAAAAGCTGAAACTGAAAGCAAGTATTTAAGAGAATTTTCTTCATAAATCTTTTATTAGTTTTCCCAACGCACATCTTACTGGTTTAAGTATTTTAGATACAACTCTTGATGGAGCACTCTAGACATATACAGTTCTTCAAAAAGAGCAAAATACAAAACAAATATGAGTAAAAAATATCAGTGGGAGCACTGAAAATATATGCTATGATATCACCTGATGGCAGCTGAGAGGTCACACGGGCCACTAACCTAAAAATGTCTATAATAATCGGCAGCCCACTTATCCGATTCCAAAGGCATGGTTGATTAAAGAGTTAATTACAGTGGGAAATCAGAAAACTGAAGTGTGAACTCACACTTGGAGATTTTATTCTAGCTTAACATATATTAAGTATTAATCAATTAGCCAAGCTTTTGATGAGAAATCATAACCTCTTCTCTGAGAGGAGTTCCATCCCGTTTTCTTGAATAATCATGATTTCATGTTTTAAACTTTAAACCTAAACTTTAAAACACCCTTGTGAAGGAATCTGAGTGCAGAATTCACCTTCATCTTTTATAATGTTTCCCGGTCTTTTACAATGTGTTTCCCACAGTGGCTCATTTTTCTTCCAGGACCTGCGACTTAGGCTTTATAGACACAAGGACTTCTTTATTTGTACTCATCTTTCACTGGCTTTCAAAATATTAGTTTAAATAATAAAACTGTGATAATGGATACAAGAGGCCTAAACAGGTCAGGGAAAAAATTAGGCCAACTCCAGGTAAATCAAACATTCAACCAGAAAGAGTGGAACTTCAGGCTCTACGAGAAGAGCCTAATGAGGCACAAGTCTTTCAGGTGTTTTCCGAGGAAGGGAAGACCCGACCTGAAAACCGTTAAACAGAGGCAAGATAATTTGACATGGTTTTTGGGAACTGAGAGGCATTAAGGATAAAACGCATCCTGAAAATTACTCAGTCTAATTTTGTGCCTGGTGGAATTACTCTTAAAACGCTCAAAAGAGATAAACATTTCTCCCGTTTTCAAAGAAATCAATGGAAAATTCAGGTAATTACTACACATCTTTTATATTTATTTCAGTGTTTCACTGCCATTAACACCAGGAACCCCTTCCTATGTCTAACCCGAATGACACATACTGCAGTGTAGTCTCTCTTAGGTCTATTTTCACAAATACAAAGTACTGTGCTTCACATAGGTAGAAATATTTTAAGTAAGAGTTTGCATCAGAAGACAACTAGTAAAATTACACAAATTTAATCATTTTGTCAAGGTCTACACTTCATTATTTTAGCTCACGCTGAAGAAAGCATTGCAATATAAAACAGAACCAGACTGCAATATAAATGCTACTGATTATACCCTAGGAGTCTACAAAATAATATAATCAAATGAGAACCTATAAAATAATTCTTCTGGTTGCTATTATAATTTTTCCACACCTTTAATGATATATGACTTAAATTACATAATTTTCATCTTGGCATAATAAAGAGAAAAACGCATCTAATTAAGGGAGAAGAATATACTATTTTTAATTATACAAATCAGATCTCTTTGGATAACCACACAAGGGGGATATCAATAATGAAGTAAAACAATGAAATGTAGCCAAGGAAATTGATGGAGACAAAGAGGAGACTCCTCAACAGTGAAACATTAGAGGCCTTGGGGAAGCAAGTAGGGTTTGTTTATAGAAGACCCAATAAAGTCAAGTAACAGCAGCAACCTGAAATACCTACAAAATATTTAATGACTCTGAAGGAAAAACCTAAATATGATAAAAAGAAGCAGATCACATGCTGAAAGACTGAGAGCTTTTCTTACAAGACAGATGCAAAATTTTTAAAATTAAAAAACCATACCAAGAGTACACGAAAACAAACATGGCTCCAATTACACATAGCAGAAGAAATGGACTATACTGGATGTAAGTGGGCTCCTTCTCCCACTGCCACGCTAAAACACCAGAACCCTGAGGGTATCAGTTTGTGCAAGGTACTGTGAGCAGAGCATAATACAGGATGAAAAACATCAGCTTTACAGATAGCGTTGTTAAATCCCAAATATCTGGAAACCTTAACTTGAACTGAAGAGGTTAAATACAAAACTTTGATATAAAAGGAATAAAAGCCTCTGCAAATAGTGAAAGAAAAACATTTTATCTTGAAGGATTTCTTTTTAGAAGCATCCAGAAGACAGAACAAACATCAAAATCCTATTCAAGTACTTCGTATATAATGATACTAAATACATTGCTAAATTAAATGTACGGAGAAGGAAGAAAGGAACTCTCTCATGAAAAGAAATCTCTAAAGCACTAAAAATTTTTTAAGTAAAATTTTTTAAAACCTTGGAAAAACGGATCATATTCTCTATGTAAATCTTGACTGAGGATGTTTCAAATCTGTGTGTAATCTTGTACATTATTGTGGCTATTGAGTATTCCTGCAGGACAGGAAAACAGTGGTGAAAAAAACAGAAATAGAAACTGTCTTTATAAAGCTTATAATGAGGTCAGGGACTAAGGTAAAAGTATGAGGTGTACTTACCATTAACATTTCACTATAAAGTACATACTCGTGTACTACAGGAAGTAGGGCCTCTGAGAGTCCGGACATCCGTTTTTCAGTGGCCTTACAGCATTTGTCAATGCAGCTGGCAATTCCTTTTAGAGTATCAACCAGATCTTCTTCTGATGCTGACCATAGAACATGAATTGGCCCATATTCTTTCATTTCATCAGAGTATTCTAAAAACAAAAATTAAGCTCTTCAATTTACAGAAGTTTTAAAAATCTGTGTATTAGACAGTAAGAATAGACCTTATTTTTCTCATTGCACATATGTTCTTCTAAACAAACTAAGAAGATGACTACCATCTTCCATTAATTTGGCAGCCATTCCATTCCACTCAGGTCAGTCCCTAAATGACTAGTGTCTGCATGTTATCAATAGCATCCTTTTTCATTCTCTAAAGTATCCTGGTTTGGAAGATAAATTATACGATCATATCATATCATCATATCTCTGCCTACAATAAACTACACTTGAGTGTCTCATAGGCAACATTACCTAAACTAGCTTGTCTTCTTTCTCCCCTTCTCCTGATTACGTTACTTAAAAGTAATTGTTACCAGTGATCTCAAAGCAAAAATGGGCATCATCCTATACTTACACCTGCACAGAGCCAGTCACCAATTTCAATATTTCTTAACACTTATCTCTCTATCCATCTGTCTATTCACTCATTGATCCACCTTTTTATCTACCTATCTACCTACCTATCTATCCTTACTTCCACTGCCATCTGCTCATCAGCATCTGTAACCTACACTTCCGTAAGGAACTTCTAACTATTCTCCCTCTTTCAATTTTTGTCACAGTATAGAACTTTGAAGCTTCTGAGTGGAATCAGAAAGTCCCTACCTGGCCTCTCCAGGTCCAACTCTTGAGCTTCTCTCCCAAATATAGTTTAATTCAGGCCATGATAATTACTCATTCATGAATATCTCATAATTTCTTATTTAAACATGACACATATCCCTTTCCCCTGCCCTTTACCATTTCTACCATTTGACAAACTACTAATCCTTTAAATACTAGCACAAAAAAAATTCCGTCTGATTCTGTTCCAAAACATTTGTAGATGCTTTTCCCTCAATGAGTCGATCATAATTTTATACTCCTATTAAAGCCTATCATAATTTTATGCTTGTATTATCCCATTCTATTATAATTGCTTGCATAAATCATATGCTCCTAAGACATATGCTCCTTAAAATGGGCTTAGTCTCATTATTTTCTTTTATCCCAAAGCCTGATACATAACATGTTCAATAAATATTTTCATATGAGTGAATGAAAGAACACCAAAAGACTATTCAATGCTTGATAAGCCATTAATTCAAAAACTTGTATTTCATTTAAAAATCTGAATATTTTTACATTTTGTTTTTATAATATAATATTTTTTAATGTATTTATTTTGCGAGCGAGAGAGAGCGAGCAAGCATGTACATATGCAGGGGCAAGAACAGAGAGAGAGAGAGAGGGCGAGAATCCCAAGCAGGCTCTGTGCTGTCAGTGCAGAGCCCAACACAGGGCTTGATCCCAAAAACCATGAGATCATGAACTGAATTGAAATAGAGTCAGACACTTAACCAACTGAGCCACCCAGGTGCCCCGATATGCCATCATCTTTTAATGACAGCTTTTTATGGTAGAGATTGTATAAGTAGTGAACATTTTTTGTTTAATATCCATCAAAGAAAATGAAATTCTCTATATTTAATCATCTTACTACTCAGAGTTAGTTGAAATATAGCATATTACTCTAATTGAAGCTATTAAATGTCAAAAGATTGTTATGATCAAATAAACTGAAAAAGATTTAAAAATTTTTAAAACATTGGACATATCAGTTGCCACCAAATAAAGGTATTAGGTTAATGACCACTAGAGCCTTTCCAATTGGACCCTCCTGATCTAGGCCTATCCTTTGTTTTAAATAATGGCCACACTACACTAGCATTTCTAGAAAAAAAATGTTCTCCTTTATCTCATTTTCTCAACTTGTGTATATATCAGCGTGTACCACTGAACCTCTGTAATATTTATTTATTTATTTATTTATTAAGACAGAGTGCAAGCAGCAGAGGGCCACAGAGAGAGGGAGACAGAGAATCCCAAGCTCTGTGTTGTCTGCACAGAACCCGATGTGGACCTCGATCCCATGAACTCATGAAATCATGATCTGAGCTGAGATCAAGAGTTGGATGCTTAACCAACTGAGCCATCTAGGTGCCCCTGCAATATTTATTTCTCCACAGTGAGCTTTTCTAAAATTGTAAGCTGTGCTCACACATCACTCGGATTACACTGTATGCAGACACTGAGTGGTACTATAATTTGTCTACTAATGTGTCTGTCTCCCCAACTAGACTCTGCACTCAAGGACAGGTACCAACTTACTACTCCTTTAACCTCCAGCACAGAGAAGCAGTACTGCATGTGGTTAGTACAAATGTGGCAAATAAACTGGGGAACACAAAATAAAGCCAGATCAAAGAAAAACATTGAATAAAAAATTTTTAAAAAGAGAAACCACTAGTTACAATCACCAAATTTTCATGATTTGGATATGAATTAAATGCCCTATATGCCTTAGGCCCTGACGCTACAAAAGGAAACATTCCATCATCTTGAATGGAACATGACAAGTGGGCTCCAAACTCCAAAGACTAGAGAAATCCCTCAAGTTTGGGTCAGTGGCAATCACTCCCTGAAAACCAGAACTCAAATTTATAAAGTCTATCATAAAATCCAGTATTCCTCCTGAGCAATTCACAAAATGCAAAGCAACATACTGTTATAAAACTCCTAGGTCTCAATAGTTTCTAGGGGCCTCTCTGAATTGCTATTCCACTTAATTACGCATTAAGAATATTCTTAACAGAACTGAATCACAGAACCCAGTTAAAACAATTAGTCTTTTGAGATTAAAAAAAAAAAAGGACAAATGATAAATAACAAGGGCAGACAAATAAGGTCTAAAAGAAATATTTAAACTATATTCAGTCACCAAAATGACATCAACAAGTGTCAATGCATGGGGAAAAAAAAAAGGGGAAATGTACATTCAGTGATGACAGCTTTTTCTAGATTTCTTTTAATAACCAATCAAGTAGCGATAAAGTAAATTTTCCAACCACCAACTCATATGTGCATTCATTTTTTCAATCATTGAACAGGTTTTCATTGAGCATCTACTGTGTGTTAAGCACTGTAGAGACTAGAAATTAAACAAATATTTTCCCTTTTTGTCCTGATAGGATTTACTATTTTATGGGGGACATAGAAAATATAAAAATAAGTCCTGAACACAGAGAAAAAGTATTTAATCTCTAAAACCAATTTATATTAGGAAGTATATTCTTTGATTGGCCACCTAGTTTTAATGTAGTTAAATGCAATTAGAAAATTAGCAAAAAGCCAGCATGGAATTGGGGGAAAAAAATCATCATGGAATAAAGTCTAACTTCTAAACTAAAATAAAAATTTTAAAAAATTGAAAAAGGAAATGGTGCCATACTTGAACAGGCCTGATATAGAGTACTTGTTCCAAAAAGTCACAGACAATGTGGAAACCCTATTTTCTCATACACTGCTTTTTTGGTTTTAAGCTATGATCCATGTTGTACATTTAAACCAACTTCATACAACCACATTCAAATCTTAAGCTCAGCGCTTACTTTACCACTATTACTTCTAAAGGGGAACCAGAACAGCTAGTGGTTGACTAAAACGAATGGGGACTGGCCCTGACTACCTTCAAAATCATATAGAAATCAAAAATTTTCTCAGTATATCTGGGCAGAAGCCACACATGAAGGTGAAATTCTAACTTAATGTTATGTGATACCTCATGTAAAGAGCTTGGAAATCACTACTCAGTCTTAACAAGGAAAATGTTGAATAGACTGAAAAATGAATAGCTTTTCTTGGCTCTGTAAAACAGGGGAGAACACAGGATAAACTGCTGTCCTCGAGATTGGAAGGACAGGTGAAGAGAAGGAATCGTTGCTGGGCACCCTCAGCTCCCTCTCAGCACCCATTGCTGAGGTCGGGAGACTGGACCTGTAATTGATGACCTGCTGGAGGTGCAGTGTAGGCAACTTTAAGAGTTAAAAGCTCCAGGGGGACCCAGTCATGAGGTCAGTATTGTGAGACTTACCTCCAGGAGCTCAACTAGGTTCACTGTAAATATTGAATAAAAAGTACTCCTGCTTCTTGCCGAGGAAAATTTTGAAATCACCAGAGCACTGCTCTTAACAAAGGGCTATCCTCAGAGGACACTAGTTGACGAAAGCCTAACCTGTTCAGGTATTATCAGAGCCTAATTAACTTAGAGAAAGGGAAGTACTCAACTCCAGTCCATTGTGGCCATTCTGTCCCAACTAAGCAGAGAGAGAAAAACTGAGAAACTTGTGAAGTTCACAGACCAGAGGCGCAGGCTCACTAAAACTGAGATCTGATCACAAAACCGTAAAACGCTTCAGGTACAAAAGTTTTTTCTATATTTAGATCTATGTAAGTTTTCTATATGTGAAACTATAGAAGCCTTCTCCTCCCCCACAGCTTATCACAATATTAAAGGCCTGTTTAGAGCACTTCCTTTTACACAGTAGCATGTCTGGCTATTAAGAAAAAAATCATAATAAAAGGCAAAAAAGACAATTTAAAGAGACAGAGCAAGCATCAGAATCAGACATGGCAGGGGCATGGAAATGATCAGACCAGGAATTTAAAGCAGCAATGAGTAATATGGTGAGGGCTCTAATGGATAAAGTAAACATCACACAAGGACAGATGGGGTCTGTAAGCAGAGAGATGGAAACCTTAAAGAACCTAAAAGAAATGCTGACAACATGGCTGTACTACACCAGCAAATGGGAAGATCGGTCAGAAATTGAACTACATACCCCTTTCTTCCTTGTAAATTCTCTGAGATATTTTGTCTATCAAATTTATTTTCTGGCTAAAGACTTCAATAAAGTTATTCATTTCCATGAACTCCTCTGGACGGCTTTTTACTCCTCTCATTGACAGTGCAACAGCTCTGACTGTCTGTCCCATCCTGCTTAGTAATCCAGGCCCCTGCTTCTTGTGAGAAGAGAGCTCCTAGAAACAAACAAACAATGAAATATTTGTGATGAAGCAAATAGTCCAATATTCCCAATAAAAGGAAATGTCATTGGAACGATAAACATGATAAAAGGGTTTCATAGACCTTTTTTTTTAATGTAGTTTGAAGCAGGTGAGTTTTACTGGGGTACAGTTCTTCCCCTAAGTCTGTCTCCTTGATAATATTCCTTTTCAAAGTGCTTGTGTAAAACATGTATACAAATTTCCTCTCAGCACGGATCTTTAAAAGAATAAGGTTTAACTGAGGGAAATGTGCTAAAGGAGATACTAGGGAAAATAAGAGGACAATATGAGATGCAATCTATATTTTATAACAGGGATTTAATGGAGAATGGTTAAGAGAAGATTTCTTAGGACCTAAATTATTCCCTGAGAAAAAAAGAAAATGTTATTAATTCCTTAGCTATAATATAGCTAGCATGTATTGAGAGCTTAGTATGTTCTAGGCCCTTTATATATATATATATATATATATATATACTCACCATAGCACTATCAGGTAGGTTCCACTATTATCCTCATTTTACAGAAGAAAATACAAGCACAGTAAGGTTAAGACGCTTGCTCCAAGTCCAAGGGAAATTAAGTGGTGGACAAGGAGTGGTCTGACTCCAGAGGCTTCACTGCTAAGCACTAACCAGCTCTGTCTTCTTAGTGTCACTATAAAAGTTTATAAATAGATACTCGCTGACCATAATTCTCCAACCAAGTAAAGTAGCTAAACTGTGACACCACCGCCTCTGGATGGCTGGCTGTAGAGAAAGATTTTTAATAATATACGTAACTAGCTCTTTCATAGTTAATCTGGGAGGGAGGAGTACAAACATGCAAACCAAGAAGAAATGCTACAGAAGGATACACCACACAAAAACAGTCCTTTAGAAGTACCATATATTAAAAAAGAACACCAAGAAGAACACGGGAGTCTGGTGATGGTTATAGCACTCACTGAAATATAGGTTTGGGATCAAATAAAAGTCAATCAAATAAAAGGTTACCCATAAGAGGGAGCCTGGGTGGCTCAGTCGGTTAAGCCTCCGACTTCGGCTCAGGTCAGATCTCACGTTCGTGAGTTCGAGCCCCGCGTCAGGCTCTGTGCTGACAGTTAGCTCAGAGCCTGGAGCCTGTTTCAGATTCTGTGTCTCCTTCTCTCTCTGACCCTCCCCCTCTCATGCTCTGTCTCTTCTGTATCAAAAATAAATAAAGCATTAACAAAAATTAAAAAAAAAGGTTACCCATAAGAAACAAAAAAAATCTATAAATAATAATGCCGACTACCAAATCCACAATATTTATACAAATATTGAATAATATATTATCTTTCTCCACATTTATTTTCCTGCAGGTCTTAGACAAAATAATACATATACAGTAAACTTGTTTATTTCCAAGGCAGCATGGTTTTACGTGTATAGTAACAGGTGCTGCCCTTGACCAAGTAACACATCTACCCGTGAGTGCTACAGCATCACTTGATAGAGTAAACATTATCAGAGAGAGCATAAGTCACAACTGGCAAGCTATTACTGAGAATTGACTATAGAGAATGTTTCTAGCAGCTTCTAAGGTTCTGGAGTCAGGCCACAAATTCATTTCACATAAGTCTCAAAGGACTTCCAAATAGCAGTGCTATCTGTCAAGATTGAGATGAACCACTTGCTAGCTTCTATTACTTTGGCAAAACTGAGAAATACAAAACTCAATATGGGTCAGTAATCGTTTAATATTGACCATGTCTCCTATCCATTTCCTTTTTTGGTGAGTTATATTTTCATAGGTGAAAAGAAAAAAGAATATATAAAGTTTCTGCATTAGGAATAGATACACCCTCCCCATTTGGAACTGAAAGAAAAACAGAAAATTGTATTATCTATTTGGCTATCCATCCAACCATCTATCCATTTAACAAAGACTTTTACCCTAACTTCCAAACATCTACCCATTTATCCTAACTTAAATAGCCCTAACCCATTATAAAAGTATACTGTATACATGCAGCGTTGGCTAAATATGCAAGGAGTACCCTGACATTAAAAAAATTCAACTACCAAGAGAAATATAAATATGTGTATGTGAGGAAGATATAATAAGATGTCTGTAATGTTTATATGTCGACTTGACACAGAGTAGATCTTAAATCTGAAGATCTCTCCAGTGTTTGACAATCCATCTTAATTCAAGAACACTGCTGCCTGATTCATAAAGGAAAACAATAAGAAGCATACAACCTACTATACAAAAGACAGTAAAGGATTATATATGTATAAATCAAAATTCTTTACCCAAGCTTGTGCAGTAAGAAACACCTTGAAGTCTTCATTAAATGTTAGAGTTGGGTGGTCAGCAATTCGGTTCAGGAACTTATGTAGCGCCTTCCTTCGTGTTTCAATGAAGTCATCATTGAAGCGCTCCACCATACCTTTCACGATAAACTTCTCAGGCAATGGCTGAGGCAGAACAGTTTTAAAAGGATCTGAGCGTTATGTGGTACGGAATTATAAGGTATTCTACACTCTTCCTTTTTGGAAGACTATCTGAGCTTGCAATCATTTCTTATAATAAAAATTTTTCAAAATTCACAACACTAGAACCCAAGCCTGCAAAATCTTAACATATGAGAATAGTTTAGAAAAACAAATCTGGGGGTGCCTAGGTTACTCAGTCAGTTAAGCATCCCCCTCTTGATTTCGGCTCAGGTCATGAACCCATGGTTCGGGAGATGGAGCCCCACGTCTGGCTCTGTGCTGAGTGTAGAACGTGAACCTCTCTCTCTCCCTCTGCCCCTCCCCTGCTTGCTCTTTTTCTTAAAATAAATAAACATTAAAAAAAGAAAAAAGAAAGAAAAAGAAATCTGTACATAGACGGAAAGTTTAAAAGCAAAGGTTTCTGGATAAATGAATGATACTGATTCAAAAGTCTGACATTAGTTATAGGAATTCTAATGATTCACAAGACAAAATGGTAGCTACTCTATGGGGAAGAAATGTAGACTTACTGGAATAATCAGAGTGGGGTGAGCTTCTTCAAGTTTTCCTTTCAACCAAAGGAAATCTTGATAACGTCTCCTAACTTCAAATTCGCTGGAGTCAAATTCCCCACGAGATGTCTGAAGAAAGCAGGAAAAAATAACGGCACGTGCAATATAAGACAGAAGACATTTGCCTAATGTTATTTTAGACATGCTGAAATAAATGGGTCTCTAAGAAAAATTAACAAATTCTAATTATTCAGTGTTTGTCAGCCTGTACTTTTTTTGCAGTCATCAATTCATACAGCAGATGAAACAAAGCAAACTTTCCAGTATTTCCAGAAAGAAAGCAAACATCATGCTCAAATTTAAAATCCAAACTGAAAAATCTGTCTTAGAGCAGCCATCTGCCTTCCACAAGATTTTAACTACTATTATATTTGGCATGACTTTCTTGCTAACAAGAAAGTGTGTTCTGAATTTAGGTTTCAAATATATTTTTTCTCAAGATGATTAGAATTCAGAATTTGAGGAAAGTCCTATTTTTGTAATTTGGAAAATAACCTGAACATAACTGAGAAAAAATGTTTTCCTGGAATTTGTTCAAATGAATTGCTTTGGTAAAATTTACTTTTAGTATATAAAAATTCTAACATTTTGCAGAGTGATTTTACCACTGTTTAAAAAATGTTATTAATGAAGATTTGACGTGAAAAGAAAATCTTCCTGTCATTTCTCAAGGGATTTTGAGTTATATGGCTAAACTCCTAAAAATTAAGCAAATAAATTAAAATATCTGTTCTCAACAAACCAAAAATCTATGCCAACACATATGACAAGAAGAACATGGGTACAATATCAACCTCATTTCCATTGCCTGAATCCCAAGTCAAATTTTAAAAAATTATTTGATGTACACTCACTCCCACCAATAACTTATTAAGTAAATTTTTGCATATTAAAAATTATACAGAGTGATAATAGGTTGAAATTTTCCTGGAGGAAAAACAATGGGGTAACACATTGCATGCATGTTTTGGTCTCACCCAAAATATTAATCATCCACACAGAGGAGTGCAATTGTAAAACTAAGTACTTCAAGTCAGAGACGCAATCTTAATTGTAGTGAAATAAGGTTCATAAAAGTTATGTGTTCCAAGGTTTATTCTTTTAAAATAAATGTTTATAATATCACACCATATATTTTAGCAAAACATTTCCTTTTTGGTGGGAAAAAGCGGAGGTAAATGAGATGCAGACGTCTACAGAACTAAATGTTCAAAAACACTATGAAATCTTAACTATGGGTACAAGTTATGGAAATGGCACAAAGAGGAAAACTAAATCTAGTAGAAACACAGTTTAACAACATATATATGAGTTGGTATGTGGACACATATATGCAAATACACACATACGCATACATATATAAGCATACAAAGCATGGTTTCTAGTCACTCATTAAAAATTACTTATTGAATACCTCCTTGTACCAGCCACATATGTATAGGTTCACTAACAATTTCCAAAAGTATAAATTGGTATAACCAATATTAAATACTCAAACATTGGGCAGTTCAGAGCTTTATATGTCCTCAAGAATTATCAACACTGTAGAACAATCTGAGAAAAACCCCAGCAAGAGGAGGATATAAAATCAAGTCAAATAATTGGTTGATTCTGTCCCCATCACTCAGTCATTGACTTAAAAGAGTTTTCTACTGTTTCATACTGCAGTAACACAGGAAGAAGACAGAAGATGCACAAATAATGGTTCTAATGCAGAATACAGTTTTCCATGGAAGCTATATCAATAAATGGTCTTTAATTTTTCATGTCTGACCATAAAAGCTTGGGTACTTGAAGTTTAGAACCAATGGACTCATGTGACCTACACCCCAAAATGCACTCATTCAACAAACACTAACCTCTGGTCAACGGCAGTTACTCTAGGTCTGAGGATTCAGAAAATGTTTTTGAGGGAAAATGAATTTTAGAATCAAGAATATACTTTAAACCCTACTCCATGCTGGCAGGCATTTAGGAGTTTATCTTCATGATGAAGATGTGAGACAGAAGACCCTTGTTAAATCTTGAAGCTCTTGTTTCTATATGTAGTAAAGGAAAGCATATCTCTGATCCAAACCCCCGCCTCGCCAAAAAAAAAAAAAAAAAAAAAAAAAAAAAAAAACAACCCAGTACTTTAGAACAGATATTCTAACCTGGAGAATAAAGGGCAATTTCCCATAATGAAGACAGATGCTAGGTACATGGGCTACCTGATACTCATAATTATTTACAGCCAGGTCATTCTGAAGTATTCCTAAGTAGGAAATTGTCAGTGTACATATGTGCAGTTATCCATATAATCGTAATGTCTATAAATATAAATTTTAATAAAACTAAAACTTTCTCAGGGAAGCCACCTCTGAACTTTCACATTAGATGGAGTGCCCATGCTCATAAAATTGTATATTTTTGGGGCGCCTGGATGGCTCAGTCGGTTAAGCGTCCGGCTTCGGCTCAGGTCAGATCTCACGGTTCGTGGGTTCGACCCCTGCGTCGGGCTCTGGGCTGACAGCTAGCTCAGAGTCTGGAGCCTGTTTCAGATTCTGTATCTCCCTCTCTCTCTGACCCTCCCCTGCTCACACTGTCTCTCTCTGTCTCTCAAAAATAAATAAAAAGCATTAAAAAATTTTTTTTAATTGTATATTTTTTTCCTCATAGCATTTATAGCTATAATTAAATAATTAAGCCTGTAATTGTGTAATATCCACCACGCCCCTAGATTGAGAGCTCCATGAAGGCAGAGAGTATGTCCATCTTGATTGCTGGTGTAGTCTCAATATACACGCACAGAACCTGGGACATAACTGGCACTCAACAAAACTTCACTGAATATATGAGCAAATAAATGATAAAAAGTGATTAACAAATCAGGGCGCCTGGGTGGCTCAGCTGCTTAAGCAGCCGACTCCAGCTCAGGTCATTTGTCACAGTCTGAGTTCAAGCTTCACATCCAGCTCTGTGCTGAGAACATGGAGCCTGGAGCCTACTTTAGTTTCTGTGTCTTCCTCCCTCTCTGCGTCTCCCCTGCTTGTGCTTGCTCGCTCGCTCTCTCTCTCTCTCTCTCTCTCTCTCAAAAATGAATAACTATTAAAAAAATTTTTAAGCGATTAACAAAGAAAAGAGTATATTTGAAAACATACATCTACCAAATGTTTATATATTTTTATCTGCAATGCATATTTTAGTATATGTAGGCATATAGTCTATATATTGGATGCAGTAAAAATAATCAAAAGTAGAACAAAGGGACTTTTTCATAATAGTGAAACTCAAAGATAGCGTGCCATACCATATCGGGATGCACAAAATTATAACAGAAAACACATATAGTGTGAAAGTAAATGGTCTGGATTTAAATGCCAGCTCAGGTAATCACTATGGTATGTAAACTTTGGCAAGTTATTGAGTTTCAAAGTTTTCATGCACAAAATGAGGGTAAATCATAACATCTAGGTCCTAGGATCATTGTTAAACTTTAAACAAGTGCATCTGTATAAAGTGGTTAGAACACTGCCTGGCCCAAAGCAATCACACAATAAATGTTAGTTAAACACACTGTAATATTATCAGTATTTACTACTACTGCTGCTGCTGCTATAAGAGCAGTACATCATTTAAAATATGATGTAAATATGGGTACTATATGTCTGTGATTGGAGTAAACTTCATAGGGCAGCTTATAAAACAGTGTCTAAGAGAAATAAATAATGATGGGAAAATAATTCAGTTGCACAAATTCTTTGCTAGGAAGGATGATGACCATGGATGGTTATAATTAAAATAGTAATACCGGAGAAATCTGATCCTGTTTTTTAGCAGTATGTCTGTATAAACTCATTAAATATTCACAACGACCCTTCAAGCTTATTACTGTTATCTTATTTACAACTGAGGAAACTAAGCATAGAGAGGTTAATTAAATTGCCCAAAAAGACATAGCCAGGAAGGAGAGTAATCAAGATTGAATTCCATGCTATCTTGCTCTACAGCCTCTTAATACGAGTATGATACTATAAACGTCTTCACTCATCCATTGACCAAAAAGGTAACTTGCTTACTCACTATATCCTAAGGATTGTGTATGGAAATGTGGATGACTTAATATGTAATTACCTTCCTTGTGAAGTTCACAGACTTCTTGGGAATAAATACAAATAAACATATAGTTATCTACTCACATACAGGTTGGTGGCAATTACTGAATATTTATTATGTGTCAGGTGTTTTGTTAAGTGTTTTATGTCAATGACCAATCCTAAATCAATTCTTACAGCAACTCTACAAAACCAGGTTTGAGTGTCATTTCCATTTTATAGACTTAAAAAAAAAAACAAACCTTGAGGCTTAGAAGGATTAAATATAGGCTTACAATGTCTTTGCTATACTGACTCAAGAGTTTTATATCCTTTAAGAATTCAATTAGAACTGCATGAGGACACAGAAGAAAGAGGTTTCCAGGCCACAAATGCAGGGGTAGACCAGGGCAGGCATCACCTTGAGTTGTATCTTGAAAAATAAACATTAGTTCTTCTTTTTAGAAGAGGAAGGACAAAATACAAAGAAGGAAAAGTATATACAAAGTCATGAGAGTAAGAACTACTCTACAGTATTCAGATAACAAAAATCGTTTTAGATGAGTGGAGGGCAGAGGTATTAAAAATGGGGAGTTAAAGACAGTAGTCATACAGGGTAGGTTGGCATCAGACTGAGAAGTTCTTTACATGTCACACAAAGGAATTTGTACTTTGTTCTGCAGGAAATTAGGAACCTGGAAGGGTTTTAAGAATCTGAGTGAAGAGATTAGATATATACATTTTTATGACACATAACTAGAAGCAGTGTGGAATTTGCACTGGAAGAAGTGATCATAGGAAAATGGTCCAAAACCTTTTCAGCTACAAAAGAGACATACTACAAAAGAGAAGGAGGGTGTGGCCTCAAAAAGAGACTACTCTAACTTAAGAATATAATTCCTAAAGACTGCTATTACATACAGGATTTAAAAAAAATAGTTACACAACTTGGTTGTTTTATTCTGGCAGAAATAAACTCTCTTTTTGGAGAGCCTTGTCCTAGGAGTAAGGAGATTTGGGTTCAAGATTCACTCTGCATTTGAATTATCCGACAACTAACAATATCTTATACATAAGATAAAGTGGGCATTGGCTCTTATTTGGAAAGAAAATGAAATTATATTTTGTAATATTCAGAAGAAATGCTACAATAAAATATTACATCATGTTTTTAACTAGTTTTCCTTATTAGCAAACTGAGGCTCTTCTTTTCCAAAGACATTTCTTTATATTTTTCTAAACTAAAAACAAAATTTTTCCATTTAAAAAAAAATTAATGCTTATTTATTTTTGAGAGAGAGACAGAGACAGAGAACAAGCCAGAAAGGACAGAGGGAGAGGGGCAGGCTCCAGGCTCCAAAGTGTCAGCACACAGCCCGACATGGGGCTCAAACTCACCAGCTGTGACATCCTGACCTGCCCCAGTCACTCACTGTTTTTAGCAGAGGTGCATCTTAAAACAGAAACATTTGGGGCGCCTGGGTGGCTCAGTCGGTTGAACATCCAACTTCAGCTCAGGTCATGATCTTGTGTTTTGTGAATTCAGGCCCCACATCAGGCTCTCTGCTGTCAGCCCAGAGGCCATTTCAGATCCTCTGTCCTCTCTCTGACCTCACCCCACTTGCTCTCCTGTGCATGCGTGCTCACACTGTCTCAAAAGTGAATAAACATTAAAAAAATGAGTGACCATATATGGGATGTGAGAACTCAACAGATGAACATAGGGGAAAGGAAAAGAAAAATAAGATAAAAACAGAGAGGGAGGCAAACCATAAGAGACTTGAACACAGAGAACAAACTGAGGGCTGCTGGAGGGGAGGTGGGTAAGGGGATAGATTAAATAGCTGATGGGCTTCAAAGCACTTTTTGGGATGACACTTGGTGTCACATGTAAGAGATGAATCACTGGGTTCTATTCCTGAAGCCAGGACAATACTGTATGTTAAGTAATTTGAATTGAAATTTAAAAAAAAAAGAGTGACTGATGTAATTTGAATTTTACTGGCTTTATCTAGAATAAGTGAAGGATAGATTAGATGCAAAATCTTATCAAAATGGTTGAAAGAAAAGTCAATTCAGCTAAGATTCTCTAATGTTGAGAGTCATAGTCAACAAAAAACACTTCCAAAAGTTCAGGGAGCAACTGATTCAAGAAGGTGTTCATTAAAGATTTACCTTAGTAATAATCCTATAAGTAATGAAAGTTTCAATTGTAGTAACATGGCTTTCAGGTTCATCAACTGTAATGAAAAGATCTTTCAAATCTGGCTCATCTTCAAACTTGACTTGGTTTATCATCGATAGAGGGGATGTTGGCATCATAGGGCTGAAGGAATTCATGTCCATCAATGAGGCATCCTAAGAAATCAAACACATTCAAAAATTAACATCTATAGAAGAAACAGTTTAAAATACAGTTTAGATACAATGAATACTATTGAAATATGTCAAGAACAAAAAGGATGATTGGGCTCCTGGTTAAATATGGTATGTTGTACATGTTTTTTATCTCTGCTTCCTCTTAAAATCCCACTTCAAAAATGACAGCAAAGAAATAAACAAATTAAAACAAAACAATACAAGACAAGACAAAAAAGGCATAAACCCTCAAGGTAAAAACAGAAAGAGAGAGAGAGAGATAAAGCAAACAAAAGAGACTACTTTTTGGAAACTGGAAATCTGACTGTCGAGAGGTAACCGAAATATCAGGGCAGAGAAGGCGGACAGTAAGCTTTAGAAGGTCATGCCCAGAAGGCATGTTTATGAGAGAGGATCCCAGAGAGATTTCAGAATCACAGCACCAGAAACCCATGGACTAAAACCAAAGGACTGGTTGAAAAGCTAATAAAACTAAAAGGTTAGTACCTCAGCTTCCCTCACCTACCCCAAGCCATTAGGTGACAATCCTTCCCCAGTTGTGGAAAAAAGTGTAAGTTTTCTTTCTGGAATGTCTCTGAACTCATGGGTGCCAGGCAGAAGGGAGGAAGAGATGGCAAAGGAAAGTCCTACATTCAAGATGGGCCAGCTCTCTCCCCTCATCTGGCCCTAAGGATTCCATCAGCAATGTACGAAATTCCACTCCATGGTCAGAGGGTTCCTCTCTTAGCTCGCCATTCTAAGAAAATAAAACAAAAAACTAACAGTTGGAGTCCCTGATGAGTGAGCCAGGTCTCTGCATAATCACCCTACTCTGAAGCCCTTACCATACATGTTGAATATCTACTCTGCTTTTTACCACCTAATGTAGAAACTGCAAAATATCTAAAAATGTGAAAAACCTCGGATATGAAAGAAAGATTCACAAACAGACAGAAGACAGGAAGCAGTTAGAGAACAGAATGCTTTTTAAAAAAATGGATGAAATCATCAGAGGTAAGAATGATATCAAAGTCATGAATAAAAACAGGAGTTATATTGTTAAAAAATTCATAGAACAGCAGCAAGACAATAAAAAAGGAGGCTCATGAAAATTGAAATATGATAATAGGATAACAACTCAACAGGAAGTTTGAAAGATAGAACTCAAGAACGACGTTGAATTAAGAAGGACAAAAGATGGAAAAGGAGAAGGAAGTATTTTTAAAAATTAAAGAATCCAGGCAGGTAGTGTCTGAAGTAAATGAATTCCATGAAATGAAGAGGAAAACATGCTTTCAACTGCAGTTCAAAGTTTCCAGGTTGATAAGGCCTTTCCTGCCTCCTCAAAATGAATGGGGGCAGTGGTGGGATTGAAAGTGCTCCTACAATAACCACGACATTGCATAACAGAGGCTATCTTTCAGAGAGAATACAAACAGGTAAAACATAACAGGAATCTCAGGAATCAGAATGGTTCCAGATTTCTCAATGGTAACATGGGAAACTAAGTGACAATAAAATATCTTCCAAATTTTGAGAGGAAAATATCTTCTACCTAGAACTCTATATAGCCTGATAAATTGTCATTAAAGTATACAAGTAGATTAAAGCCATTTCAGATATAAAAGATTTAAAAAACTGACTTCCCATGCATCCATTCTTTGGAAGCTTCTTTAATTTTCCAAAATGAGAACATATAACAAGAGGAAATAGGATCTAAAAACAGGAGCTTCAACAGAAAAGAGAACGACAGGAAATTCTTCGGATGATCATGAAAGAATGTTCTAGGTTCTAGGCTTTGCAGCAGAACTAAAGAACAAACTATACAGACTGGGTCAGTAAGACAGGGTCACCAGGGTGGCAGGGAGTTGAACAGGGAAAAAGAATAAGGGAAGAGAGGGAGGAAGGGAGGAAGGGAGGCAGGAAGGAGGGAAAAAGACAGGGCAGTGAGCAAAGGAGGGAGGAAAAGGAAGAGGAGAAGAAAGAAGGAAGGAAGGCAGGGGAAGGGAGGGGAGGGGAGAGAAGGGCAAGGAGGGGAGAGAAGGGTGGGGGTAGAGGAGGGAGGAAGGAAGGAGGAAGGAAGGAAGGAAGTGAAGGAAGGGAGAGAAAGGCAGGTGACAGAGTAACTAATATGCTTAAACATAACGAGACGAAGCATGCCGTGTTAGATTTCGTACATGAATTGTGATGGGTGCAGAGAAAGTCAAGATGAAAAGAAACCAAGAGAAGGAGACAGGGACTGATAAAGAAATAAAGAACATGAATGAAGGAAGGAATAATAAATAGTGAACTCTCAAGAAAACAAAAGATATATAAGAATTAAAATGTAATGATAGTTCACTGTATGACCTGACTTTAAGTAAAAATAAGTTGTTCTAATCTTGAATTTAATAAGAATAGTGATAGAATTATACTGATGGTCAGAGAAAAAGTATACATACTGTATATGTTTGAGGGGAAGAGATATTGCCTAAAAAATAGACTCAAAAAATGCAGTTACTATGATGAAAAAAAGGAAGATAAGCAACTGTTCCAGACTGAAGACCAAAGAGACAATCGCTAAACACAACATGTGATCTTGAACCGGATTCCGTACCAAAGGAGGAGAACCTTTGTTTTTTTCTTTCTAAACTCTTATTGGAACAACTGGAAAAATATTGGTCTGTGTGTGGATGGGAATGTGGGATGTGTCAATATGGTTTCCTGATTTGTATATGTATACTGTGATTAGGGAGGAGAGTGTCCCTGTTTTTTTGAAAAATACAGACAGATCTATTCAGGAGCAATAAAACATCAAGTCTCCAATTTACTCAACTTACACACAGACAGATAAAGCAAAAGTTGTGAAATGGCAATAATTGGGAAATCTAGGTTCTTTGTGGTATTCTTGCAACTTTTCTCCCAGTGTGAAATTGTTTCAAAATAAAAAAGTGTATTTATGGTTTTAAACGTCAATTAATTCTACAAAGCTTAAAATAAAACAAGACAAATTAAAAATTAAAAAGCAGCATCCTCTGCTCCAGAATTGCTCTTCTCAGAAGCAAATGCAGAACTCTATTAGCTGTTTTGTTCCCTGTTATGTTCCTTATTTCAAAATAACATACGTATTGCTTCTCCCCACTCCCCAATTTTGACATTATCAGTAGGTTTCCTACTAAGGAGACTAAAGAGTATTTATTTACTTAGTCAATTAATTATGTGAGTATAGATTCCAGATTCCTATGTTACTCCATGGGTTGTAATCCATTAACCCCATAATTTATTTTGATGCTGTACGTGTCCAAAACATGCCTACTGGGAGCTCCTTATTGCTGGCACCTCTGTGTGTTTGAGACGTCTTCATTATTCCTGGAGCACTTTATATAACATAACTTGGCAAAATAAGATGTTTCAGGTTTACCTTATATTTTCCCTGACCCAGTTATGGAATCAGACATTTCTACAAGGAGCTCTGGCTCCTTTTAGAGGACACTGGAATTTGGAAACCAAGATATGAATGATAGGAAATGTGTGTGTAACACACGCACACACACGCACACACAGATACACGTAAATAGTGTTAAATACCATCAGTTCACACTGATACCTCCAATTACAGTATGACACCATTTGACTTTTCCAGCCTTCCCTCTTTCCATATCTGTAACTCTTCTCCAGCAGAGAGAAGCTTGGCTCCCATTATCCTGAAGATATCTACTTATATGCTCAGTCTTCCTACCTGGTACTAATCTCTCCAAGACAGCGGCCTCCTCAGCCCTGGCCACAGGAGCCAGGGCACCCTATATTCACTCACAACCGCACTGGATCCCTCCTCATCCCCAATCCTACCGGCTATTCCCTTGAATATGCTGCCTGTCTGCTCAGGTATCAGTTTTAAAGAAAGAGAAAGGAAGGCTGCATGTTATTTTTTTAATAAAAAATTTTAAATGAAACCAAAGGATAATATGCAGTAAATTTTAAATGTCTTTTCATATGCAAAGATAAAACTAACAATATCAATATGACATTTGAGTTATTTCTTCAGCAGTAATAATGATGTTTCCAAGTTTATATTTTCTCTTTTAGATACCACTCTGTCTCCAAAATTAAGAATAAGGTGTTAGAATCAAAAATTTTGTCTGTTGTTATGTTATGAACAGACTAAAGTTAACCAACACACTTAGAGTTGAATGAAGCCCATCACAACTTAGCAACAGAGTTGGCCAGTCCTAACTGAAAAAAAAAATCATTACATTACATTACACTACATTACAAAGAAGGCCAAAGACTAGATTCTAGTCCTTTCTCTGTCACTGACTAAGCAGGTAACTTTGAGCAATTAATTGAGCCTTTCATGGTTAAATTGAGGAGATAGAGTTAAAAATCTGCAAAAATCTCTCCCATCTCAAAGGCTAAAATAATACAACTTCTAAATGCATTATATAGGAAACTGTAGCAAATCCTGACATTTTAAGAAAAGGAACTTTTTTGTAGTACTAGGGATGAAAAAAGATTGAAATCATAATATGGACTTATTTTTCCCCTCAAAACAAATCAACTGAAATCCTTTGGAAGCATCATAACATCCAGAGCACTTTCTCAAGGCTCTTCCCATGCAAAAAGTTAGTTATGTGAACTGTAACACATCATTTGGCTAATCCCTCAATGCAATAATACATGATATATTAGGGTAAGACACACCAGCTGAAGAGATAAGAACAGTGGTTGTTCAAACTAAGAAGGTTCAGATTAGGGGCTCTTGGTTGGCTCATTTGGTAAAGTGTTGGCCTTCAGCTCAGGTCATGATCTCATGGTTCATGGCTTCCAGACCCACACTGGGCTCTGTGCTGACCCTGGAGCCCAGAGCCTGCTTGGGATTCTGCGTCTCTCTCTCTGCCCCTCCTCAGCTCGTGCTGTCAATCTCTCTCTTTCAAAAGTAAATAAGTATTAAAAAATTTTTTTAAAGTTTAGGTTACACTGGGTGTTGTATGGAAACCAATTTGACAATAAACTATTTTAAAAAATAAAACAACAAAATAAAATAAATAAAGGTTTAGGTTATTATGATTACAAAATGATTTACGAAAGGAAAAACATTAGGCATGACTTAAACCAAAGAATAGAAGACAAATAAGGCAATAATTGGATTAATCAGACACAGAAAAACATAGAGACGATAAATGTTTTCCAACAAACAGCAAAATAAATTATGGTATATCCCTATGATAGGCTACAATAAAGTCTTATCCATGTGATAGAATACAATAAAGTGATCAAAAGTAATGTTTTAGAAGTAACTTAGAATACATTATGTTGGAAAAAGGTTCATAATATGTTATTAAAGAAAATAACAGATTATGATATTTGTGTACAATTAGATTCTTATGTGTATACGTGTGTTTATGTGTGTGTGATAGGGTAGGAGACAGAAAGTGAGAGAGAGAGCGCATAAACTTAACAAGCTATACAAAAAAAAAATAACAAGTTATTCTAGCTGTTGAGCTTAGTATTTTCCTGTTTCTGTACTTCCAAATATTCTAAAATAAACATATATCAAGAAATATATTAAAATCGATAGTGTCGGCACTGTGCATAATGTTTGATGGCAGCAGGAACTAATGGAATAAGTTAAAACAGTTGTCAATGGCCATTGGGCAAAAAACCTTGGATTACATTTGACTTCTTTTCTTAACTCATCAATGCCACATAATTAAATAGGAAATTTTAAAATGCCTGAAATCACATGGAAATGGGTTTGTCAAAATAAATTATGGAATGCTAATACAATGGAACACTAAGCAGCCATTAAAAACATAATTTTGAGGTTCCAAATAAATGTGCAATCAGCATGCACAAAAATGCCTCTCTCTACAGTATATACTGCATATAGTATAGTCACTTCATTATTTAAATACATGTTTTTACAATCCAAAGAGGATTTTCCTTCATACGGAAAAAGGCAAAAATAGTGTTCAGGAACTGCTCTGCAGCAAGCCCTTGTAGAGGCAGTGTGCACCCCAAGCAGTGACAGTGGCGCCACCACGCTCCCTCCCCAGGAACTACACTCAGCCTCGAGGCATCAAACTCCATAACTTGCACTGTGTCCATGCGCATCTGTGTTTTATCCCAATTTATTTCGTGCACTCTTCAGCAAAATGAATCCCAAGGTGTCGGAAAAGCCTAAGAGAGGTTGTTTATTGGGTCTTGGAATGCTTAAAAATTTTTTTCCATAATCGATTAATGGAAATTGCTCCTTTGCTTTATGTCATTTTCACTAACAAAAGGTTTCCTAGGAATGCCCTACTTTGACATAGTGGGGTGTGGGGTTGGAGTGGAGGTTGTAGTAGCTTTTAAAGCTGACATATTTTAATTTGATGGGCAAACGTACTTTAAATTTCCCTGACACTGCACACAACCGTGGGCATTGGTATTCTTTGTAGTCACCCTCGTAACTCACCACAACCCACTTCTTATACCTACTACATAATTTAGTATTCTATTTCTTTCTGCTTAAAATGCATCCTTTTGTAGTACGGGAAAGATCTGCATGAATTCACAAAGGCTCACAATTCCAGTGAGCATAGTGTGGTGTCAAAAATATGCTTCAATATCGAGCAAAGGAAGAAAATTACAGGCTGAAATTTAGCAACATCCAAGATTTCAGTAGGATTTAAATTACTATGAATCACTCAAGAACATTCTTAAAACCTCAGTAAAACTGACTATCCAAAGAGTTTTATATTCACTTCAAAAAAAAAGGAAATAAAATATAATGACATTACTTAAAAGATTTACATTTGGACCTGAATAAGAGAAGAAAATAAGTGTTTGAGAAGATCCAAAGAAGCAATTAACCGAAAAAGCCCTCCATTTAACCTTTTGTAGCAGATGCTTTTCAGGAGAAATGGATCATTAAAATTTGTTCTTTATAAACAAAGGTCTCACCCCCACAAGAATGTGGGCTCCTTTCTTCTGTTAGCTATCTCTTTCTCTCTCCCCACCTCCACCCGTGAACTTTTTTATACATTCATTCATTCTCAGCATGTAGATACATGTCCATTATCTTATGATCTTTCGGACAATGAAAGTACACCATTTCATTCTCTTTCCTCAAGAGATAAAAGCAGAAGGGAATTCTCTACTTCTTAAATTACATTCAATATCTTTCTGACAGCTAGCATAGTGAGAACTAACACACGTGCATGAACATACACCCCCAAAATCTTGTATTTATTTCAAGCTGAGATGTGAACATGTATAACAACAAAGCCAAAGTATTACAAGAAGTCATTGTCTTTTACCTTATTCCAAACCAACACATTCATCCAAAGAGGAACCACTTAAATGATTTTACTGAAATAAATGGAAATTAGTTAGAATTATATTAACATGGTATTGAAATGTTGACACAATCAATTACCAATTAAGTGTAAGTTTTCCTTGTTACTTTTGGTTTATTTTTTTTTTAAGTTTATTTTTCAGAGAGAGAGTGAGCGAGAGCGAGAGCAAGCATGCCCAGGAGTGAGTGGGGGGAGTGGCAGAGAGAGGAAAGAGAATCCCAAACAGGCTCTGCACTGCCAGCAAAGAGCCCGATGGGGTTTCCAAGCCATGAACTAACTGTGAGATCTTGAGTTGAAACCAACTTAACCAACTGAGCCACCCAGGCGCCCCTTGCTTTTGGTTTATTACAAGGATTTGTTATTGGTTAAATTGTGTTCTTCCAAAATGGATATGCTGAAGAGACTTAGCACCCCATACCCCAGAATGTGACCTTATTTGGAGACAGGGTCTTTATAGGGGTTATCAGGTCAAAATGCAGTCATTGGGGTGGATCCTGCCGCAATATAACCAGTGTCTTTATAAGAAGGACACATGTGGACACAGAGTCATGTACAGAAGGAAGACAATGTTAAGGAACACAAGGAGAAGACAGCCATCCACAAGCCAGATTGAGAGGCCTGGAACACATCCTTTCCCTCACTGCCCTCAGAGGGAGCCAACCCCCCAACACCTTAATTCCAGACTTCTGGCTTACAGAACTGTGAAAAAAATAAATGTCTCTTATTTCAGATACCTAGTTTCTGGTCGTTTGCTATGGCAGCCCTGGCACACTGACGGCATTTTTACGTGTAGAGTTGTAACAGTAAAGACTTAAGGAAGGAAGCAAGGGTAGAAAAGAAGGAAGGAGTGATGATTGCAGTATTTCATCCTTGCTCCATTCATTCATTTTCTTTCAGGTTAACAAGCAACTCCAATAATTACTGAGAAATGCTTTCGCCTCCCTTCTTTAATGCTCTTAGATGGTTTCAAAGCTCTACGACTGAAATAAATAAAATACATAGCTGAAATTTAAAATAAACAATGGCCCGCCAATACTGGAGTACTCAGGAGATGAATACCAAAAGAAGCAGATTAAACGGTGCGACAGGACCTCTCTGAGAGGTGTCCTTCCTGAGTGTCTCTCTAAGGGGCTACCTGGGAGTATCTCATAAATATAACAAGAATTACTCTGATAATACTAAATCATACCCACCATCTGTGCACAAACAGCTATTTTCTTTTTACAAGTAGAGGGAAAAAAAATCAATGTGAGAAGTGTGATAAATCAGAATCATGGCATGAAAAGGCCATGCAAATAAAATCTGCTGATGCGCAAGAAACACGCACACCAAGAGACATCTGGTTAAAAAGCAACTTAAAGTGGAAGGAGTTTGGGAAACTGTGTTAAAAGGGACACTCATCCTGATGGGCCTAAATTTAGACGTACCAGCTGTGTTTTGGTTTACAGCTCCTTCCAATCTGCCTGCTTATAATAATAATAAAAAATCAGAAAGGCCTTCTGTGGGCACTGTGGAAAACGTGACTGGGGGAGAAGCCAGCCCGTGTCGTGTTCTATAAAGGGGCACACAACACTCTGATCTTGTTTGACATAATTTCCAGGGCTATGTAGTATATATACCCTTGTATGCATATACCATAATTTATTTATCCATTTTTCTGTTTCTAGCATTTCTATTTTCTAACAGTGTTGCCGTGAATGTACTTGGACTTCCTCAGGTTTTGTGCACTACAAAGCTATATTCCAACCATAGAAATTTTTCACATCATTTTATTTGACATAACAAAGGATGTTACTTGTTATCTGTCCACCTCCCCCAAAATGTAGCATATTAAAATAAAGAATTTCTAGTAAGGCAGAGAGGTCATATCTCACCTTGGATCACAGAGGATTGAGGAGAGGATTAAAAAAGATGCATAAATGTGTTGTACACATCATCTGCTTGAACGCTTTATGTGAATTATCTTAGTAAACCTTACACCAATCCTTTAGAGTATGTTCCATTTCTCACCGCCCTCCCAACCTATTTTTAACCAGATAGCAATACTTATGATTTTTAATTTTACAATGGTGAGAAAGCGATACATATTCAGTAGAATATGAATATGGTTTCAGTAGACACCATACTTCGGTTTTGGATTTTGCTCTTTTCTTGGGCTTGAGATATGTGTGCAGCATGATACCCTCCTGGCCAGCAGCAGCCCAGGTAGCTGCAGCGTCACAAAGGTAAACAGCCAATACTGTTGAGCCAGTACTGTTGACTGTATGGACACACCCATGCAGTCTGCATACAATCAATCTGCTTTTCACTTGCAGGACTGTATTCAACAAATCCGTTAACTCAGGTCAATGAGCTATTCACCACTTTATTATAAAATAGGCTTTGTGTTAGATGGTTCTGCCCAACTGTAGGCTCGGGTAGATATTCTGAGCATGTTTAAGGTAGGTGAGGCTAGCTATGATGTTTGGTAGTTAGGTGTAGTCAATGCATTCTTGACTTACAAGATTCTCAATTTATGATGGATTTGCCAGGATGTAACACCACCATAAGGGAAAGAAGATCTGTACGTTTTTGCATCCATGAAAACACCCTATAATATGATTCACTTAAAAAGTTATAAAAGGTGTGTCTAAATAGAATAAGGGTTAATATTCTTAATTATTAAAACCGGTCCAGTAATTTTCTTTTAAAGTTTTCTCATAAAATTTAGAAATAAACTCCTCTTGATGCTTTGTATGTAGGCAAAAGGTAAGTAAGTTCCAGAGTTTTAGCATTTATATTCTTTTAAGGGCCTTTTTTTAATATACTCAGACACACACACACACAACTTACTTTTTTTATTCAACTCATAAAGATTACTGCATATGTAAGCAAGGGAAAACAAATAACACGTTAAGATGTTCAGGCTGAGAGGGGTGCCTGGGTGGCTCAGTTGGTTAAGTGTTTGACGTCAGCTCAAGTCATGATCTCACTGGTCGTGGGTTCGAGCACCACATCAGGCTCTGTGCTGACAGTTAGCTCAGAGCCTGGAGCCTGTCTTCAGATTCTGTGTTTCCCTCTCTCTCTCTGACCCTCCTCTGCTCACACACTCTCTCTCTCTCAAAAATAAATAAAAACATTAAAAAAAAAAAAAAAGGATGTTAAGGCTGAGAGACAGGCAAGGGCTCCTTCACTAAGTGTGTCCTCCAAACTACTGGTGTTGCCTATATGTGTGCCTCACCAATATGTCATATTACTGCATGCTAAAGCCATTTAAAGTCATTGACGCTAAATGACAAAGGTCTACTAAACTTGTCTTTAAAAAGTTTGGCATACTGGATACACATAGTAAACATAGTATCAGCCAAATGCCTACCGATGTTAAGTAGAAATGAAGCAGGCCAGGAAAAGAATTATCCTAACCAGAACTCCTGAAGAAGTTGAAAATATGTCCCATGGGCAAACAACAATGCAGATTCAACTGAGGAATGTAATAATAATAATCATAATAATAATAAAAAATGGTTAAGAAGCACCACCAATTGACTGTACACTTAATAGGCATGACTAAAATTGATTCAGGAATACACTAAATTAAAACTACTCCCCTAAACTAAAGTTCTGTCTCTATAGTTTCCAGGGAAAAAGCTGAGTGGCCTTGATATCTAGCCACACCAACAACCTCAAGGGCATTCCTGAAGGGACTTCATCTATGCTTACAATGTAGACAGTTAAAACAGCTGTACCAAGAATATTCTTATCCCCTAAAATAACATGACTAATAC
This sequence comes from Suricata suricatta, assembly GCF_006229205.1. Taxonomy (NCBI): domain Eukaryota; kingdom Metazoa; phylum Chordata; class Mammalia; order Carnivora; family Herpestidae; genus Suricata; species Suricata suricatta. Next base: position 60,573,522 of record NC_043707.1, read on the forward strand.
TATTTATCATGAATTACTCAAAGGCGGAGCTATATGCCCCGACACACTTTGGAGATATTGAGGGTTTGGTTCCAGTCAACCACAATAAAGGGAATACCACAATATAGCAAGTCAAATGAATTTTGTGTCCCCAGAGCATATAGAAGTTATGTTTACACAAAACTGTAGTCTATTAAGTGTACAATAGCATTATGTTTAGAAAATGTACAGTACATACTTTAATTACAAAACCCTTTCTTGCCAAAACATGTCAACTGTCATCAGAGCTTTTAGTGAATTGTGATATTTTTGCTGATGGAGGGTCTTGCCTTAATGTTGATGGCTGCTGACCGATCAGGATGGCTGCTGAAGGCCTAGGTGGCTGAGGCAATTTCATAAAATAAGACAACAATGAAGTCTGCTGCATCGATTGATGCTTTCTCTCATGAAGGATTTCTCTGTAGCATGGGATGCTGTTTGATAAAAATTTACCCACAGTAGAACTTCTTTCGATATGGGTGTCAGTCTTCTCAAACCCTGAAGCTGCTTTATTAACTGAGCTGATGTCATATCCCAAATCCTTTGCTGTCATTTCAACAATCTTCACAGCATCTTCACCAGGAATAGTTTTCATCTTACTTAAGTCTTCATCTTAAAATAACCACTCTCTTTGCTCATCCCTAAGAAGCAACTCCTCATCTGTGAAAGTTTGATCATGAGATTGCAGCCATTCAGTCACATGTTCAGGCTCCACTTCCCATTCTGGTTCTCCTGCTGTTTCCACCACACCTGCTGTTACTTCCTCCGCTGAAGTCTCGAGCCCCTCCAAGTCACCTGAAGGCTGGAATCAGCTTCTTCTAAACTCCTGCTCATGTTGATATCATGACTTCTTCCCGTGAATAGGAGTATTCTTAATGGCATCTATAACAGTGAATGCTTCCTAGAAGGTTTTTAATTTACTTTGCTACCAGATCCATCAGAAAAATCACTACAGCAGCTATGGCCTTATGAATTGCATTTCTTAAATGATAAGACTTAAGGAGTTGAAATTACTCCTTGACCCATGGGCTGCAGAATGGATGAGATATTAATCTCATTGTCTCCACCAGAACTCTTGAGTGACCAAGTGCATTGTCACTGAGCAGTGATGTTTTGAAAAGACTTTTTTTTTGAGCAGGCGGTCTAAACAGTGGACTTAAAATATTCTGTAAATTGTGTTGTAAACAGACATGCTATCATCCAGGTTTTGTTGTTCCATTTATAGAGCACAGGCAGAGTAGATTAATAATTCTTCAGGGCTCTAGGATTTTCAGAATGGTCAATGAGCACTGGCTTCAACTTCAACAGCAGCACTGACTCCTAACAAGAGAGTCAACCTGTCTTTTGAAGCTTTAAAGCCAGGCATTGACTTCGCCTCTCTAGCTATGAAAGTTGTTGATGGCATCTTCTTCTAGCAGACAGTTGTCTGTCATACGTTGAAAATATGTTGTTTAATCCTGCCACCTTCGTTAATTATCTTTGCCAGGTTTTCTGGATACTTTGCTGCAGCTTCTGCATCAGCACTTGTTGCTTCACCTTGCACTTTGGAGTTATGGAGACTGGTTCTTTCCTTAAACCTCATGAACTTATCTCTGTTCACTTCAAACTTTCTTTGGTAGCTTCCTCACCTCTCTCGGCCTTCACAGAATCGAAGAGTTAAAGCTTTCCTCGGGATTAGGATTTGGCGTAAGGGAATATTGTGCCTGGTTTGATCATCTGTCCAGACCACTAAAACTTTCTTCACATGTTAATACAGCTGTTTCACTGTCTTACCATTGGTGTGATCACTGGAGTAGCACTTTTACTTCCTTCAAGAACTTTTCCTTTGCATTCACAACTTGGCTATTTGGTGCAAGAGGCATAGCTTTTGGAATATCTTAACTTTCAAGATGTCTTCCTCACTAAGCTTATCATTTCTAGCTTTTCAATTAAAGTGAGAGACACGTGCCTCTCCTTTCACTTGAACACTTAGAGACTACTGTAGGGCTATAAATTGGCCTAATTTCAATACTGTTGTGTCTCAGGAGATAGGGAGGCTCAAGGAGAGGGGAGAGCAACAGGGTAGTGACTAGTCAATGGAGCAGCCAGAACACATACAACATTTATGTATAAATTTGCTGCTTCATATGACTGCAGTTTGTGGCACCCCAAAACAAACTGCAATAATAACATCAAAGACCACAGTCACTATAAAAAATATAATAGTAGCTAAAAAGTTTGAAATATTGCAAGAATTTCCAAAATGTGACACAGAGACACAAAGTGAGCAAATAACTGTTGGGAAATGGTGCCAACAGACTTACTTGGCACAGGGTTACCACAAACCTTCAATTTGTAAAAAAAAAAATGCCATATTTGCAAAGCCTGCAATAAAGAAAAGAGCAATAAAATGAGTAAGCCTGTAACATAGCATCTAAGAGACAATACCAGAATTCTGGTAGTACTCTCAGTAGTAACTAAAAAAATGTACAGGAACAAATAAATACATTTGTGAGTCTCTGAAGAAGATCTCATTACAAATGCAAAATAGTTGCTTATAAAACTTAAAAACATTAATTTTATATACCATAATCGCAAATACCAAAATTTTCTAAATAGCAAATACAGGACAGGGACTGTGCCTTTGTACCATATACTTATTCTATTTCATTTCATTCTCTCAATAACATGAGGGAAGTAAGTGTAATTATCATCGTCTGCATTTTACAGATAAACTTGTGGTACAGGGATGATGATAATTCTCCCCAAATCACTGATCTCAACTGGCAGAGTCAAGACTCAGCCATCACTCCCATCGCCACCAGCCATGTGCGAACACAAAAACCACCCAGTACAGCAGCTTTATTTTGTTCTACAAATGTTCACTGAATGTCAAGCACGTGTCAGGCACTGGATCGGGGCTATGACAGTAGCCAAGACTGACATGCTCTGGAGCTCTTATGAAGGGTACACTTTAGTTAAGTGGGAGGGTTGGAGATAATAAATAAAAATCCCAAATATGAGTAAGTATTGATAAACATGGGAGTAAATTTGAAAAAAAAAAGTTAGGGTGGGTGCTGGGGCTAAGGGGTTAAGGCAGGGAGCAAGGGGGATGCTCTTGACAGAGCTCTAAGGGAAGGTGTCTTTAAGGAGGTAATGCTAAAAAGGAGCCAATCATGAAAAAACACTGAGGAAAAAAGATTCCAGTCTGGAGAACCAATGAAGCCTATGACAGGAAAGAATTCAGAATGTGAGAAGACCAGAAAGATGGCAAATGGCTGGAACACAGGCTTTGGTGAAGGTATAAACAACAAAACTCATCTTAACATCTACTGTCTCAGAATTATTAAGTATTCACATTCTCATTCTATAGGTCTTGAAAAATGGGACGGGAGAACTCCATGATAAATGAATGTTCCACATGCATTGTCCAAAAGAGAGAAATCTGTTGCACACCTAGAAAATTTTAAGGATCTGTGTGGTCTTGAGACTATCATAAGCATTAGCAGATTGGACGAATTATAGTTGGATAATTTCTTACCTAGTGGAAAATTTTCTTTTTTCTATTTAATACCCTGTAGGAAAAAAATGGTTTTCCTTATTCAGAGAGGTCCGACATGGTGTTTGCCTATAACTTTGTTGCAAGACCATTGTGGGAGATGGTATGCAGTTCCCAGTGACCCTCTGTCTTCTTATGAGAGGATTATATTTTAGTCAACTGCCAGGTACCTTTCAGCGCCTCTTTACGGTGGGAAAATAGTTTCCCACCACAATGGATTTGATCGGTGACTTATCTGGATAATGGCATGTTTGACAACCATTGCCTGTTTCCACCAGTGCTCATATTCTTTTCCCTCTGCCAGAGGAATGACATGTCCCAGTTAGGAGTCTCCCCTTCAGTCTTGATCCCAAAATGAAGAAGACATGTGTAACAGAATCAAAAGTTGGAACAGACTCCTAGCTCAGTTACAGTTGACAAGTTTACAAAAAAGAATAATAATTCTTTATTACAGGCAAGCCACTGAGATCTTATGGCTTCTACTACAGCATAACTAGTGAAAGCTGATGAAAATAAGCATTCAATTGTTCAATCTGATTAAATATATAAAAATGCATCTATGTGTGCATGCATATATGTATGTACACACACACACACACACACACACACACACACACACACACACACACCTAACTTTCTCAGAGTTAGTACCAAAGAACAAATTGGGGATTTTTTTCCCCCAATTTTAAATGGCCAAGATTTGCCATTTGCTTCTGATCACATGTAATAAGGTTTCATTTCAATATTAAGTAGAATTTCTATTCCTAATGTTTTAATGTAAATGATTAACCTTTTTCATTTTAAAATAGAAACTTGATTTCTTATACCAAAAAATTAAAGCCATGACTAAAAAATAATTACAGAAAAAACGAACCTAAAAGTAATATGCTAAATGAAAGAGAACAGAGACAAAAGACCACAGATTGCCTGATTTAATTTATATGAAATTTCCTGAAAAGGCAAATCTGTAGAGACAGAAAATAGTAGATTAGTGGTTGTCTATGACTGGGAGTAAAAACAGAGATTAACTGTCAATGATGTGATGGACTGGGGGGGTATAAAAATCGTCTATAACTCATTTATAGTGATGGTTGTGCAACTCATTAAACTTAATTAAAAAAAAATCATTCACCTCTGAATGAAGTGTGTATCTAACTGAAGTTAGTTTAAAAACAATTACAAAGAGTATGTCATACCAAAGGATTTCTCAAAGTAAAGCAAACATATATATGTACACACACACATATATATACACACATATATACATATAGTATACATATGTGTATATATAACTATATATGTATTATATATAAATATGTAATTATTTGTTTTGATTTTGAAAACTACTGGTTTAACCGTCTGTTTTATCATAAGTACATTTTACTGATTTTTATGTCAGTATTTGCTAATAAATTTGATTTCTTAACTCTATCCTTTTTTATTAACACTATAAGTAACAACATTGTGTTATCCAGCATGACTGGTATATGTAATGCCAGAGTTAATAAAATATTCCATTTAAAAGAGAAAATCTCTCAAGCATATAAATATTCACTTGGTTATTGAGAAAACTTTAACATACATTCCCAAAGTGAGTAACTGTAAAAGTTTATTTTAACTTCACAATTAGCCTTATAGCCTCTTATGTCTTCTTTGGAAAGTGTGAAATACAAATAAATAAAAGAATAAAATAAATTTTGAACACTACAATCAAAAGCTATTGAAACTGGTACTTTTTGATCACACTTGCCATTTATAAAACTGTAACAGGTTATCAGTGAAGAGTTATATTAGAATATCCTTTCAGAACCTCAAGGATGAAAAAATAAAATTCCATCTTTAAAACTCAATAAAGTAGGGGCACCTGGCTGGCTCAGTTGGAAGAGAATGAGACTCTTGATTTCAGGATCATGATCGAGCCCCACGTTGGGTGTAGAGATTACTAAAAATGTATAAATAAAAACTTAAAAAAAGGAACTCAATAAAGTATACTTTTTAGAGTATATTACATTCAAATCTGGAGTCTTTTGACATCATTTTCCGAAGATATTTTTAATAATATTCCCAATTGTCATGGATCAATAAATAAATACTGCTGACTGCATAAAAACCTTTCCTAAAGGTTCCCATGGATTTTTCTTTTGGCTATACAACATCCAATTCCCTTCCCAAATATAATATGGACTACAGTTTCTGCTAATCCTATCCCTTTCTGTACCTGCTTTACCAACCTTCAAATCTATTCTGTGAGCTAGCTAATACTCACCATTTCATTCCTGTCCTGCCGTAATTAGTTTTCATTGCTTGCAACCGAACTTCCTGATAGACATAGGTGCTATTGGCTTTAAAAAATTTATTTTTCTAAGTAAAATGAGGTTCCAATAATTCCCTTGGGCTTTTTGTTTTGTTTTGTTTTGTTTTGTTTGCTATGTGTTTATTTCTTCTAATACAATCCAAACAGGATATTTTGTCCAGGAGTGACACTCAAAATAGCTCTGTGTCATCCAGCAATAATATTTACTTACCCTTATTAAGACCTATTTGTTTTAATTCTATTTGGTTTAGTATCCTGATAGGAAAGACCAACATAATACAAACTGAATTTACTGAAAACAGATCATTGGCAAATTACTGTAATAAGTGGGTCTATACACAGGGGGGAAAAAAAGTCACAGGCCATATCATTCATTAACATATTTATCCCTTAAAATTTAAAATTCCTATTCCACTACCATCAAGAAGTTTAATCTATTGGAGACAGACAAACAATCAAGATTTTACAGATGAGAAATAAATGCCTATTCATAAGGCAATATAGTATTACGGGATTCAAAACAGCATTATGAGAAGCACAGAGTGATAAAATTAATTCTAGCTGAAGAATGAAAAAACCCTTAGGTAAGAGATAACTTGACATTAGGCCATTAAAAAAAAAAACAGAAAGAGATTTGCTTTGTGGACCCAATAATAATTACACAGAGGTAGAAAATATGAAGCAAGCTCATGTAGTAATAAGTGAACCAACCTAGATCAGTGCATCTAGGTCAGTACTTTTCAAATTGTAAGGTGCAAACAAATTACTGGGGAATCCTGGTAACCTATAGATTGATTCATTTGGCCTGGAAAGCGGGTTCTAAGACTGCATTTCTAAGGAGCTCCCAGGTGATGTGATAGCTCTTGAGTACTAAGTACTAGGGGACACAGTCTGGAGGCAGGAGAGCCAGCGTGCAGCCTGATCAAGCAGCTTGAATGGCCAGATGTGTGCTCTGGAAACATCAGCATGCTTGTGAGGCACATGGGACAGACCAGAGGCAGAAGATGAGAAGACTCAGACTTTTTATAAAACTATTTTAACAGTTCCTCTGCTTGCAGCAGTGCAAACAGAAAGAAGGCACTGATTCCAGAGATACCAAGAAGATAAAACTGATGGAGACGTTTTAGATATGTTGGGAACATTGAGAATGAATGAAAGGGAAAAGTAGAAGGTAAGGCTAAGTATTTTATCTGGGCTATTTAAGAAATTGTCACATCATTAGCAGAGAATTAAATGGAAAAAATAATCAATGTGGGAAGAGAAATATGAAAACTAGGTAATGGCAGAACATAGTTTGATTTGGAAATTAGGTTGAAGAGAGGAATAGGCTCATCTAATTAAGACTTTTCCACTGCTCTTGACTTTAAATTTAGTAAGTTAAAATTCCACTTGTAACAGCCTTTTAATAGTGGAAAGGGACGGTCCGATTATCATACCCTCCTCTCCTCCGGGACAGTTAGTCATCCAGCTGGAGCTAAAACACTTTTAGGGACAGAATTCATGACCCTGCTGAGTAATCACTTTTCATTTTGGAAACTTCATTAGAAAATCCGTCCATCGGAGCACCTCAGTGGCTCAGACAGATAAGCATCCAACTTCGGCTGAGGTCATGATCTCACAGTACCTGAGTTTGAGCCCTGCGTCGGGCTCTGTGCTGTCAGTGCAGAGCCTGCTTGCGATTCTCTCTCCCCCAACTCTCTCTCTCTCTGTCCCTCCCCCACTTGTGCTTTCTCTCTTTTTCTCTCGCTCTCAAAATAATAAATAAACATTAAAAAGATAAAATTCTTCCATAAATGAACCTAAAACTTGTCTCCTCATAGTTTTGACCTAGCAGTTCTGGTTTCACCCTTCGAAATTATAAACATCTAACCTACCTAGAACATAACAACTCTTCATAAAGAATCACCCCAAGTCTTCTCCAATCTAAACTACTTTTTGTTCTTCATCAGCCGTTCCTCATATGCCAAAACACATTATCAATGAAACCCTTTAGTTTATTCTCCTTCACAATGGCACATGTGTGGCCAGACTCTTGCTGGGGCAGCCGTCGGCACTGTTCATGCCACTAGAAGACAGTTTACATGGACCCAAGGTCTCGTTCTGCTAAGCCCAGATAAGATCTCGGGCTCAGGTTCAATACAGCATTCTGAAGAATCAATAACAGAGCACTGGCATCTAGATGAGATGATATCCCTCTGGCAACTTCTGACATAGACATTGATTTCCCTTTAAAATGCAGAGAATAGAATGAAACTTCAGAAGTGGCATGGGCAGTTCATACTATGTATTACAACTAATACTCCATATGACCTTGAAAATACAGTGTCTGTTTAGATTCAATATCATGTCATTTGTGTAAACTGATCTTTCTTTCAGTCACTGAAAACCACTACGAGGTTTGTACCTAAAATGATCCCATACAAGGTCTCTCTAAACTTACTCTGAAATTTCTCTATTTATTTACATTCTGTTGCTGACCATATATGCTCACACATAAGAACTTGAGGATTTTTAATGTTTATTTATTTTCAAGAGAGAGAAAGGAAGAGGCAGAGAGAGAGAGGGAAACACAGAATCTGAAGCAGGCTCTAGGCTTGATGTGGGGCTCGAACTCATGAGCCATGAGATCATGACCTGAGCCAAAGCTGGACATTTAACTGACTAAACCACCCAGGCTCCCAAGAACTTGGGGGGGTTTTCTTAGCTCCTTTCTACTTCACTCACCATTCTGCCTCCTCCGGGAGGAATGTAAGAGTACTTAAAGGCTATGATGGTAGACAGTGGAACCTCTAGTGGCAGGAATATAAATATCCCAGATCAGTCCTACTTTCCTTTGCTTTACAGGATCCTCCTTTTTTTAACCATCAAAATGGTAAGACCCACTGAGGCAGCATCAGGATGTAGGCCAGGGAAAGGAGGATACATCACCTGACTGCTGTAATCCTACATTCTAGATTCTAAGGGAGTTGGACAGTTGAGAATGCACACAGACATACACACAAATATCCACATACATTCATTGATGCTGGCACATTATATGCATACACATAACCTATAGATGCAAATACATCCATACATGCACACATCACACACATTAGTATGCACATATGTGTGTGCATATGTATGTACTATGCATGTGTGTGTTTTATATACTTCAGTACAGATCACCAAGGGAACTACTCATTCTCTCATTCATATTTCTGGAATAACCATAAAACAAGCCAGCAATAAAATAAGATTTGTTTAGGCTTCTGTTCAAACTGATAGTCATTAGCCACAGTCAGCAACTTATATTTTTATTTAAAAAAAAATGTTAAATGTTTATTTTTGAGTGAGTGAGAGCGAGCGAGCGAGCGAGCGAGCGAGCGAGAGAGAGAGAGAGAGAGAGAATGAGTGGGGGAGGGGCAGAGAGAGGGAGACACAGAATCTGAAGCAGGCTCCAGGCTCTGAGCTGTCAGCACAGAGACCAATATACAAACTGTGAGATCACGACCTGCGTCGAAGTCAGACAACCAACCGAGCCATCCATGCACCCTTCTATTTTTAATTATTTTTAATTTACTTTTGTTTTTAATTAAATACAATTAAAAGGTCAGTTCCGTAGATGTACTAGCCACATTTCAAGTGTTCAAAAGCCACATGTGGCTAGCACCTGCCACATTAGACAGGAAGCTATAGAAAATGCCCATTACTGCAGTTCTATTCGGACAACAGAATCCTATGGTGTCTGTGCATAGCTGAAGAAGAGTTAAGAGGGCTGACCAAAAGCAGAACTATTCACAAATTCTTTACACATAGTTACTATGTGTAATACGATAATAAAATTCTCATATCTTTTATCAGCCCTTATTTTACAGATGACGAATCTGTGGCATTGGGAGGCTAAGTAATTTGCCCAGGGAAACAAAGCTATTAAGCAGCGGAGCCAGGATTTCAACTACAGACATTTCTCACATATCAGATCCAAAAAGCACAGCGTCCCTCTGGACAAAGCACAGCCTGTACCGCCTCTTTGAATGTAGGCTTGGAGGCTGCACAGGACCACTTCCACCACACCTTACTGATCAGGCAGTCACACAATCCCACCTAGATTCGGGGAGAGGGGCAGAGACCCACCTCTTGATAGGAGGTGGCAGCTCACATTACGGAAGCGCTTATGGGACAAGAGATAGAGATGTGGTGAGCCTTTTCCAAAGCTACTTGCCACATCCTTGTACTAGCTCTCGTGCTGGTTATTCTTTATTTTCACCCCTCGTTGGCTAACTCCCAGCATCTACTCTGTGCCTGGGAAACCAACCCCAATGGATAACCTGGCCTGAGCTGCTTGCCCAGGGAAGGTCACAAGCAGGAGATCCAAGAGCAGCAGGGGAGGAGCTCAGGGAGTATACTGCCTATTTCTTCCTTGCTTTCGCACCACACGTCTGGCAGGGACACACTTCTGGCCACATCTCTGTAAACACAGTTCCTGTGGAAGTGGCCCCTCTTCTACAGGTCCAGCTTTCATTGGATTCCAGCAACACTGTATCTATCCTCTTCCCAGTAAAACGAGGTGTTAATGTCTTGTGTTCTGTGTGGGTGTGTATGGTTGTTTTCTTGTTGTTGTTTGCCTTGGCAAGTTTCTTTCTTTTTTTTTTTTTTTATAATAGTTTATTGTCAAACTGGTTTCCAAATAACACCCAGTGCTTCTCCCCACAATTGCCCCCCTTGGCAAGTTTCTACCTCAGTGTTCCTTGTTTGTTCCTGAACCCTGCCCCAAATTCTGTAAGTCATTCTTGTGTTAAACATTCTTCATTTAACTCACTGGAGAGAATTCTGATTCTTATCAGGGCCGTGACTGAGACACAGGCACACACCAGGAACTAAACAGAGACAGTTTAAGGAACACATATGAAGAATTAATAATCAAACTTCCAGTATCTTCTTCTATGTATCTGAAAGAATTGTTGAATCGCATAGTTATGTCCCTCTATCATTATGTTGGGATTGACAGGATCCGATAGACACAGCAACTGGTTATCTCAAAAACTACAGTCTATTATTCTTTCAGAAAGAACCTTTTTCACAAAAATGAGTGATTCTTTCAAATGCATTGTTCAAATAAACATGCTCATTGTTGTATTTCTGATTTATCATAAAAACAATTTTCCATCCTTCTTATAAAACCAGATTGCCTCTCTCTTTTCAAAGTGTTTATAAACAAAATACTAAATAGTTCTATCACTCTCATAGCTTTGCTGGAGACTGAAATGAAGCCTACCTATACCTTCCAGAGCTTCCTCTTGGCCCATTATATTATTTATTTTTTTTTTTTTTCAGTTTTGGTGCACCAGCCTCAATCCATGTCCCCTCAAAGATGCCTAGTGGTGATGACAATAATTACATCTGTAAATTTCCTGTTTATCATAGATGATATACATCTCATTTTGCAGTCCCGACTACCTTTTAGAAAGACCAATAACAAGATCGATCATTTACTGAGTACCAGATAAGCACCTGATGCTTCACTGTGACCTTGTTACCTTTGCTATGTTTCAGTTACTCCTTCTATACATAACAGTATTTAATAAAATAAAGCTTATATATTTTATTTTCATGTTATTTCTGAAAAAAATAACTTTTTAAAAAATATAGAGAAACTGGACTCTTTTCTCTAAATTTTGTGCAAGCTGCAGATCACTTTGGCCAGGCTGTAACACTATTCTTACACTATTATTATAATTTTTGTCCTTTTTCTGTTTTTGAATCATTGGTCATGTTCTCCTACTTTCCAATATCTATACCGACTCTTTGAAGTCAATATCCTCCACATTCCCTATGGTCTCTTGAGATCTGGTATTATTTTCTCCTTGTTGGATTACTTTAAAACTCAGAACAATACTTTGTTTTGTTTTCCATCTCTCTTGATTTATATTGCATTTAGAACTTCTGTCACATCTTCCACCTGGACTCCAAGACTGACAGCAAGAACTGAATCATGTATTTCTTTTTGTTCCAAATACTTAGCACAGTACCTTACACACAAAAAAATATTTAACATGTGTTTGTCATGCACTTACATTGTGGGAAGAAAAGAATAAGCTAAAGATGATGTTCTTTAAAAAGCTTCTGGAGGAGAGCGTGATATATATTCACAAATAATCTAAGGGAAATGAACGCTAAATATGAAAATACTGGATCTCAACGTAATAAAGGGTAACAATAGTATACCTTAGAACTAATTGTTGAAAGCACCCCAGGGTAAACTGGTCACTGGGAGAGTACTACAGAGGAGAAAGCTATAAGAAGGGAGTGATAGAGACAAGAGCCCAAATGGAGAGGACTTTCCTAAATCTGCTAACTGTGGTTAATGGTGTAAAATTCAACTTACTGAAATACAAGTAGGTAGCTAACTTAAAATTTTTCTAAGTATTGTTTGCAGTAACATTATATCTTTCTTTACCTGAATCTATGTGGCCAGCCAGTTTCTACAAAAGTGGTTCTTAACTATTTTCTAAAAGTCCAACACGCGTAGATATACAATACTAACAGGTAGGGTGGGTCCAGGTGTATGGAGCTGAAGCTTACATCCTTTTTAAAAAATACAAACTTACAAAACAAAATTAGATAGAAAAACAAGTGTTCATCTAGAAAAACAGAAGAAATCTCAACAGCTCTTTTGAGCCTTGGAGATTTAGATTCCTCTCTTGTGAGACAGCTTTAGGCAATTTACCAGCCATGCTAAGTTAGAAATGCTTCTGGTTACAACCTGTCATTCCCTTCCCACCTACAACATCTACAATTTTCAGTAACTCTCAGCATTTCCAGAGGCCTAAGCAGAGAAACATCTGAAGCTTAAATTTCAAATAGCTTCACCTTAGATGTGCCTCTGACAAAAGGGGCATTCCTAACAGGGGGCTGGGAAACTTAGAATCTGGGGAAAGAGAAAGCACAGGACAAAACAATCCTAGATGATTCTGATACACAGCTGCCACTCCCAACGCTCTCCCTCCCCCATGCTGGAAGTTTCACAATGCAGAGCCCTACACCAATACACCAAGATTAATAGTTTCTTAGAAGGCAATGCAAAGCACTTTTGTGCTTGATCTGAACATAAGGTATGTGTGGAATATAAAAAGGCAGTGTTAATTTTTTTACAAGCGAACATAAAATAATTCCACTGCTTTACGATTTAAACGCATTGAAAGGTCAAATAACTTTCTCAAGAGCACAAAGCTGATACTGTCTGAATATCTAGAAAACAATCGTGCCTACCATTGCATCTGATCCTTAGGGGAGAAAGGAGTTTTGCAGATTTCTGAGGCCAGAGTCTTTTTGTTCAATTTGGTAACTTGAGTTCACTCTCCCGGAATATAGCAGTGGTTAGGAATGCTGCTTTACCTAATACCTCAAGGTAACATTTAACTACTGCACAGACTTCCTATTAATTAATACACTGTTGTCATCGCAACTCTTCTACCAGCAGCAACGTTAAGAAACTGGGTTGACATTTTAACAGCCCTGCAAGAAAGGTATTTTTCTTTTCTTAAAAGAAATGACAACCACTGGTCTACAAGCGCCACAAGCCTACCACTAACCCGAGTCAATTTTCCTGCAACTACACTGCAAGTTAAGAGGGCCCGTTGGTCCCAGATTTCCCCGGGGAAAGGAAAAACGAAAGCGGCTGGCGGTGGGTTGGGTGGCTGTAGCTGGCTGAAAAATCGTTAACTCAGCAACAGAGGAGCTTCCTGTGGGACACGCGAACCGTTTTCTCCAGAAGAGGGGATTCCCATGCCACCTCTTCTCGCTGGGCTTGATACTGACCTAAGGTCGTCAGTCACCCCAGCCTGAGACCCACAACCAGTAACACTAGATCAGGAACCTTTTCTCCAGACTAGGGTGATCTCTCTCCCAGAGTTCGGGCTGGTTGCTCCCGAAAAGAAGCTGCTAGGGCGGGGGTACTTTTCCGGCCACTGCCTCCCGGGTTCGGAAACTGTCCGGATGAGATGTCCGCGTCAGAGAAGAAAAGAGAAAGGGGGGCGGGGGATCACAACTTTGCAGACTCCACAAAGCCAAGGCCGTGCCGAATGGAAGGTCAAAGTGCAGAGCCGGGAGCGGCTGCGGTTCGGGGCCCGGGCGGGACGCAGCCCCGGGTGCGGCCAGCAGCACGGCGGGGCTGGGCGGCCGGGGCAGACCCCACCC
>NC_043707.1:60587669-60613097 GCF_006229205.1 Suricata suricatta
TTGGCTCCCGCGCATCCTGCACCTCCCCGGCCGGCCCCGCTCCAGCCCCTCGCCCGCTGCGCAGACGCGGAACTGCCGGGGCAGCGCGGGGCCGGCTCGTCCCCACCTGGCCCGAGGCCTGCGGGAGGCTCGGGAGTGGGGCTCGCGGGCCCCGGCGAGGGTGGGGAGAAGGCCGCTGTCCGCCGCACGAAAGCCGCGCACCCCAAAGTAGGACGGGCGCGTCCTCCCACCGCCCTGGCTCGGGCCCTGCCTCGCGTGGGCTTCCGCGGGGGCAGGGGTCTGGGCTTGAGCGACAGGGCAAACCATCAACTTCAGGGAATCCGCAAGGAGGCTGGAAGGCAGCAGACGCATCCGGGCCAGAGAAAAAGCCCATACTGTATCTCTTGTATTTTAAATGGTTGTCTTTCTTCTTGATTGTGGTTTTGGATTCTGTCCCCCCCCCCCCTCCAAGGCTAATACAAAAATAAAAGACCTGAAAAGCACCTCTGTGTTTCTAATTGATTTTTGACCCAGTGACCAGACTGTGTGGTCATCTCACTGTCAAGCCAGGGAAGTTGGATTTAAAAACTATTCTCAGCCACTTTCAAATGTGCCTTTACTTCTGGAAGTCTTCCTGAAGTTAATGAGCAGGAATGTTTCTAAGAGCGAGGAAAGCGAGCAGGACTGGACCTTGCCACCAAGAAATAATCTTCCATCTTTGTGCTGCCAAGGCGAAGCTATGATTATTTTGCTGCTCACTGCTTACTATTATTATTTTTGAAATCTAAGTTCCAAAAATAACGGAAAACTGAACACAAATTTATATATGTTGGGACTATCTCCACATTTTATTTACTCCCCTCAGTCCTAGCCAGCTCTTTTCTCCATCCGCCAAGGAAAGAACGTCTAGTAAGTTTGCACATAGGCAGGGAGAAGGCTAAGTCAGACTTGACTCCTGGCAAAATACTTAACCCAATGCTTAGAATTTTTAACTTAATAAAATTGAAAGATAATATATTGGGGGGAATAGAGATTTTTTTTCTATTTCTTATAGAAAGAGACAGGGGACAGGGCTTTAATAGGAGCCTTCTCAGCCATTCAAATGTACCTCCCCGCCTACTCCCTCAGTCAGGCTGGTCATCCACCCTGTGTATGTAGTCTTCGTACGCTATTGGTTTCTGTGTCCGTAATACTGTCTCCTGCTCATCCTTCAGGAACTAACTAGAGCCCCATCGCTTTTAGGAAGACTTTCCAAATAACACAGCCTGTTCCCAAATTAGCATTTACTTCTATACCATCGAATAGACTGTATTTATTTCATGTAAATACCTTACATTGCTTAGTAAACAATAACATTTTAAGGGCAGGGATCACATTATTTATTAATAAACCACAGTATCAGATATACTCAAAAAGGCTCCATCCCAAGGCCTAAAAGGAATACAAATTACTAAAAGACTATGTTTTCCTCTCAAAGCTCATTCTGGCTAGTGAGAAATTCAAGGTTTTCTAATTGCAGTCTAAACCAGGAATTTAATTTTTTAATGTTTTATTTATTTTTGAGAGAGAGAGAGAGAGACAGAGCATGAGAGGGGGAGGGGCAGAGAGAGAAGGAGACACAGAATCGGAAGCAGGCTCCAGGCTCTGAGCTAGCTGTCAGCACAGAGGCCGATGTGGGGCTCCAACCCACCAACCGTGAGGTCATGACCTGAACTGCAGTCAGACACTTAACCAACTGAGCCACCCAGGTGCCCCTGAACTAGGAAATTCTTAAGGATACTGTGACTCACACAGTTGCCCGAAAGAATAGTGACAGGCTCAGAAAATGGGCAGAACAAACCAAGACCACACAGCCTCGATCACAACCAAAGCCGGGTCGCAGAACTAATGTGAAGACATTGCTCCCACCATTGCTGAACACTGGATGCTACACTATGTGCACACACTGCCATGAACACTGATGTCATTGAACTTGGGTACTGTCACCAACTTGAGTAGCAGAACTGACTCTGAGAAGTACCTCTGCTCTTCCTGCCACAAAAATGCCCCCACTGTCCTCTCTCTCAGTGTTAATGGTTCTAGTTTCAAAACCCTGTTGGAAGGATCTGCTTGGCCCACCTGCCCAAATCCCGCAGAGATTTCTAATATAGTTCAGCTATGCCTCAAGCACCCAGGAATATAATCCTTAGCTCCCAACCATTACAGGTGCAGCTCCATGTCTACTGTGTCTATTCCTCCTGTACTTCTGCAATCCTGTTGATATTTTGCAACTAGGGACTAAATTTTTGAATTTAATTACCAACATGCCATGCCTGCTTATTCAATGACATGAAAAATCCTAAACTGATACACAACAGTCTAAGCTTCCTATTAAATGGGATCATCACTGGGGTCTATAGTGGAAGAATTCTTATTTGGGTACAAAACCTCTGAACCAGCAAAATTCAAAATTTTAAGTATAGGTATAATAGTAAGAGGAGGCCTACCCAGTCCTTTCCCTTAGTTCCTGGACTCTTATTCTGATTATAGGAGAAATAGTATCATATATTAAATTTTGGTTCTGAGAATGTATATCTAATGATAAACAGTCCTCTCTCTCTCTCTTTCTCTCTCTCTCTTTCACTTCCTCCAGGTAGAATCTCCTGAGACCATACCTGAGTCTTTAATATTACATTCAACCATACATAAAGTCAGCTGGTTCTGGTAATGGAATTCGTGATAAGACAAGTCACCCCTTGGGCATTGCCCAATGGTTTTGTTTCTGTTGCTGGGAGATTATTTTATTGATTAGAAGAAATATGCTATGTGCAAAATCTGGGGGAAAGCAAACCAGTCAGTGAGTTCCTAGATGATCATGCTGGGGGAAACTGAGCAGGAAAAGCAAACCCAATGTATCCTTGCCACTAAGGACAAATCATAGTATGTTCTAGAAAGGTAGGAGGGAGTAGACCAGAAGTAGTTGTTGTTGTGGCGAGCTGAACACTTAACCATGGAAGTAGCCAGTCCTCCTTTCGTGGGTGGGGATCCATGTTGTTAATCTGGTGCACAGCATACATCCCTAACATCATGGCTGCTTGGTATGTGAGGCAACGGAACAAGCATGGCAGTGCCTGGGAAAGCAATAGCATCAGCATCCACGGAACAAGATTTCTTATCAAACATACTATTTGGTCTTATAAATTCATCAAATGGGAGTTTTGAGAAACATTGCCATGGGCTATAAATATGCTTTTATTCTGGGACCATTCCAAGAGGTCCATCCACATACATTTTCTCAAATCTCCTTGACTTCTGGATCCTACCTTGTTCCTTTTAAGTCCCACCCAACAACCCTTTAGCCCATGTCCTTGAAACAATATAGAATATTTATCCGAGCCTCTCTCCTTTGAAGATTAGTGGCCATTGCTAAGTACCATGGAGAGGATTTCTCTATTCCATTGCACTGATTCCAGAATATGATAAAGAACCATCTGTAACCCAGATTTGTAATTTTTATCCCCTAGTTAACTGTTCAAATGGAACTCCCTATGAGATCCTAACAGTATGCCTGTTGGGAGCAACAGCCAAATGCTCACGCAATGTATACTTTTAGGACTATTTTTATACATACCATTTCCACAAAAGTATGGTTTACTGAAGGCTTATCTAATTTTATGATTTTTTGGTTTAATATAGCACGTATTTCATGATGAGCTGCTGAGGTCACACAGTCACACAATGTCTCATTCTTAGATGTTTAGTGTTTGTCAAAACCCCACAGCAAGCCAAAGGCTTTGGTTTCCTACCTGAAAAAAGTAGGGCATATTTTGCCTTAAAACTCTAGTGTTTTTGATTCTCTTTCAGAACTTATCACAGATCTCAGAGAACATCCTTGTTCCATAGGTTCATCAATAAAATTATTAATAGTAGCTAATTGGTGCCTCCTTTGAGTCCGACACTGTTATTAGTATATTATGTATGTTCACTAATTTAATTCTCAAAAATACCTTATGAGAGGTGCTGTTATTAACATCCCCATTTTATAGATGAGAAAACTGATGACCAGAGAAGTTTAGTTACTTACCCAAGGTAAGTAGTAAGTAATAATTTTCTCTCACTGAAAGACAGCATTATGTACGTTGCGTTAAAAAAAAAAATAGAAAAGATGGGACACCTGGATGGCTCAGTAGGTTGAGCGTCCAACTTCAGCTCAGGTCATGATCTCACAGTTCGTGGGTTTGAGCCCTGCTTCGGGCTCTGTGCTGACAACTCAGAGCCTGGAGTCTGCTTCAGAGTCTGTGTCTCTCTCTCTCTCTCTGCCCCTCCCCCTGCTCATGATCTGTCTCTCTGTCTCTCAAAAGTAAATAAATGTTAAAAACATTTTTTTAAATAGAAAAGAGGAATTTAAAGGTATTTTGGGATTCTTGAGGCTAGACCTTTGAGCTGACACTCTGCCTGCCCCCAGGTGGGGTGGTAGGATTGGCCTCTATAATCTAAAAGTTGAATCATCATGAAAGAATAATGGAAGTAAAAATTTGTAAAATATGCATTCAATAAAAAAACTTTTCATCATCGGCCTGAGCTCCAGGTGGGAAAGACATCTCCCCCAAAATCCTAACCATGGTTCAACAAGTCATACTTCAAAAAATTACAAGTATCCCTGGGTTGACATATACCCTGGACCTCTGGTGCAAACAAACACAAAAATCTCTCTCTTCAAACCACTTCGGACAGTATTTCCATGGATAAAGCTGTTACTACAGGTGAAATCACAATTCAAGTTAAAAACACTCTTAAAAAAAAAACCACCAATCTACCTTGTGCCAAAATCACTCTATAAAACTATAAAAGGATTAGAGCCTAAAGAACACAAAAATATAAATTACTTAATAAATAAGAATAAAAATAACTACAGGATGCTATAAAGATAACTAAAAATTGAGAAACGAAAAATATAGTCATTGTGCTGATGGTTAAAGTTTTGCCTCTTCACTGCAAATCTTCTCTTGTTGCCTGCTCTGTAGTAATGGCGTTGGGATTTATCAATATTCTGCTTTGCCACCTGGCATGATGTTAAGCCTTATCGGTGGAGGGCCTGGAAGGGCGGTGGAGAAGGAAGGATTTTCCTCTTCCTTTTTCTGGTGTGCTATCTTACCAGTGTCCTTGGACAGCCCTTTTTCCTCTTTTGTTTACCTGCTATGCAGTTCCTCTAGTGTGAAGCCTCCTGCAGGGCCAGCTTTTATGGTGCTTCACCCACTATCAAACTCATACGGCTGTGGTGGCATTATCTAGAGACCCTGATATGGTGAGCCTGCCCCTGGCCCAGGTTGCCACACCCCATACCATCTCCTCAGTCCTAGGCATGGACAGCCCAGGGGCCTTGGAGGTCTTCCATCCCCTGATCTTCATCCTGCACAGCCAGCCCAGAGCTGCCTTAGTCTGAACTGAGTGTGGAAGTGCACTAGACTCCTAAAGAGGGGAACCTCTCAAGCTCCAGACTCCAAATGTGTCCAGTAGCTTTTCTTGGTGCCTAGCAAGTTCCAAGGCTTAGTACCTTCCCAGAGTGTGGAGTTCCAGAAGTTTCCACTAATGTAGCACGTTGCTGACTTCACCATTCAGGAAGCCAACATAGTATTCTCTCTAATGATATCTGGATCTTAACCCTAAAAGTGGAGGACTTTTTCTTGAGTACTTTTTTCAACACTAGAGGTAGTGGTTACATCTTATATCTGCTATACTTACTTTTATAGCATTCTTTTAAACACTCACTTCTCGCTCCAATCCCAGTTTAAAAATAAAGCTTTATATTAAATTTCCCCATTTCCAATGAGCATGTGGTCCTATCTCCTGACTGGACCGTGAACAATATAGACCTGGCACCAGGAATGTTCCTGGGAGATAGACCTATAAAAATGGGCTTCTGGGAATCTCCTTACAGCCAGCTGAATGAGGGGGAAAAAGAAACCCACAAAAAACCTTGAGCCTGGTCTACAGATGGGCCTTTGTGATATGCTAGTACTTCCTCAAAGTAGCAGCTGTTAGCACTATACCCCCATTCAAGGGTAAACCTGAAGGACCATGCTGAAGGAAAATCCTCCTAGTGGTCAGAACCTCAGGTATGAAATTTGGTCAACTACTACGTCTGGAGTGAGAAATGTCCGGAAATATAATTCTATATTAATTCATGGTTAGTTTGTAAATGGTCTGGTTGGCCGGTTAAGGACTTGGAAGGAACAATAGTGTGAAACTGATGAAAAGGGAACTTAAGAAGAAATATATGGATTTTTCATAATGGGCACAGAGTGTGATGATAATAGTGAATGTGAAATGTCCACCAAAGGACCTCTACTGCAGAGGAGATTCTTAACAATCATATGGAAAAACCATAGACTGTAGAAATGTCAATTATCCTTTCTCTCTAGCCATCACATTCCTTACTTAATGGGCCTGTTATCTAAGTGGCTATGGTGGCAGGAATGGAATCTATGCATGCGCTTGATAACACGGACATTCCTTTGCCAAAGCTGACCTGACTAGTCTTGCTGTTGCCTATCTAATCTGCCAAATGCACAGACTAACACTGAATCCTAAATATTACACCATTCTTGGGATATGTGAGGGCAGGCTGATTATACTGGATATATGCCCTCATGGAGCAGGTAGAGATTTGTCATCACTGAAACAGAAATTTTGGATGAGTTTTTATTTCCTGCCATGTTTTTGCCAACACCACCATTGATGAATTCATAGAGTATCATTCACCATCATAGCATTCCATCTGATCAAAATTTAAAAACTCATTTCACAGCTAAGGAAATCATAAGTTCATTCACTTGGAATCAACTGTTCTTACCATGTACCCCATAACTTGTATGTTTTCCATCCCATCTCTTCTGGCCCCAAAGTAACTTTTATCTCTTTTGCTTACAACTAATTGGCCAGAACTGGTCACATGGCTCCATCTAACCCCAAGGGGTCATGAAGTACAATTGTAAGATCAATAGACAGAGGGTCAAAGATACTTGATGAATAGCACAAATGACAGTCACAACCTATATGTGGTTAATTCTAGGTAATTAACATGAGGCAAAGACAAGATGATGGAAAGCAATAACCCAAGTCTGTAATTAAACCCATTTATTCTGCAAGTGTACAGTTCTTTAAAGAGAATTCTTTACTGGCTTAAAAAACTAAAGCAAGTATTTTAAATCATTAGCTTCAATTTTTTCATCTACAAAGTGGGGTAATTAGTATATACTTCAAAGGCTATGAGGATCAAAGAAACTAATATATGTGAAATAATTTGTGAAATAAAGACATACACAAATCTTAATTGTTTCATTACTATTAATATTATTAATATAAGCGGTAGCATACGATTGCCATCTTTCACCCATAATTTCATTTAGACACCCAAGTAGTAATTTTTGGGTTAGCTCCCATAGTGTAACGTAATGCTTTGCAGTTTGATTAAAATATGTGTGTTTGGGTTTTGTTTTTAAGGTTTCTCTGACTATTTAGGAGCACTGGAAATTTCAAGTCCTCTGTCATTTATTGGGGCAAAGGAACAAATACATGTCTTAGAATAAGAAGACAACATGATTTTAAACATCTTTAATTCATCAAAACCTAAAAGATATGGAATAGCATGTAATTCCATCACCAATCATGGTCTGCTTTTTTGCTGAATGTAAAGCAATGATCCCACTATTAAAGGTGTGATTTCATTGAAAACAAAAAGCAAATTTACTCTCTAACATAACTAGAAAGGTAAGAGGCATAGTAAAGTAGGCATAGTAAGATAATTGTTCAATAATTGCTACCCAATTAATTGGATGAATAAACTGACTTGAAACAGCTTATTATTGCCATTTTTTTTTCTTAAAATGTTGATGCTTTAACAAATATTCAGTTTCTCAGATCTACCATCCTGCTTTTCTATGGACAAACACATTAGACAGATCATTGTTACCATGGAGTTTAATTTAAGTGGTACCCAATATAATGGGAAGTTATCTGCAGCTCATTTCAATCCTAGAAGAAAAAGTTCACTTGAAGATATTCGCTTTAAGGAAACTTCAGAAAAAAATGTTCCAATAAGTCATATGTGCTTGGTAATGCTTTTAAACGAAAGGGTTATGGAACATAGAGAAGCCATATCATAAAAGTGACACTCGGACATATTCTTTCTCTTTTTTAAAATTGATAGTTTTACTGAGATATAATTCACATACCATACAATGCACCCATTTAAATTTTAAAAAGTCACTCACTGAGCATCTGACTTCGGCTCAGGTCTTGATGTGGCAGTTTGTGAGTTCGAGCCCCATGTCAGGCTCTGTGCTGACAGCTCAGAGAGCAGCCTACTTCAGATTCTGTGTCTCCCTCTCTCTCTGCCCTTCCCCTGCTCCCACTCTGTCTCTCTATCTCTCTCAAAAATAAATAAACATTTAAAAAAGAAAATAAAAAAGTCAATGGGTGTTTATATATTTACATATAGAACATTTCCATCACCCTCAGAAATAAGCCCTATGTCTACTAGCAGCCAGTCCCATTAGGCCCAGTCCCAAGCCCATGGCAACTGCTCATCTATTTTGTATCTCTACAGATTTGCTTAGTTCTGCTCATTTTATCTAAGTGGATTTGTATAATAGTATTAAATCTTCTATCCATGTACATGGAATCTCTCACCATTTATTTAAGTCTTCTTTAATTTCTTTGAACAATGTTTAATAGTTTTTAGCATGCATGTTTTGAATTTCTCTTATTAAAGTTACTCCTAGATATTGCATTCTTTATTATACTACTATAAATGAAATTGTAGTCTTAATTTTCCTTACATATTTTTCATCACTATTATATAGAATTGAGTTTTTAATTTTGATATTGTACCTTATAACCTTTCTTAACTTGATTATGCAGTTTAATATTTTTTAGTGAATTCTTCAAGATTTTCAATATGCACAATCAAGTGATCCTCAAATAGAGATAGTTTCACATCTTCCTTTCCAATATGGTTGCCTTTTATTTCATTTGCTTGCTGTATTAGTCAGGGTTCTCCAGAGAAACAGAACCAATTATATAATGAGTAATTGGCTCACATAATTATGGAAGCTGACAAGTCTTAAGATCTGCAGTCAACAAGGTGGAGTTCTAGAAGAGACCATGGTATAGCTCCAGCCTGAAGACCAGCAGGCTCAAGACCCAGAGAGAGCCAGCATTCCAGTTCAAGTCCAAAAGCAGGAAAAAGCCAATGGTCCCAGCTTGAACGCAGTCAGGCAGAAGTTCCATCTTACTCAACCTTTTCATTTTTCCCCCAGTCCTTCAACTGACTGGATGAGACAGACTCCCATTAGGGAAAGCAATCTGCTTGACCCAGAATACCAATTCAAATGTTAAACTCTCTAGAAACACCGTCATAGAAACAACCAGAGTAACGTTTAACCCAATATCTGGACACCCCATAGCCCAGGCAGTTTGACACGTAAAATTAACCATCACAAGTTCATTCCTTAACAATGTGGCATCCATTCACATCTCTTTAAGTGATATCTCATATTCAAATCAAGAAAATAACAAGATCTAATTCTACCCAGCATGGTACAACTATCTTGCATACAACCAAAAATGCCCTTCCTCCAGAAGATGAGGTAAAGTCCTTGAGTGATGTTTACTCTTTTCCTTGATATTCTATAACTTAAATATTATAATGTTAAAATTAATAATGCTTAAATACTGTGATATAAAGTCATTACACCTTATATTATATGATAAGGGAATAAGAGAGGAAGGAAATGGCAAACATCTTTGTTTCTTTTATATATGCATATACACGTACACACATACACAAATATAACCATAACAAAACAAGGAATACGTTTAGAATACTCATGACAATTAGAGTCATTTTTGTAACAGGTCATGTGGTCATAGCTAATATTTATAATGACCCTCTTCTTTTACCCATTCTGTATTCTGGACCCCTATACATTGGTTGCACTCAAATTTAACCTCTGGAACATGAGAAAGTGGAGGGGAGGAATGGAAATACCGGTGGCCTGTACCTCACAGGGAGTTACTGGAGTTCTCAACTGTAGCTGGGGAAAAAGGGATCCTTGTCTTCTGAGCTACATTCACCTAGAGGAGAGCTTCCATCACCATGAGCTGGGAGGGAGAAAAGAGAGCATCTTGTGTCTCAAGGGCAACAGCAGACTCTCACTGTTCTGACAGAGATTTACTTGAATAAACGCTTCTGCATTTCCTACATGCCCTTAGGTCAGTTACCTACATGCTCTTAGGTCAGCTCTTGGGAGCTAGGAGAACAGGTCTGTAGAGCTCCTCATTCAGCTATTCTGCAAGTTGTCTCTAATGCTTACTTTCTCTGAATAACACTAAGTCAAAAAAATTGCTCAGAGCAAGAGTAGTGTTCACCCTTCTCTATAAAGGAATTCATTATTTGGAAGACATGAGTTTTATAATGTGGCCTGATCCCAGGGAAAACTTCTATTTCTTTGATTTTTCTTAATTAAACTTGCATTTTATTTCAAAAAGGAACTTGTCAAGCAATTTCCTTAATATCAGAACTTAGTATCAATGCTTTGGCCTGGAGAAATATTTTAAAATATCTATACTTAGATACAGTTTAAGAAAATTAAAGTGTTCTTGTTTAAAAAAATCAACTCTTTAAAATTCCTACTGGGTTTATTTTGCTGATGCAAAATATAATATAAAATATAAAAAAACATAATTAAGTCCATTAAAACTCCCACATTTAATATTTTCAGGAAAAAGAACATGTGCAGTGAATATTTAATGTACTTTGAGAGCAGAGGCAACAGTGTTTAATGTTCTCAAGTATGAAACACAAGTTTTAACCTCCACCATCTCCTTTTGAAAAAACTGCAGTCCTTATTATGAGATGGAATATTGCTCCAAAAAATGTTATATAGAAATTACTCTTACAAAGTAAAACGGTCATGTTTTGTTTTAAAAAGATAATGAGAATTTTATACATAGTAAAAGTGTTTCTCTCTCTTTCAAATGGTAACATCCAAAGAGTGATTTCATTGTGACAATATGGGAGAATGAGCTGACCATACAATCTTTGAGGTAGAAACCCTAGCATAGTCTTTTATAAAAATCTAAAGAGTATTTCTTGGCCATTTGATCTTACATATCAAACTCCATTGAAGCCTTTGCCATTTGGATATAGCATATTCTCCCTATTCTTGGTAATGCCATCTACTTACTTCTCCATTGCTCCTTTAAATATAACAATTTTTGGCATCAGGTGCACTACCTTTCTTTAGACTCAAAATCCTACACTCATCCTGAGTAAATCTATTCCTTCTCTTCAACTCTAAAGGTTTTCTTGACGATTTGACTCAGTTATGCTTATCTATTGTCAGAAAAAAATAAATATGTTATATATATAATATATATAAGTTGATTTTTTAACTTAATTTTTTAATGTTTATTTTTTTTTGAAGGAGAGAGAGAGACAGAGTGTGAACATGGAAGGGGCAGAGAGAGAGAGTGGGAGACAGAGAATCTGAAGCAGGCTTCAATACTCTGAGCTGTCAACCAAGAGCCTTATGTAGGGTTGCAACCCACAAGCTGTGAGATCATGACCTGAGCCAAAGTCAGATGCTTAACTGACTGAACCACCCAGGAGCTCCTATATAACTTTAAGCATAAAAAAAAGCATTAAAAAAAAAGCATTTTAAGCATAAAAAAAAAACACTCAAACCCAAAGCTAAAAGATATAGATAAGATTCACAGTAAGTTCCAGTTTTTTTATCTATATGATTGTGCAAGATCTCAAAGTTTGCTTTATCAAATTATATTGCTTGGGGAATTTGATAAATTTGATAAGGCTTCTTTAGAAAGAAGTTTGGTGATATTTATCAAATAAAAATTGTACATAGATTTTATCGCTAAATTGTGTCCTTCCTCCAACCCCTATGCAACTGTATTTGAATATAGGGTCTGTCAAGATGAAACAAAGATTAAATGAGGTCACAAGGGTGGGACCCTACTCTGATAAGGCTGATGTCCTTACAATAGTATGAAAAGATTCTAGAGCATTCTCCATCCCCACATGTGCACAGAGGAAAGACTAATTAGGATATAACGAGAAAGAGGCCACCTATCTACAAGCCAAAAAGAGAGCTCTCACAAGAAACCAGAAGACTTACAGCACCTTGATTTTGGACTTCTGATCTCTGGAATGCTGAGAAAATAAATTTCTGTTAAGTCACTCCATCTGTGATCTTATTGTAGACTGAGCTAACTAACACAATACCTTCTGACTCAGAAATTCCAGTTCCGAGTCTTTTCGCAAGGTAAAGACATGGAGACACAAAGGATGTTCATTATGACTTTTTTGTAATTGCAAAGAATTGGAAATAATTCCAGTGTAGCCCTTCTGTGTTAAAAATTATGACTCTGCTCATTCAAATTTCATTTTACCACCTATTCTTTAAATTTCAAACACTAAGAACTTTATTTTTCAGAGACCACAGGAGCTAGGATTCTGGGTACAAATCAGGCCAATTACTTAGCTGCATTCATGTGGCATTTGGAAGAGACATGGATACTGTCTTCTTGCTTTTACTTGGTGATTTCCAAAGGTCAGCAAGGAGGTAGAACTACGTCTTTTTGCTCTTGCTGTCATTGGTTTTTTAACTGTTCCCAGAGTGGTAGCATTCCAGGATCCATTCCCCAGCTTCCTGGATGTTAGAAGGAGGTTGTGGTGGAAGCAAAAGAAGCAGTGTTGGCCTCTTGATTTGGGTACAGCTTCAGAAGTGGTCATGAAGTTAATAGCTGCTTTAGTTGGTCAATTCCATATTGTTTTGAATTTTTTTATGTCTTTTGAGAGACAGAGACAGAGCAGGGGAGCGGGGCAGGGGAGGGGAGGGACAGAGAGAGAGGGAGACACAGAATCTGAAGCAGGCTTTAGGCTCTGAGCTCTCAGCACATAGGCCAATGTGGGGCTCAAACCCACGGACTGTGAGATCATAACCTGAGCCGAAGTTGGACGCTTAACCGACTGAGCCACCCAAGCGCCCTGATTCCATATTGTTTTGGAAAATACTCTTGAAGGGCACACTGAGAACCCTCTCTCTGTAGACTTTCTAAGGATTTTGTAGGCCTTAATTCCCTATATGTTATCTCTACCTGCTTCCTGATCCCAACACTGAGTGATGTACCTCTGATAAGGAAATGACAAAATTAAGTATAATATATCCAAATAATGAAACAATTGATGTCAGCTGAATGAATGGACAACAGCTCCATGTATCAATAAACTCAGATATGATTGTTAAACATTATTAAATAAAAAACTAGTAGCAGAATGAAGTGTACATACAACAAATACATAGCCATATAGCTACATATATACCCACAAACCAATAATACATATTCTGCGGATATGTGTGTTTGTACATGAAACACACATCAATCTGTTATTGTGGTTAACTTTGCAGAAAGGGAGAGAGGATGTGGGTAGCCAAAAATGGCGTTAGCTTTTACTCAAATACATTGAGGAACTTTGGTTTTTCTCTAGAATTTAAAGGGGAATGCAGTCCTGTTTCCATGCTTTATGAAGACTTAACTTTTATTTTTTTATTTTATTTTTTTTATAATTTTTTTTAAATTTTTTAATTTATTTTTTATACAGAGAGAGACAGAGCATGAGCAGGGGAGGGGCAGAGAGAGAGGGAGACACAGAACCGGAAGCAGGCTCCAGGCTCTGAGCTGGCTGTCAGCACAGAGCCTGCTGTGGGGCTCGAACCCATGAACGTAAGATCTGACCTGAGCCGAAGTCGGAGGCTTAGCCGACTGAGCCACCCAGGCGTCCCTGAAGACTTAATTTTTAAAAAGCTCCTCTGCCATCAAAACACTAACTAGTTCAAGCATTGTTTCCTGAGTACAATCTTCTATTATTCTAGCTTATTCTTTCAACTGCTCCCTCTGTGATCATTCTTGTGTCTCACTGGGCCCTCAGGTCATTGTTCTCACTACCTCTCTAATACATCACCGTTCAGTTGAGATTTCCTGCTCCTTCATTTCAGTCATTCTAGTACTTACACCTCTCACCCCTGTTTTCTTCTTTTGCATGGGCCTCTAATGCCCTCAACCTGGATAATTACAGCTATTCATTTTCCCAATATTCACACACGAGTAGCTGAGAATTACTGAACATGACACATTGTTCTCTGTGTAACTTCCTAATTACCTGCCTCAACTGGGTCCTCATCAATGCCCAGTTAGTCTACTGTTTCTTTGTTCAACTCGCATTTTTACTTCCTATAACAACTATTTCAAAAGTTGGATAAAACTCAAAAGTTCAGAGACGACTCTGAACCTTGCTTGCATAACCTTCCTCCTTATTCTCAGCAGGTGACTTTATCTCCTACTAGAGCGTCAAACATACAGACTCACCCACTTCTGCCCACAGGCCGCCCTCCTTCCCTTTCCATTGGAATACTTGTCCTACTACTAAAGCCTTGGAAGTTATTGGGTCTGGATTTGATATTCTGGAAATGTTGAGCCCATTTGGGGACTACAGGAGGATATAGCCTAAAAACAATACCAACAGTATAAAGTTAAAAGACAGAGATGGAAAAATATTTGGATCCATAATGACACTATTAAGTTTTAATAAAGCAAATTTGGAAGTGTCCTTATCAAAGATTCCATGTTGTGCATTCAGATTGAAATGACAGATGTCTAATTGCTTCATGATTTGAGTCATTCTTTTTCTCTTGTGATTTAGATTCCAAAGCCCTCTATATTCTGAAAAAATTCCAAGTTCGGGTTGACCTGAAAATGGCTACATGCAGTCTACTCTTACCCACACAATTGTTATGGAATGTGAGATAATGAGATGGGTTCTCCTGCTAAACACTCCGTATTATACAGGACATGAGAGTTCTAATCTACTCCCATGAGACTGGAAAGACTAAAATTATGTTTTTCAAAGCCTCCAAGACAAAAGCACATTTTGGGGTACCTGGGAGGCTCAGTTGGTTAGGCATCCAACCCTTGATCTTGGCTAAATCATAATCTCATGGTTCATGAGTTTGAGCCCCACAGAGGGCTCTGTGCTGGCAGCATGGAGCCTGCTAGGGATTCTGTCTCTCCTGCCCCTCCTCATCCAGTGCTCTCTTTCTCTCAAAATAAATAAATAAACTTAAAATAAGGGACAAAAGCACATTTCATGTTTTGACTACTTCATTAGGTATTTTTTCTGATACAAAAGGTGATCTGAAATACCTAATCTACTATTACTGGATATAGATGCTACCGTAGCTTTTTAAAATTTGAATCAGCTTTACTGAGTGAGGTATAATTTGTAGTCAGCAAATTTCAACAAATATAAATGTACAACTTGAAAAATTTTGACAATTATATATAATAGTGTAATGGCAACCAAATCATGATACAGAGTAATTTCATCAGTTAAAATAGTTTGTTGGTAGCCATTTGTCATCTATAAAACCTGGATTCACAAAGTTTGACTTAAAACTACAATACATCCTTCATATGTATATAAGCCTTAAATTTATTATATTGTGAATAATTTTAAACAAATAACAGATATCAAGAGATTAGACAGGAAGCCAGGTGGTGCTGAAATGGAGATCAATAAGCAGATCTGGAGTTAATATACCAAAGAAAACAAATTTTGGGGAGTTGAGGGAAAAGTAGGAAATGTAACCTAATTTCCATTTCATAAACATTTAAGAATTGAAGGCCCCAAGCATCTTTGACTGCAAATGTGTGGGCTAAGGGACAGCAAGATATGCAGATCCCTGTCCTGTACGCTGGAGCCAAGTGACTCCCAAAATAGACTGGAAATTAATCAGACCTGCTGCTGTTGTGGGTATAGGTAGAAACTACTTTCCTAAAAACTGGAGGACAGATAAACTATTGCACCTCTTTTGAAAGCAATCTCCTGATAGATACTAAAATATAAAACATGTCTATTGAAATAGCTATTAAATTTTATTTTGTTTCAAGTGTTTATTTATTTATTTATTTTTGAGGGAGAGAGATCAGAAGGGGCAGAGAGAGGGGGACAGAGAATCCCAAGCAGGTTCTGCACTGTCAGCACAGAGCCTGATGTGAAGTTTGAACTCACAAACTGTGAGATCATGACCTGAGGCAAAATCAAGAGTCGGATGCTTAAATCAACTGAGTCACCCAGGCACCCCAGAAATATATATTAAATTTTAAAAACTGACTTCTAGTTCCTTAAAAGTAAGAATCAGTCTGTAACAATTTTTAGTTTTAGCAGTTATACAGAAGCTGAAACTGGAAAGGATTTGAATATCTATGAATGATTAGGTAAAAAAATAATGAAATTTATCCTGGAATATCATGCAGGCAGTATAAGTAATGAATTCTAGCCATAAATGTTGACTTAGCAGGGTTTTCCAAAGTATTATTATGTCTATAAGTAAACATATGACTATAGACAAAAATAATATTTATTTTATAAAATAATGATTTTTAAACCTGTACTTCTATATGCGTATGTATTTACATTTAATCTTAATATTTGGATATGATCATAAAATGTTTGAAACTGAATTTAGGGGGGTGCCTGGTTGGCTCAGTTGGTTGGGTGTCCAACTTCAGCTCAGGTCATGATCTCATGGTTTGTGAGTTTGAGCCCTGCATCGGGCTCTGTGCTAACAGCTCAGAGCCTAGAGCCTGCTGCAGATTCTGTGTCTCCCTCTCTCTCAGCTCCTACTCCACTCCCACTCTGTCTGTCTCTTAAAAATGAGTAAATGTTAAAGTTTTTGAGACTGAATTTAGGGAACTAAAGGGACAAAGCAATTTTCAGAGAAGTGATTGGGAGTTGGTGGAAACTGCTTTGCAAATGGGAAGAGAGATCATAAGTGTGTCAGATACGGGGTTAGGAATCCCATTCCAAATATTCTGTCAAGATAGAATACTAAGGAAAGAAAAAACAAGAATTAGTGTGCAGGAGGTGAAGCCAGATACCTGGAGACCGAGGAAGCTCCTACAGTCCTGGGAGAGATGGCAAATCAGACCTCTCAGGGATCCACGCAAAAGAAGCCAGCGAGGTAGCCCAGCTGTCCTGAGGGAGTCTGGGTAGGAAAGCGCCTTGACTAAGTTGTTTACGTTTTATGTAGACTGTAGTTCAGAAAGAGTGATGGCAATTTCCAATCTCTGCTGGTTTGTGGGGCAGCATTATCAGGCTGAGCAGCTGCTTTGTGACTGACCTTAGAAGAAGAAAAGGTAGCTGAGAATCACTTGATAGGGTTTGATTTAAAGGTCAACACACTGAAGAGATAAAGTGAACTAATTTTATTCTCATGCTCTTTAAAACCAATTTTTAAAATTTTTCCCATCAACATATTCCAAATATGACAATCTCCATTAGGACTATTAAGAATCCTTTATCAAAAGCATTTTCATGACTTATGTTGTTATTTAATGCAATTATTAGGCATTTGTTTGTATTTCAAAAAGACATTGTCTATAAATGTTTTATTAGTTTAAAAACATCAATTTAGACTGCAAAAGCAGTGACTTATTTTATCTTGATTTTATTTGCCTTTAACAACTGAACAGCTTTTAAAAAGTAATTAATGTTAGTTCTTTAGGAATTAAAATATTGTGGACAGATCATGTGAGAGAAAGTGAAGTGGCTTTTGCCTTTCATTAGTGCCTGTAAATGAGGGGAAAAGGAGCAAACGAGGGTGGTACAGACTCTAGTATAAAAATATATAATAAGGTCATAGTCTTTGAAAAATAATAGCAGTCTTTTCAACAAAGTTAACTTTTGAACATGGCATCATATTTTAAATTCCCAAAAGAAAAAATCATTCAAAAATTATGAAAGTTTTTGTATCCACTTCAGTAATTAATATGTAGGCAATTTCAATTTTCTATTGTTAGTAAGTTTGATAATACTTAAGTAAAAGTAGTTTCAGTTTAGTGTCACATCCAATTGTTTCTTCCAACTTTAAGTTGTTCTATTATAACAATTCATTTTGTTTCAATCTTACAGTGACAAGAAAGTTTCATTCCATGAGTGAATTTAACATAATATAAAAATGTTTATTCATTCATACATTCAAGATGAAAATGCCCTTCCCCACAAGATTATTTAAGAATACGTTTTTATAAGAGACATTGGAGTATAGTGATTAAGCATGTAGACTCTGGATTCAGAAAACTGTTATAAAATTCTGACTTTATCCCTTACCAACTACGTGATAATTATTTAACACCTTCAAGCCCTAGTTTCTCATTTCTAAAGTGAATAGTTTGAGAACTGAATGAAATAACCCGTAAGAAACACTTCATAATATGCCTTGTAAAAATAGTAGGTACCAAAGGAATATTAGTTCTCACTATGGAAAAGGATGCCAGGCCTATGTTTAGAGGTCCCCTGGGAGTGTGCTAAGACCCGACAGGGATACAAACCCTTTCTGCCCACAAACAGCTTTTGTCTGCAATTAAAGGCCACATGGTGTAAGAATAACACACTGCCTTTAGGTCAGAAAATGCAGATGTGAATGGGATCTGTCTCTTACGAATTGTATGACTTTGTCTCTTACAAACTACTTAAAATATCTACACAGGTTAATTTACAGTGTCATTGAAAAGATCAAAGTGGATCATATATGTGAACCACGAAGGATTTTATTATTAATATGGTTGGATATAACGGTCACAGTTATGTTCCCAATCAGGTTCATTCATATCTTTGGATTAGGGCATTACTTCTCAAACTTATCTTCTAAGCTGAAGAATTCCCAGTTCAAATGAAATTTTACAAAACTACAGTTAGAAGTAGATCATTGTAACTCATTAGTCACTTGATTAAAATGGGTTGTTTTAGCTCATTTTTGTTTCTTGAGGTCCCCAAAATTTTCTCTAGTGGCTCAGTCAGTTAAGCGTCCGGCTTCGGCTCAGGTCATGATCTCACGGTGTGTGGGTTCGAGCCCTGCATCGGGCTCTGTGCTGACAGCTAGCTCAGAGCCTCGAGCCTGCTTCGGATTCTGTGTCTCCCTCTCTTTCTGATCCTCCCCTGTTCACGTTCGCTCGCTCTCTCTCTCTCTCTCTCCCTCCCCCCTTCTCTCTCAAAAATAAATAAATAAATAAATAAATAAATAAATAAATAAATAAATAAATAAAAACATTAGGGAAAAAATAGCTGCAATACCACTTTTTCTGTAAGGTCTTTCCATACCATCTCCAGGCAGTACATATTAGTCATGGGACCAATCAACAAAAATAAATCCTTTCTAAATCAGCGAATAAGGTATTTTATAAAAAAGACTTAGAGAAAAGAACTAGTTACATAGATGTTAGGAGACTGGAGAATCAAAATACGGAACATGAGTAAGGAAGAAATAACAACTTCAGGAAGCAGCAGGCACACAAAGGCTGGGTAACAAAGGGAAGAGGTTGGGGTTATCAGAAGTAGAAACTCAGAGAGGAACTCCTAGGGAGCCAAGTCCTTCTAAGGAAGGAGTCATGGCTGCTAATGATAGCTCCTATGAAGGACCGAGATACGAACGGTCCCGGGAGTCTTGAAAGAAGCTGGAATCTGAACCCAACTACTCCTGGCAGTGGCATCACTCCATGGCTGAGAAACACAGTCAAGATCAGCACATAGACATAAAGGACAAAGCCCTTATCTACCTGCTCTTGCCTTCCAATCTTTTTTTTTTTTCTTTTGGCAAAACACAGTTGCAGTCCCAGAGTCGCAGAAAAAAGTATAAAAGAGTGACTCTGGAGCTGAGAGGTAATAACTAAAAAACTTGCACACAGAATTAGTTCCTTCTTCCTTCTTTACATTCTAGTTCTGTGACACTTTTTTCCTTTCTTGTTAACATCTCTATTTTGCTATATTATATCTCTAGATAGAGATATAATAGAGATATACCTACTATACTCAGTTCAGTTCAGTTTACATGAGTTAAATGAACACTTACTTATAGAGTGGCTATTATGTTATATCCAGACAAATGAGGGTGATATAAATATAATGCAATTCTATTCTTTTTTTTAATGTTTTATTTATTTTTGATACAGAGAGAGACAGAGCATGAGAGGGGGAGGGGCAGAGAGAGAAGGAGACACAGAACTGGAAGCAGGCTCCAGGCTCTGAGCTAGCTGTCAGCACAGAGCCTGACGCGGGGCTCGAACCCATGAACGTGAGATCTGACCTGAGCCGAAGTCGGAGGCTTAACCAACTGAGCCACCCAGGGGCCCCTAATGCAATTCTCTTCTTATAATCTTGGCTTATAACCTGATATTTTCAATACAATGAAGCAAACACAACGATCACCTAGACACCAAGAGACTCAGAAGAAGACCAATTAGTTAAGCCTCTTAACAGGAATAAAAAGATATGAGGAAGGATGCTTGAATGGGACCTGAGCTTAATCTTAAAAGAGGAGGAGAGATGCAAATGTGAATAGCCTGAGCAATGTGACTTTTATAAAGCATACGATGTGACCTAAGAAATGAGAAGAGATAAGACTGGATAGATAGGCAATGGATTGTGCCTTATTTCCACATGTAACCCCAATAATTAGTGTAACGTCAGGCACAGAGTGAACGCTCAATAAATACTTGATGAACAACGGAATAATAAAGGAGCATTTATAGAATTACAGCTCACCATTAAATATCTAGCAAAGTGACAGCTAAAGAAGTATAGTGTAACAGCAAACATAAACTTCAAACAGGTATTCTTCTCAACATGAAAGTGCTTATGACATAGCTATGACCAATTTCCAGACAGTCAGCTAATATCTGGACAGTGATTTAACATCAAATTCACTGTTCTGCCCAGAAAGGAAAGAATAAACAAGAGAGCAAACTGGAGGGGAGTATGAGAAAATGTTCTGACATTGGCTCCAACTTTGGTTGAGACTGAGGGGACAATACCTCACACTGAGGCCCACTGATGTCCATTTAAGCAGATGAGAGAACAGAGAAATTAAATTGACCTCCTGCCCCGTAAACCCTGATAGATAGATCTGCCTGTATTTGGCTATTTCACAGGTAATTCCCATGAAAACCAGAATGAAAATTATTTTAGGAATATCTCTTTTGAAAATTAAGTACATTGTAATTCTCTGGTCAACCATTTGTAACATTTAAATAAAAGATATGGACAAAAATAAAGAGAGAGAATGTACTCATTACCTTATCCCTCATAAAGGCTCAGCTTATATTTTTATCATGAATGAATAAAAATGGATAATATAATACTAAAACAAATACTTGTTTTAGTAACTTTTTTCTTTTAGTTCCAATGTATTTCCTTGCTAATTAAAATTTTATCTCCTGATGAAGTTGTTTAACCTGGGTAGCTGATCAGAGGGAATTAAATTTCTTCAATGACTAAAGACAGAAATCTCCTGAAATATATGGTTAGGACATATTCAGGCTAAAAATAAAATCAATATAAGAAAGTGAGAAAATTTAATTACTTGTTTTGAAGAGTCAAAAAAATTTACAAAGATGATAGTATCTTACTATGAAGCCCAGTAATATATTTAAAGTCAAAGTGGATTGAATCTTCCAAGATAGTGCATTTTAGTAGAAGTTAAATACACAGTAATTTTTATGAAGAATTTCACTAATGCTTATTCTTTCTCCAGACAATAAGCTTAGGTAGGAAGGAGAGAAATCTAAAATTGTTATCAGAAAGAACACAGTTACAACATCCAAAGAAGATTTGAGTTGATGGCTCTTCTAAAAAATATATTAAAAAAACCAAATTTTCTGATTTTAAATTAATGACATTAAACACATTTTCTATTGGATGAGTTGGAGTTCTTTTCCCAGAATGCAGGTGACTTTTAACTTTTGCTTTTGGTGGTCTCTGGTGTCACATTTTTATTGTTTATAAAGCAAATCTCTTTAATATTCAAAATGAATGATAATGCCTCTATTGTTCCACAATAATGGTTAAGAAGCTTCCTAGGCTAGTTCTTCTGTATACTCTCTGTAAAAGTACGTTTCTTTATTTCTAGTGCTGAAATAATTAATAGAAAGAAATGTCCAATACATACTAGAAACTACTCAAATTTCCATTTTACCATTGGGGTAAGAGTTTCCTTATGTTAAGGATATATTCTTTAATACATACTTCTCAAAAACATTTTAAAAATAAGCAGTGGCTGTTGAGTGGTATTTAATACTTGTTTAAGCACAACCTATTGATCATAGAAAAATTTAAAAACAAACTGCTAAATACATTTTTTAAATAATTTAAGTTGTATAAATATGTAAATAAATTGCTGTAAATTATTCTTTTCCAGATTCTTTGTTGATTTGGGTTTAGAATTATCTTAGATCTATCAAATTAATTGGGCAGCTCTTTATCATTTTCCTTAGCTTGGAATAAATTATGCTAGGATCAGAAAAACCTAATCTTTAAAATATAGAAAGACCTTGGTTTACAGCACAATTCGTTCCAGAAACCTGCTTGTGATCATGTGATATTTGGCGTCACATACAACTCCTATTGCAAGGTGTCACTTGTTTATCAAATTAAAATTGACTAGCTATGTTTGCTTGCCTTGTGGAACACTCACAGAACAAGTTACTTGCAACCTAAGGTTTTACTGTGTTAAAAACTCACATCCATAAAACCATGTGGCCCAAAACCTTTGGACAGCGATAATTATAAGTATATAATACTTTCCCCTCAAATTTTCCTTAACTAGTCTGTTCACTTAGTAGCTATCTTTCTTTGTCAATTATAATAATTTTTAAATTTCTACAAAAATATCTATTTCATTGAGATGCACTAGCTTGGATTTGTATTAACATTCCTTTAAATTAAAACAACAACCAACTATTGTTACATTACTTGCTTTTTCATATTATTTTAATTTAATTTATTTTTTGATGTTTATTTATTTTTGAGAGAAAGAGAGACAGAGTTTGAGCAGGGAAGGACAGAAAGAGAGGGAGACACAGAATCTGAAGCAGGCTCTGGGCTCTGAGCTGGAAGCATGAGCCTGACATGGGGCTAGAACTCACAGACTGTGAGATCATGATCTGAGGCAAAGTTGGTGGCTTAACTGACTGAGCCACCCAGGCACCCCTTCTTATTACTCTTAAATTTCTCATTTTTCATAATTAGACTTTTCTTTTGAGTTTTTTCCAATATTCTTGTTTCACAGTTAGTAATTCCAATGTTTTCATGATTTCCAGTATATGTGTGTGTGTGTGTGTGTGTGTGTGTGTGTATCTCCAAATCTTAATTTATTAAAAAAATATTTTCCTTAGAGCCTTTTTACATTTCAAGAATAATATGTCTTCCTGAATATTTATGAATACATGTTATTATTTGTTAAAAAAGAGAAAATAATTGAAGCTTTTATATCTCTATTTCTGTATGGTATTTTATATGGTTTCTGTCTTTGATTGCTCTACAATTTGTTTTGATATAAGGTATGAATTAAGGATCTAACTTTTTTCTACTAAGTGTACTGAGGGGTGGCAATGCTATTTAACCAGTAATTTTGTTCACTGACTTGAAACACTACCTTTATAATAAAATAATGACATTTATAGTTGTGTAGATTTTTGTGTCTGTTTATGGGCTTTTTATTGTATTCAACGGATATATCTGACACTCTACCACACTTGTAATATTTATGTCTTAATATGAATATCTGGAATCAACACTGATATCCTCACACATGTCCCCTTTTCTTTCTTATTCAACCTCCCAGGATCAGTCAATAAATTAGTCTCCCATATAGTCTTGAAAAATCTTCTTTGAGTTGGATTATTTCACATTCTCTTGGTTTTACTTTTGTCCTTCTATGTATTCATTTTTATTCATCTTCAAATGAATTCCTACGTATAACAATTAAATGTATGTTCTATAAGGACATATGTGAAAGAAATTGAATTTAATCCTCTTTTTGTGATGACAATAGTAAATAAAAAGTTATTCAAAATGCCCACACCTCAGAAGTACCTAATTCACTCTTCCACTTATGGCTGTTAAGAGTTAACTTGCATTAGACCAATATTCTCATAATGTACAATTGTAAAAGCTGTCTAGATTAAAAAAAAAAAAACCTGTTCATAATCTTTAGGAAACAGCCATGGACAGCATTCAGAACTGGTCCTGACAGACCAGGATCCCTGAGAAGGAAAATGCATTGAGCTCAGCCAGCATTTGGTGTCACTATTCCCCTTGAAGTGTTTGTTTTCAAATTGTAGATACAAGTGAGAAGTCAAGCAGAAAGCAGCAACTAAAAAGCTGAGAAACCTAGCAGAATTTTCAGGACTCAGGGTATGAGGAAGACAAATTTCAACTCAGGACCTGCCAAAGATGAAGTCCCTGAAAGTTACCCTAGATAATCAGTTGGGATTCTTGAATGGTTACATCCTGCAAATCAGGATAAACAGAAAACAGATTATCTCTCCGAAAGATTGAAATCTGGTTTTTCAACAGCTCCATCCACACTGGATTAAGGTGATCTATTCTTATATCAGTCTGACAGTCAGAAACGAAATGTGAAGTTTCTATGAGGAAAGAGGACATCATTTAGAGCCTCAATGTGCATACACATTGTCTGGCATTAAAAGCAAAATAAAATGAAATTTCTGTGAGATAGGACACAATATTAAATAACTGAAAGAAAGAGAGAAATAGGCAGTATGAAACAGACCCATAGGTGATACATGTATTGGAGTAACTAGATTTGGACTTTAAATAAACTTTATTTTTATTTATTTATTTTTGTTTTTTGAGAGAGAGCAGGAGAGGGGCAGAGAGAGGGGGAAACATAGAATCCAAAGCAGGCTCTAGGCTCTGAGCTGTTAGCACAGGGCCCCACACGGGGCTCAATCCTGTGAACCATGAGATCATCACCTAAGCCAAAATCGGAGGCCTAACTGAGCAACAAAATAACTTTAACATATTTTTAAAGTGGATCATAAAGCATATACTCTCAGTTGATAGCTGAATCCATAAATGAACAAAATGGATATCCTAGAATACACAAATAAAATAATTCAAATTAAGGGATTAATAGATTTAAGAGCAGATTAAGATAGTTGAGGAGAACATTAGTAAACTGGGAGAAAGGTCAATATAAAATATCTAGCCTGAAGCACAGAGAGGGCAAATAAGATGACAAATTCAGAAAAGAGCATGAAAGATATGTGTAAACGATTTTTTAAAAATCCTAAGATATTTGTACTAAAGTCTTCAGGTAGAGGAGAGAATGAGAAATAGGCAATATTTGAAATAGGTAATGGCTAAGAATTTTACACCTTGCTGACTGGAGTCATCACTGATAGATTTAAGAATTCTTACAAGGAAGTGGAGCCAAGATGGCGGAGAGAAAGGGAGCTCTGTAAACTCCCTCCGCACCGTTTTTCGAAATGAGAAGGATATTATGTTCAACTGAGAGAGCGGAAGGAGAAAAT
>NC_043707.1:60613197-60767858 GCF_006229205.1 Suricata suricatta
TAGTGTCTGAGGATGTCTTTTCTCCCATCTGCTCTCCAACGGGTGAGTTTTCAAATATCTCTTCCATTTCTATTTCTTAAAATAATAGATTAAAAAGTGATATCACTTTTATTTAGCGTATCTTTATAAGATAAAACAACTTTTAAAAAATATTTAAACACCTACTATTTTTCATTTTCTGAGAATTGTCCTCTGCCCATATTTTTTATTGCTGTTTTTATCCTACTGATTTGAAATACCTCTACAAAGATTAAAGAAATTAGCCACTAGTCAAATGTACTTTTTCTTACTTTTCTTCAGGCTTCATGTTTTTATGTGGATTTTAATTTTAATATGGTCAAATTAGTCAATCTTCCCCTATGATGTCTGGGGTTTATAACTCATAAAGCATTCCTAATTCTAAGATTATTGGGGAAAATATTTCCATACTTCATTTTAGATATTTTATGGTTTTACTAGATCATTGATATTTCAAACATTATCTGATAAAAGGAATGTGGCAATATTTTTCCACCTTTATTGCATATATTTTTATACTAGTGGAATTTTATAACATCTGGTAGGATTAGCCTTTCTTTATTTCTTTTTTTCAAAGTTTCTGTCTATTCTCAGTAACTTGGTTTTTCTAAATAAACTTTAGAATTAGCTTGCCTTGTTTCAAAATTTAGAGAACTGCCATATTTACACT
This sequence comes from Suricata suricatta, assembly GCF_006229205.1. Classification (NCBI taxonomy): domain Eukaryota; kingdom Metazoa; phylum Chordata; class Mammalia; order Carnivora; family Herpestidae; genus Suricata; species Suricata suricatta. The sequence continues at coordinate 60,613,886 of NC_043707.1, forward strand.
ATTGTCTCCTCTTATCCAAGAATATAATAAATCTTGGTATTTATTTAGATCTTTTTAAATGTCCCTTAGTAGCATATAAAGTTTTTTGTTATATAAATCTACTACCTTTCTCTTTAAGTTTTTTTCTTTAATGTTTCACATGGAATGTTTCTCTTAAATTTGATGTTTATTTCTATTATATTTTCAACAGGCTGCTGTTTGTATATAGAAATATCATACATCATTGTATATCCAGCATACTTACTGATTTCTTTGGGTCTAATAACTTGACAAATTATTTTTTTTATCATACAATAATAATTATCTGCATGAATGAAAATATTGCATCTCCTTTTAAATGTTATGCTTCATATTTCCTTCTCTTGCTATTTACCTTGGCTAAATCTGCCAAAAATAATAAATAATACTAGCAATACTGGGCATGTTTCTCCTTTTTGGTTTTAATATGAATGTTTCTATTGTTGAAACATTCAATCTGATGTTAGCTTTTAGACTGATGTATATACAAACACAATGCTAGTGTTTTACATTTTATATACATATACCTATGTATATTTATTCATCATAATAAGTAGTTATCCTGTTCTTATTTTAATGGAAATATATTAAACATTTTCAATCTTATATAGTATTTTTAGTCTATAAAGATAATTTTCCTCCCATCTGGATGTACTAAATGATGGATCCTAATAGATTCATTTACTTTAAATCATCTCTCCACTCCCAGCAAAAGTCTATTTAATCATGGCAAACATATACTTTTAATTTTATTTGCTAATATTTTATTTAGAATTTTTTTTGGAATTGATATCTCATTGTACCACCAGTCCTTAAACTTACTGTGTCGGGCTGGTTTGGACAATAACAAAAAGAAGCATTTTCCCTCCCTGTTGGCTGCTGTGAACAGAGCAATACCACACAGGTCAATCTGGCATAGCTGGTTCTGGTCTTCAGCGTTTGTGTCTTTGAAGAAGAGGAAAGTAAACATCAAGAACCATCTTGTTACACATGATTTTACCTCCACTCTCCCATTCTGCTAGCTTTTTTTTTTTTGATGTAGAATGTGCTTCCTTGAATTTGTTCAGTTTTATCAGTCTCTCTCACCTCCCCTGATATCAGCTATTTATTTTTATAATGTGTATGATTTTACTTTTAAAAGTGCAGGCCTCGTTCTGTTAGCCCATTCTGATTTCCTTGCATTATTTCTCTTTTAGCCATATGCCTTTTCATTTCTGCCTTTACTTTCAACGTTCCTTGATTATAGTACATTGTGAAGAAACCTATTTGAGTTTCAGAAGACATGAAGCATATTTATAAAATCCTCTGTTTCCTATGTTAAGAAATTTTTAAAGTTAGTGTTTTCTCCTCAGTGATTCTTATCCCTTGGCAGCAAAATGTTTTCCAAGACTCCATATTGTTATTCTTGTTTCTGTTTCTTTATTACTCATTTTCAAATGGAAGAGATCTATGTAGGTCTTATAGTTGTTGTCAGGTAAGACAGATGCAATATTCTTATAGCCCCTTATATTCTGCTGATTCAGTGACATACTTCACCCTTTTAGATCCTGACCCAGAAACTAGGCTCATATTCATATACATTCAGTCTTTAACTACCTGGGTACAGAACAGAGATTACTTGAACAGCAGACTTGGAGACCTGTAACAGTTTCCTTGACTTTCCATAGGAATGTTCTTAAAGATACACACACACACTCTGCATGTGCACTTGAAAAGAAAGAGCAAAAACAGACCCTCCATGGAAATTTTTTACTAGCAGTATTTTCATTGAGGACTTTTTTTTTTTTTTCGGCAAGTTTAAACTAGTAGTATGCATGCCCTTCATTCTGAGCCAGAAAAGCATTATAGGCCAAAAAAAGACATATCAAAGTTTGAATGACCTCTGGAGATAGCATCTAACGTTTGGTTGCAGAAGTCATTCTATGCATAAGCATCAGTGTCCTTCCCTCACCTTGTCCTCTTTTGCCACACCAACATCCATCTCTTCCCTTTCCTTTCCTTCCTCACTGCACCAGCATCTACTCTATTGGTACATCCATTAGAAGACTACAATTTCCAGGAAGCAAATGCTGGAAATGATAGATGATGGGCTGTGCATTATGTTCTTGAAAATGTAGTCATATTAGGAAAAGTGCTATTGATGGGGCATCAAGAGGAGAGATCCTTGTATCCTTGAGAGATGGGTGGTTAATGAATACGTACACACAAACACACACAAATATAAGTTTAGAGGCACAATTTGGCCTTCATTTATTAACGTGTCCTAACAAAAGTATTATTTTTCCCAGTTGAGAACATGCTGTGCGAATGTTAGAAACACTCAGAGTTGAGTGGAAAGAGCACATTATACTTCAGTAAATTATAATTCAAAGAAAGAAATTGTTAGCTTAGTCTATGACATCTAAAAATAATAAATTTATCACATCTCTTAATTTTGTGTGAGAAGCTAAACTATTTCATTCAATCTCCAGCTTCACATTTTCTTCCAATTAAATGGAAATGAGAATATTGAGCCACTGGCAAGTGGTGAGCCAAAATTTAGAAATAATTGCATAATGCCTCAGATATATAACTTTATATAAATGCTATGAGAAGCTGTAAGCAATGAATAATCCATAAGGAGTATTGGGTTTATACTTCCATTAAAGGCTATGTTCCCTTAAGCCTTGAATATTCCATGAACAATTCAATTAATCTTTTATATATAGCAGACACAATAAAAATACTGATATGTTGTAAACAAAACACTTCCAAAATATGATTTTTAAAAATTAATTATATTTTAGCTCACCTTTTTGTTTTGAAAGTGAATTATTTTTTTCCTCAGACTGTAATCTAGGTTTAGTTTCAAGTATTTTAAAGACTCAGTGACAGATGAACTCACTCCAATCTACTATATATCATATTTTTCTCTTTTATATTGTCATGCAAAAGTAAAATAGGTAAGTATAAACTTTTAGTTAGTGGGTCTTATATGTCAGCAATTTCAGTTACTCTCTTTTTAATTCCTCCTCTTCATTCCAAGATCTTAATGATCTTTAGTCATAACTTATGGATACATTTATTCATTGGTGCCTCTTGTTGGGGTTCGTTTAGCCATATTGAAAAACTCTGTGGTCTGGCTTTATGATGAATTTGAGATTACTAGGGAGATTTCAGGCTGTCAAACTGAAACAAATTTTTCAGCATCAAGTATGAACATGTTTCTGTTTCTATATGATAAATATTATTATCCATTTATTTACATAAGGATACATATTGTGACAATAGTGCCTAGAGAATCAGGAGTAGGCCGCTATCAACGTGCCTTGATTTAAATTATAAATGATGGCACTAAAATGAAGAAACACTAAAAAAGTTAAATTCTACAATATGTATCTCATTGCTTTCTATAGAAAAAATAAGTACCAGGTACTGAGGAAATTTTAACAGTATTTCAGGCTAAAAGGGAAATCCATATCACATAAATTTTTCTCAGATGGCTGTAAGATTGAAAATTTAAAACTTTTAGGATTAAACTTAGAATGATGTTTTTATAACATTTTAAAAGAGAAAATAACTATTAATATAAATATGGCAGAGGTGCCTGGTTGGCTTAGTTCATTGAGCATGTGACTTCACTCGGGTCATAATCTCACAATTTGTGAATTCAAGCCCTGCATTGGGCTCTTTGTTGTCAGCGTGGAGCCCTTTTTGGATCGTCTGTCCCCTCTCCCCTGACCCCTGCACCTCCCCTTTTCTTTCTTCAAAAATATGTGAAATATTTTAAAAAATAAAATGGCGAATTAAAAAAATAAAATATGTTTTTGGTCAAAGAGCAATATCTGAAGCAGAGTATATTTAAATCTCATCTATTGCTATAAATCTGACCAATTTAAGTTCTTTTTGCTTCAGCTTCCTCATCTGTAAAATAGAGGCAAGAATTTTACCTACCTCAAAGGCTGTTATGAAGATAGAATTTGCTCAATTCATATAAAATAATGAGGACAACATCTGCAATACAACAATGTGTGAATTAACTGTCCCCTGATGGAGGGGTAGTTTTCACTGGCTTGGTCCTATTATGGTCGATAACGGAAGTACTCAGAAGGACAAGTGGAAACATGAGGTTGCCTCTAAAGGTCTAGACACAACATATATCCCATTGGCCAAAACAAGTGACATGCCAAGTGCAACTTCCACATGTCAGGGACGTATACAATGCCCATGTAATTGTGGAGTAAAAGCAATTATTTTGGAAATATTATCAAATATACTATACTAGGAAAAACCACCATTTGCAAGATTGGTTCTCTGGGGTTTGGTTATTTAGAATTGTGGTGCGGGATGGTGTGATTGTTTTGAGTAAAAATGATCAAAATTTTTGTGCATAGGCTTAGTTGGGGATAGCTTAAAAGAATCATGAAATCACTTGCATTTGAGGAAGTGATAAGAGATTTTAAGAAGTGTGACTTTGATCTATGTATGCCCTTCAGTTTTCAAGAAACACAAATAAAAAAGTTATTTTGAAAATATTTTTTGCTTGCTGTTTCTTTGATTATGCCATCAGTCTGGGTCTGGAATGTATCAACAGTAGCAACTAAGTCACTGAAATGTTAATAAGCTATTTAAAATAATATACAAAGTAATTATTTAAATATCTCATTCAATTTGCCATACACATTCATCATGGCTATGTAATTCCTGATGTCTATTTGTCCTATAACCTTGTTATGTTTTCTCAAATATATACAGACATATCCAAATACACCTAATTCTATAAGATAAATGTGCATATGTTTTTATGTGAGAATATTATACTGATATATAAATATATATTGGCATATGCATATATAAAGTATTCCCTTAACTGAATATGTCATATTTGTCTTTTTAGGTCATTATGTGTAGATCTACTCAATTCTTTATAACAGCTGAATACTATTCCATGGAATGAATGTTCCATAATATATGCATTAACTTCCACTTAGTGAAAGTGCCTACATATTTTGATATTTTCATAATGTTACAATCATGCATCTTTATATACTATATTTATAGTTTTTAAGGAAAAATACCTCAGAATGGAATTGCTAGATTAAGTAAATAATAAATAATATAAATAAATTAGATTTTTTACAAGTATTTGTTGCCACAGTATTTTGCAAAACAATTTTACAATTTGCTCTCAGGAATTACGTTTGAGATTATATGCTAGTACTGGGTGTACTCAACTTTCAAAGTGTTTTCCAATATGATAAAAAAATAATACCTGGTTTATCTTCTTTTGTATTCATAACATTTTCTGATGAAAATGATCATGGCACTTATTAACATTTCCCCCATTCTATTTTCTTTCCTTTCTTTTCTTTTTAATTTTTAATGTTTATTCCTGAGAGAGAGAGAGAGAGAGAGGGAGAGACAGAGCATGAATGAGGGAGGGGTAGAGAGCGGGAGAGACAAAATCAGGAGTGGGCTCCAGGCTGCAAGCAGTCAGTACAGAGCCCAGTGAGGGGCTCCAACTGGTGAACCTTGACCTGAGCAGAGGTATGACGCTAAGCCAACTGAGCTACCCAGGCACCCCTCTATTTCTGGAATTCTGAGAATTTGGAATGTGTAAGGTAAGTGGAAGTTGTTCTGTCAATGGTAGATAAATTCATGGGCTTAAATCAGTGTGAGGGTTGGCGTAGTAGGAGGACGCTAGGATTGCCTCATTTCCTGAACACTGCTAGGTAAATAGCAAATCGTTCTGAACACCCAAGAAATTAATCTGAGGAAGGACAGAACAAATTGCATAACTAGAGGGCGGAAAGAGGCCACATCACGGAAGGTAGGAGGTGTGGAGATACTGTTTGGGGGAGAAATGAGCAGGGGGTGGTGTGGAGGGGAGGGAGTCCACTTGTGGAGAGAGGCTAGAGAGAGAGGAACACACAGGGTTTTGCACAAGGAAAACACTTCCCTACATCCACTGATTGAAGAAATGAGAGGGGCTGACTTTTGTGATTTTTTGCAACTCGTGGGGCTCAAAGACTAGAGTTTGAGAGGTCCCTGATGTGGCTGGTGGACAGCCCTGAGGGCATGCAGTGCTCCTGTAGAGAAGGTGGGGGTTACACAGAGTGGCTGGGGCAATCTGAGGATCCACTAAGACACACTGGGAGAAACGGTTCCCTTTTCTTGGAGCACATCTGAGAGAAATTGCCTCTCTGAGGACAAAGGATCCAGTGGGCGCCATTTCCCTCTCCAGCCCCCCAGCATAGACCAACTTCAGTAAATAGCACAGCACAAACACTAGTTGCCTAAACTGTTTCTACAAAGCCCCATTCCTCTATGCTTTGCTAGTACCACTTTCCTTGGGCAAGTGTGCCTGAAAACCAGCACAGCGTGCCCCTCCCCCAGAAGACCAGCACAACCCCCACCCCCCACACTGCATCTACTGACCACAGAGTTCTGCAAAGCTTCAGCCGTAAATAGCATTCATCTGGAAACAGCATATGATCTCTTTTAACAAACGACAAGAGCACACCTTGTTAAAACTCACCACACTTTGGCCGAGGTCCAAAAACTCTCCACTGCAGGAGAAACTCTGCAGAGGACTGACTTGGGGGATAGGGCAGCCATCACACAGCAGCAGAGTGCACACAGCAAACACCAGAGACACTTCCTGAGGCCGCAGGCTCTGGACAGTATATGACCTCTTCTTCATAAAGCTGTTACTTTCAGAAGCAGGAAGCATTAACAGGCTTTTCTAACACAGAGAAGAAGACAGAGACCTAGACAAAAAGCCAAGATGGAGGAATTCTTCCCCAAAGAAAGAACAAGAAAAGGTCATGGCCAGTGGTCTAATCAAAACAGATATAAGCAATATGCTTATCCAGAATTTAAAGCAGCAATCAACAGTATACTATCTGGACTTGGGGAAAGCATAGAAGACACCAGGGAGTCCATTACAGTAGAGATAAAAGAGCTAAAACTAGTCAGGTGAAAATGAAAACCGCAGTACCTGAGATTCAAAACTGACTAGAAGAAACAGAGGAATATATAAGAGATATAGAAGATAAGATTATGGAAAATAATGAAGCTGAACAAAAGAGAGAAAGAAAAATTTTGGATCACCAATATAGACTTAGGGAACTTAATGATTTCATCAAACATAATAACATTTGTATCATAGGAGTCCCGAAAGAAGAAGACAGAGAAAAGGGGGAAGAAGGTTTACTCAAGGAAATTATAGCTGAAAACTTCCCTAAAATGGAGAAGGAAAGAAATATTCAAATCCAGAAGGCACAGAGATTTCCCATCCAAATCAACAAAAGCAGGTCAATACCAAGACATATTTTAGTTCAATTTGCAAAATAAAGAGATAAAGAAAAAAAATATTAAAAGCAACAAGACCAAATAAGTCCATAACTCACAAGGGAAGAGAGAAAAGGTTGGCAGCACATCTCTCCACACAAACTGGCAGGGCAGAAGAGAGTGGCATGATATACTCAGTATGCTGAATGGCAAAAATCTGCAGCCAAGAATATTCAGCAAGACTATCATTCAGAATATAAAGAGACACATTTAATGCAATCCCTATCAATATACCACCAGCACTTTTCACAGAGCTAGAACAATCCTAAAAAGCACAAAAGGCCCCAAATAGCCAAAGCAATCTAGAAAAAGAAAAGCAAAGCTGGAGGCATCACAATTCTGGACTTCAAGTTGTATTATAAAGCTATAGTGATTAAGACAATAGGATACTGGGGCGCCTGGGTGGCTCAGTCAGTTAAGCGGCTGACTTCAGCTCAGGTTATGATCTCACAGTTTGTGAGTTTGAGCCCTGCATCAGGCTCTTTGCTGACAGCTCAGAACCTGGAGCCTGCTTCGGATTCGGTGTCTCCCTCTCTCTCTGCTCTCCCTCACTCATGCTGTTTCCTTCTGTCATAATAATAAATAAAAACATAAAAAAATATTTAAAAGGACAGGATGGTACTGACAAAAATAGATTAACGGAACAAAATAGAAATCCCAGCAATGAACTCAAAACTACATGGCTGACTAATCTTTCACAAATCAAGAAACAATGTCCACTGGAAAAAAAGATGGTCTCTTCAACAAATAATGTTGAGAAAACTAGACAGGAACATGCAAAAGAATGAAACTGGACCATTTTCTTACACCATACAAAAACATAATCTCAAAATGGATGAAAGACCAAGATAAGAAACCATCAAAATCCTAGAAGAAAACCCAGGTAGTAACATTGACATGGGCCATAGCAACTTCTTACTAGATACATCTCCTGAGGCAAGGGAAAGAAAGGCAAAAATAAACTACTGGGATGTCATGAAGATAAAAAGCTTTTGCACAGAAAAGGAAACAATCAACAAAACTAAAAGGCAACCTATGGAATGGGAGAAGATATTTACAAATGACATATCTGATAAAAGGTTAGTATCCAAAATCTATAAAGAACTTACCAAACTCACTACCCAAAAAACAAATAATCCAGTTAAAAAATGGGAAGAAGATATGAACAGATACTTTTCAAAGAAGACATCTAAGTGGCAAATTGACACATGAAAAAATGCTCAACATCATTCAACATCAGAGAAATACAAATCAAAGCCAAAATGTGATACCAACTCACACCTGTCAGAATGGATAAAAATAACAACTCAGGAAACAACAGATGTTGGTAAGGATGCAGAGAAAGGGGAACCCTGTTATGCTGTTGGTAGGAATGCAAACTGGTGCAGTCATTTGGAAAACAGTATGGAGGTTCCTCAAAGACTTAAAAATAAAACTACCCCAGGATCCAACAATTATACTACTAGGTATTTCCTCAAAGGATACAAAAATACTGATTCAAAGGCATACGTGCACTCTGATGTTTATGGCAGCACTATCAACAACAGCTGAATTTTGGAAGGAGCCCCAGTGTCCACTCACTGATGAATGGATAAAGAAGATGTAGTACGCATACAGTAAAATATTACTCAGCCATAAAAAAGAATGAACTCTTTCCATTTCTAATGACATGGATGGGGTTAGGCAGTATTATACTAAGTGAAATAAGTCAGTCAGAGAAAGACACATACCACATTATTTCACTGATATGTAGAATTTAAAAACTATTACAGATCAACATAGGGGCAGAAAGGAGAGATAGGCAAACCATTAAACAGACTCTTGACTAGAGAGAACAAACTGAGGGTTGCCGGAGAGGAGGTAGGCAGCAGGATGGAATAAATGGGTGATTAGGTCTTTTTACTTTCAGTGGGGGAGGGGCAAAAGTGGGGGTGCAGAGAATCCCAAGCAGGCTCTAGGCTCTGAGCTGTCAGCACCGAGCCCAAAGCGGGGCTCAAACTCACAGGCCATGAGATCATGACCTGAGCTGAAGTCCGGTGCTCAATGGACTGAGCCTCCCAGGCACCCCTAAATGGGTGATTACGGAGTGCAACCATCGGTGGGGGATGGGCCAGATGGGTGATGGCTTCTAAGGAGGTCACTTGTCGCAATGAGCACTGGGTGTTGTACGTAAGTGATGAATCACTCAATTCTATCACTGAAAGTAATATTACACTGTATGTTAACTAACTGGAATTTAACTAAGAGCTTGAAATAAAAATAAAATACATAAATAAATAAAAAGTAAAAACAATGTCCCTCCAAAACAAACAAACCAACCTCCCAAAAAAACCCAGTGAGGTTTTGCAAGAACCTCTGCAAATCTCTCAGCTGTGCCCATGCAGCTGTGACTACCAGGAAGAGATGACCTCAGTCCTGGCCTTGGCAACAGTAGCAACTTCCTAGGTGGCGACCCTCAGAGCCTGAGTGGCCTTTCAGAACTCTCAGTATTTCAGTGAGTGTATAAGTATTTGATTTTCTGTAGTGAATTCCTTTATTGGTAGAAATGCCTGTTGTGGTTTCTGCTTTTCTTCTCTGAACATCATCTGATAGATGATTTTTGGTGACTGGCCATTTATATTTCCTTGTTTATCAAATACCTATTCGTAATCATTGCCCACTTTTATTGTTCTTTAAAATTAATTTTGGGAATGTTGATTCTTCAACCCTTTTGTGCTACTCCTTCTTCCTGCTTTTTCTTTAACTTAAGCAATGTTGTCTTGTCATACAGAAATTTTTATTTATATGTATTAAAATCAAGTATTGTTTTTCTTTATGGCTTTCTGTTTCCTCTAATGCTTAGGAAGACCTTCCTCACTTCTGGTTATAAATATACTTGTCCATACTATTTTTCATACTTTGTTACTGTTTTCTTATTTTGTCTTTACTAAATTTGGAGTTTATTTTTAAGTGTAGTATAAAATAGGGTGACACACTCATTTCCTTCTGAATTAAGAGCCATGCCCTAAAATATTAATTACAATACTTTTCCCTTTCATATGTGAATTTTACTTATGTATTCTTGAATCCATTATTAGGAATTCTATTCTCTTTTGCTGATATTTCTGTATATTTTTTGTTCATTACTATATATATTTTTATCACCATCTCTTTTTAATAGTATTTATTCTCTGGTAAGGCAATTTATTTGAAAATTGTCACACATCTATTTATTTTCTATGAACTTTGGAATGATTTTGTCCATTTCAAAAAATTTTGTTAAGTGTTACACCAAATATAATTTAATTGCATTAAATATACATATAAAGATAAATATACAAAAATTTGGGAAGGATTGATACTTTAGGACTATTAAGGACTAACTCAGATCAAATATTGAAAGAGAATTTCTGCATTTATTCAGATTATATTGCATTATTTTCAATAAATCTTATAATTTTCTTCAATAACTTGTAGTTTTCTCATTAAAATACCTATATATGGGACAACATATACCATTCAATTAGATCTTTCTAGTCACTGAAATAGTGAAATGATTTATTCGCTTATTCATATATTTCATTGTCTTCTCATGTAGTAATTAATGAACCCAATGATTTATTACTTCAGAAGTTGTCCTATACTTCTCTGTGATTATGTCCCTTTTTTTTCCAGAAGACGTAAGCCCATTTATCAAGCATCTGAACCAAGAAATCCCAATGTGCCTGTAACATTTATAAACCTTTTATACATTATATTAAGATGCAAAATAGTTGACATGTTGGATGTTACACAAGGTAAAATCTGAATAGTGAATTGTAAATACCATATTTATATGTGCCCATAACCACCTACTTATTATCAATGTTAGGATATAAAATGACATATATACTATAAACCATGATAATATATGATTTGTGTTTTTCCACTCAAGATTATTAGATGCTAGTGCAATCATTGTTTAGCACCATCAAAAGAAAACAACCTCAGCTGAAGTTTGGTAAAACACACCTAAAGTTAAAAATAGTTATTTCAAAAAGAATATGGTTTCCTGAAAGCATTAAAAGACACTACTTTGTCTCTAGTTATAAGCAGAGAGAGGCCATCACTTTTCGTTTATAGGGAAAGGGGACCATTTTCCCAGGAGTGTAGTAACCTATTGTGTAAGTCAGCTTTGGATGAATAACAACATAGGGGGGGCAGCAGTTTTTCTTTGTGTGCTGGGGTTTATAGCATGTGTAGAAGTAAGTGTTGGACAACCACACAAAGGCCAGAAGGGAGAAATCAATGTATACTGTTGTAAAGAACTTATGCTTGAGGTAAAGTGGAATAATATTACTTAGAAGTAGACTAGGATGAGGGAAAGGTGTAGTGTGTAAATGCTGATCCAATCACTAAAGTAACAGAAGACAGTGTTAAAACTAGTAAATGAACAAAAGAGATTAAATGAAATAATAAAAAAACACACAATCCAAAAGAAGACGAACAGAGGGAAAATGGAGAAAAAGCAGATGAGACAAATAGAATGCAAATAACAAGAAAGAAAAATGAAGAGATGGAATAAATAGAAAGCAAATGGTACTGCTGCTCAAAAGTAAGCTGAAGAGGCAATACTAATATCAGACTGAGTAACTTTCAGGTTATAAAAATATGGTCATGCATAAAGTCATCTCATAATGATAAAGGTATCAATTCAAATATTAATATGGCAGTCTGAAACATTTATAAACTTATGAACAGAATTTGAAAACACTGAAGCAAAAACTGACAGATCTATAATGTAGAAAAATTCATAATTATAGTCGGAGAGTTCAGCTTCCTTCTTGCAAAATGGACAAAATAAGTATCCTATATAATGGAATACTACATCAGGAAAGGCATAGAAATTTGAACAACACTCTCAAGTAACATGACCTAAAACACATTTCTGGGACATTTTACCCCAAAACAGCAGAATACACATTTGTTTCAAATGCACATATAATATTTCCCAAGACCGTCATATTTGGAGCAAAAAAGTAATTCTCACTAAATTTACAAAGATTTAAATCATATAAATAAAGTATGTCTGTTGTCTGACTAAAATGGAATGAAATAAAAATAAAAAATAGAAAGGTCTCTTGAAAATCCCCAAATATTTGAAAAATTTTTTAGTCAAAATTCTCCAGGGAAACAGAACCAATACACTGTATCTATATCTGCCTCTATCTTTGTATCTATCATCTGTGTGTATCTTTTCCTTTCTTTCTTTCTTTCTTTCTTTTTCTTTCTTTCTTTCTTTCTTTCTTTCTTTCTTTCTTTCTTTCTTTCTTTCTTTCTTTCTTTCTTTCTTTCTTATCTATCATCTATCTAAATGTTCATCCATGTTGTAACATGTATTAATATTTCATTCTTTTTTATTATATTAATGATTCTTGACCTTTTTTGAATTAAAGGGACCTTTGAGAATCTCTTGAAAGTTGAGAATCCCCTCCAATGCAAACATGCATATATAACAGTTTCTAAGGGTTCGTGAATCCCTTGAATCCCATATATATATGTATATATATATGTGTGTGTGTGTGTGTTTTCATATATGTATGTTTTCATATATACATGGTTTTGTATACACATAGTTTCATATATATGTGTGTGTGTGTGTGTGTGTGTGTGTGTGTGTGTGTGTGTGTGTATAAAACAGAGAGAGAGAGATTTTAAAGATTTAGCTCATTGGCTCATGTAATTGGGGCCTGGCAAATCTGAAATCTGTCAAGTCAGCAGACTAGAAATTCAGGTAAGAGATCATAGTGCACTAGTCTGAAGCCTAGAAACTCAGGAAGAACATTTATGTTTCAATGTGGAAGCAGAATTCTTTCTTCTTTGGGATATCTGTCTTTTCTCTTACGGCCTTCAACTAATTGTGTAAAGTTTACTCACATTATGGAGGATAATATGTTTATTTGTTTTGTTTTAAAATATAATTTATTGTCAAGTTGGCTAACATATAGAGCATACAGTGTGCTCTTGGCTTTGGGAGTAGAGTCCCATAGTTGATCACCTACACAAAACACCCAGTGCTCATCCCAAGTGCCTTCTTCAATCTGCTTTACTTCGAGTCAACTGATTTTAAATGTCAGTGACATCCAAACACCCTTACAGCAACATCTAGACTAGTGTTTGCCTAAACAGACTATGGTCACCATAGTCTAGCCAAGTTGACATATAAAATTTATTATCACAGAAAATAAACAACACGTATCTAAATTACCCATTGGCCAAAAAAAAATCAAAAGGGAAATTAAAAATATATTTTGATCTGAATGAAAATTAAAACACAATATGCTGAAATTTGGATGATGAACCAAAAACCATGCTTAGGGGGAATATTATGCCACTAAACATTTATATTAGGAATGAATGAAAATCCTGAATCAATTGGTTCAGCTTCCACCTGATATAAAATTAGAAAAAAGGGAATAAAGCAAATGAAACCCAAATTAAGCAGAAGAAAAGAAATAATAAAGGTCATAGTGAAAATCAATGAAATATAAATCGGACTGAAATACTAGGCCTGATCTCATATTTGAGAAAATCAGAAGATTGATAAACCACTATTTAGACCAACCAAGACGAAATGAGAAGACACAAATTACCAATATCAGGTAATCAATCCATTCTGTTCTGTTGATCTGTATGTCTATTCTTTCACCAATACCACATATTCTTTCTTCTCTTCTTTACTGTAACTTATACGTAGTCCTGAAATCAGGTAGTGTGAGTCTTCTACTTTAATATTTTTCAAAACTGTTTTGATTATCCTGTTTCTTTGTCTTTTTGTTTATATCTTAGAAGCAATTTATAAATACTAAAATACAAAGAAACCCACAAACATTGGGGTTTTGATTAGAATTGCATTGAATCTATAGATTAAATTGAAGATAATTTACATTTTAGGAATATTGTGTCTTCAAAACATAAACATAATGTATCTCTCCATTTATTTAGGTCTTCTTTGATTTCTTTCATCAGTGATTTTTTTAAAGTTTTTTTGCATATAAATTCTGTACAAATTTTGTCAGCTTTATTCCTAAATGATTTCATATTTAGAGCACTAGTGTAAATGATATTTTTAAAATTTTAAATTCCAATTTTAATGATAACTAAGGTTGTGATTGACTTTTGCATATTGAGTTTATATCATGAGGCCATTTTAAAAATATTTTTTAGTTCCAAAAACTGTTTTGTAGACATTGTGGTTTTCCTACATACATAATCATATATTTTGATATTGTACTCATGTAGTTATAAAGGTAAGAAACAGTACTGTCTTCTAAATAATTCATATTAGGAAGAGTGACAATTATCTTCTTTAAAAACTTACATACAAAATTCTAATCATGATAAAACTGTAGCCTAACTGATGCTTGTAAACATATCTAAAGAAAATGTTAATAGACCATGAAATTTAGAAAAGACAAGTCAAAGGGCCAAGTGTTGACATTTAGAGACTAATAATTAAACAACCAATACATTTCAGGAATGATAGACACTGATTTTTAAGGAAAATGAATAAGGTTTCTGTTGTACACAGGAATGATCTATCATATCTGAACATGGCCTGGATAAATTACCTCCATTATGTCTGATTTCATTTCCTCCAAATATCATACTGATTATCATTTGGCTTCAGGTTCTAAAGTCAGAGTGCTTTGGTTCTATTCAGCCCCAGCTTTCAGGGTTAGCTGCAGGTTTTTCAATATCTTTAAGTTCTACTTCCTTCATTTGCAAAATAAAGGTAAGGATAGTACTTCCCTCATAGGATCATGAGAATTAAGTAAAATAATGCAGACCAATATGCCAACGCAGGCATCCCTTAAGTAAAAGAAATATGGCAGATATCTGAGTTTCCAGTGCTTTTCCTGGCATTTCCTTAAAAACATGGCCAGATCAGAAAACCCCAGTAGCCAGACGCTATGGAGAGTACTTTTGCTTCATAAACCCCTGGAGCTTCCCAGGTGTAATCTGAAACCCTCCATAAGCAGAGAAGCAGGGTAGAGAGACAACAAAGAAAGAGGCCACTCAAGATTGGTAGGTGGTAGGTTTAATAAGTCAGGGAATTTGATTAGGAGGCTTATCTTGGGCAGCAGGAAGATGAATGATTTCCACACTTGCCTGCCAAATCTTAACAGTTTATATAGAGGCCTCAACTGGATTCAGTCATGTATACTGTCCAGATAGTCTCAGCAAGATACCGCTCTCTGAAGGCTATGTCCTTGAAAATGGCTCCCATCATGGGAATGGGGGGGATAGCTTACATTTCAAGTACTAGGGACGGATGAGGACACTCTTATTGCCTGGTTCCAGTTGTTCAGTCAATTGACAGTCACATGACCTCCTCTAACATGTACCAAGGGCTGTGGGAGCATAGGGGGACTGGAGATTACTGAGAGTTTTCTACATGAGGAAAGTGAACAGTAGCAATAAGAATCCTCTCATGGGGCTTCCCAAATGGCTCAGTGAGAAGCAAATGGGTCCTTGCTTGTGCTGAGGACATTATCAGCCAAGTGGACTGTAACAGCTAGTAAGACCTTCCTTTACCCCTTTTCTCTAATGCTTCCCTTCTTTTCCCAACCATGGAGGTGCTGGGAGGTGAAGAGACATTGTGAGGCAAGAGGAATGAAAATGTCCACCACCCAGTGTAAGGACGCCGGTCTGAACCAGACTGACTCCAGGACAGGCTTCAAGCTCCCCTCTGACCTTGGAGGCCTCGGTGTCGGTTTCTCAGATTCATTAGACAATAGAAGGGCACACACTGCCCAAGGCAGGAGGGACCACCCTTGTAACACGCAATCAGGAAAGGCCAGCTAACACCCTTAACATTTCTAAGGGCAGGCCTAGAGATAGAAGCTATAGATAATCACTTATTGTTTAAGGCTAGTTACACCCTACGTGAGGGTCCTGGGTCCACTCTGTAATTGGTTAATACTCTAATTTTTTTAATGTTTTATTTATTTTTGATACAGAGAGAGACAGAGCATGAGAGGGAGAGGGGCAGAGAGAGAAGGAGACACAGAACCAGAAGCAAGCTCCGGGCTCTGAGCTAGCTGTCAGCACAGAGTCTGGCGCGGGGCTCGAACCCACGAACGTGAGATCTGACCTGAGCTGAAGTCAGAGGCTTAACCGACTGAGCCACCCAGGCGCCCCTGTAATTGGTTAATACTCTAAATATTGTGATTGGGTCCTGCCAAAAGTAGCGAACACTCTAGGCAATGTGTATGGATAAAGTTACTGCCAATGATGTTCGGCGATAATGATTGGACCCCTGTACCTATATCACAATTTCCTGTAACTCCCCCTTCCCAAAACCCATAAAAGCCGTACCCCACCTTTGTTCGGGATCCATTTGGCTGGTGAAGTCTGTGAGCCGGAGCTTAGAGCTTAGGCCCGGCCAGCCTAAGCCCATAATAAAGCCCTTTGCTTTTGCATGCATGACTCGGTCTCCCTGGCGGTCTCTAGTTTTTGGGGACGAAATTGAAATCTGGGCATAACAATAGCAATGCCTTTCTATTTGCTATCTTGCAGGCACTGGCAGTGAGAAGGTAAGCACTGAATTATCTATACGAATCAACTGGATTTTTACTATCTGAAAACAAATGCCAGGCTATATATCTTACCCAAAATGTTCTAAGAGACCAAAAAGGAAAAGTAAATTATTGAACAAAAAATAAAACATGTTCATATTTGTACTCTGCAGAAAACAGACTGGGCAATTAACAGGTTTTTTGTAACTGGAAACATTTTTTTCCTAATTGGGAACTCTTATTTGTTTTAACTTTTTCATGTCAAAAAAAAAAGGTTTTATTTTCCTTTTATCATATTAATGAAGCGTTGAAGAGAATATATGTAAAATGTGAAGCATAATAATAAAATTCCCAACACAAACAGCTAAAATTGGAGAACTAGAAGGTCACCGATATTATCTACTAAGTGCTCTCCCCTATTGCATATACCTGTTTCTACCCTAGAAGTCATTGTTCTCAATTTGTGTTCAAGGATCATTGTGTAGAAGACAGAGTCAGGGCCCCACCTCCACTCTTTGGTGCTCACAATTCCTGTAAATGCAGATGGAGTAATCCCTCAAGTGCCTAAGGGATTTCCTTGGAGTGGATAAGGCAGGCTAGAAGTTCCAGAGAATATGTTTTTTGTTTTTTTTAGTATCATTTAACACACACACACACACACACACACACACACACACACACACATCCCTCTAATCAATATACTGTTCAGTTTTGTGGTATCATATATGTGATATCATATTTTATGTAGTTTTCTGACTCACTTTTTTCATTCAAAATCATGTTTCCAAAATTCATCATTTTGGAGTATATTTGTAATTCATTAATCTTACTACTATGTATACTGTCTTGTGAATAAAGTTGAATCAACATTTTTATGGTTTATTTATTCATTGTTCTGATTGTTTTTGATTCATTGTTCTGTTAATGAACATAGTGCTGCTATGAACATAGTTATATAAGAATCTCAGGGCACCTGTGTAAAAGTTGTATCACAGTAATGTTCATTCCAAATTGCATTCCAAAGTGGTTGTAGCAATTTACACTCCCTCTGCTATAAGAATTCCCATTGAATCAAATCCTCTGCAACATTTGATCTTGACAGCTTTCTTCATTGTTTTGCTAGTGCTGCCTTTATTATACATTAAGTTCTCATACATATATAGGTGTGTCTGGACTCACTGGAAAGGTCAGTGGTTCATTTATATATTATTGCACCAATAGCATATAACAGTTATTACTATTGTGTAGGATATCTTAATATATCTGGTACAACAATTTTCTCTCTTTTGTTCTTAATTTTTTATGTTTCTTGAATTTTAAAGTACATCTGTTTAATTATAACCATTAATGCAGTATCTGCCTCAATAATTTCATTCTGACAATAAAAAATGATGGCATAATGATGGTATTAAAGCTGGTTCAATCACACTTTTAGAGGCTTATTTATCAAGAGTGAAAACAGAAGACTATTAAAAATAGCTAAAAAGATAACATGTCATAGTTCTTAATGTTTCTGTAAATGTTGGTGAATTCTTAATGAAATAGTTATATATTGGTACTATGAGTCTGGGAGAAACTGCCTATTGGTACCACTCCTTGTCTTCAGCTGTGACTGTGCAATATGAGCAAGTGCCCTTTGTACCTTTTCCAGAAGCATGTCCCCTCCATAAATCACATCTTCCAGATATGTAGCCGCTTTACGGTTTTCTTCTTCCAGCTTATACAAGAGAGCAGCCGGTATGTAAAGCAGCTGTAGATTCTTCACTGAGTAATGAATCTATCAAAACATCAATGTCTTTTGCTGTTCCTGCAATCAGTGCTGCAAAAAGCTAGGCCTATTCTTCTGTAGGATTAGCTGGCAGATCTTCGTTAATTGCTGTCTGAATATTAGTAAAAGAGGCAGAGGGTCACACTGCTGCGACCCTCCAATGGCACTGTAAAACCGATCTGCAAGCGGATTCCCCACGGCCTGCGGCTGTGTGAGCCCATCAGCCATGTTCCTCCACAAGCTAAGGGAGGCTAGAGCCCCTCTTTAGTTTTCAAAGGTTATCTATTTGTGCCTCATTTCTTTTTGTGAAATAAATTTTAGAGTAATCATTCTTCAAAACATACAACAGATTTTGTTTGTGGTTACCTTGAATCTTGAGGTTGCTTTAAACTTTTAATAATATTGATACAAATCCGAAAGCATGGAAATCTCCCTCTTTATTAAAATCATCTTCTATGTGATTTAGAGCATTGAAGTTTTGTCACAGAGGTCTTATGTATTCTTTTGAGAAAGCAATTTATTGTTATTGTTGTTTTGGCATTATTCTCTTAAAGTTAATTTCTATTTGGTTATTGTTGGTCTAGAGAACCAAATCTCTCTTAAGTAGATGCTCACATTATCTGCAAATTATGTCAGTTTTATGTCTCACCTTCTAATGCATATATTATGTATTTTTTCTTTCCTTCCAGCCTTTGCCAGAGCCTCCCATAGCATGTTAAGTAGTAGCAGTGTTAGTAGATCTTTTTCTCCTGTTCCTCATGTTATAAGGACTGCATTAAAAGTTTTTCCATTAGGTACAAAATTTGTTGTAGGTTTTGGTATATGTATCTTACCAAATTAAAGATAGTCTTCTCTTCTTAATTTGCCAACAATGCCTTTTGGAAAACTACAGCTTGCCTTTAATCAAACAGAGTTTCCACCTCAACTGTAAAAATTACATAATTTTTCTCTTAGGTCTATTAATATCATGAATTATAATTGATGAAATTCAATTTACTTTAAATTATAAGACTATTCACTAGATGAAAAATATGACATTTCGAGCTGCTGTAGCTTGGGAAAAGATCCTGCTTAACAATGAAGCCAAAACACAGAAAAATAGCAGAATGAAACTCAGATATCAGGACAACCAGATCCTGATCATATTGTATGCATCGTAGCAAAAAACCACACATGAATTCAGTACTCCCCTAAACATTTGTTAAGTAAGCCAATAAATTATCTGAACCAATTAGAGTTTGCTTTTGAAGTACTTATTTTGAAAACATTATTCACATAATTCAAGTTTTTTATTCAGCTATCTAACAATATTTATGAAATAGCCAATTCTATCTTCATAATTTTGGATGCCTCCTTTACTTTAACATCAATTTGCAAAAAGTTATGAGTCTGATCCTTAACAGCACTCCATTTCTTTGACTGGTTTATTCCCATAACAGTGGCATGCTCATTTTAAAAATTTATATTGGTTTTTAATTCTATTCATTATTTTTAAAGAGTTCCAGGTCAGGGGCTCTTGAATGGCTCAGTCAGTTAAATGTCTGACTCTGCTCAGGTCACAATCTCATGGTTTGTGAGTTCAAGCCCCAAGTCGGGCTCTGTGCTGACAGCTTGGGAGCCTGGAGCCTGGGTCTGCATCAGATTCCATGTCTCCCTCTCTCTCTGCACCTTCCCCACTCACACTCTATCTCTCTCTCAAAATTAAATAAACATCAAAAAAAAAATAAAAAAGAGTTCCAAGTCAGAAAATTTAGAACTATATTCATTAAAAATCTCCCATCCAATTTCTGAGTCCCAATCAGTGTTTCTCATTCAGAACATCCAGTCCAAACATCTTATGTATATCTTCCCTGAAACTTTAAGAACACACAGCAAATATATTATAAAACAAAAAGTAGTATACTACAAACATTGATATGCATCTTGTTTTTTTTTTAATACTGAATCTTCTAGATTATTCCACTTCAGTTTATAAAGGACGTTGTCATTATGTTTTCATAGCTGGATAGTATTCTGTTAAATTAATATATTCTTATTTGTTTTACCAGCCAATCCTCTACTGAAAGACATTAGGGTCATTTCTTTCCTTCATTTTTTACTATTACAGTCATGGAATGGAAATCTTGTACACAAGTCACATTGAACATGGGAGTGTGTAACTAATATACATTCTTTATTCTGGAAGTACTGGGTCAGAAAGCATGTATATATATTTTTAATTTTTGAAAACAATTGTGAAATTGCCTTAGCTTAAAGTTATACATTTCATATATTGGGCAATATGTTAAAAGTATCTGTTTTTCCAATGTATATCATCCAATTTTTTAAAATTAAAGCATAGTTGACACACATTGTTATGTTAATTTCAGGTGTACAACCTAGTAATTTGACAAGCCTATGCCTATTATCAAAAATTTTTAGTCTGTAATACAGTTTTACTTACTGTAATATTTTTTATTTTTAGGGAGAGGAAGAGATGGGAGCCAGGGTAGAGGGACAGTGGTAGAGAGAGAGAGCAAGAGCGAGAGCGAGAGCGAGAGCGAGAGAGAGAGAGAGAGAATCCCAAGCAGACCCCATGCTCAATGCAGAGCCTGATGGTGGGCTTGACCCCACAACGTTGGGATCATGACCTGATCTGAAATCAAGAGACGGATGCTCAACCCACTGAGCCACCCTGGGGGCCCTCTACTGTAATATTTTAAAATAAACTTTATTGAGGTATAATTTACATATGACAAAATGTACTCATTTTAAGTGTAGACATCAATATACTTTGATAAATTTGTACACCTGTATAATTACCTCTACATTAGAAATAAAAATATTTTTATCACTCCAAGTGTTCCCTTGAGTCTCATCCAAGTGATTCTCATACCCATCTTAACACCTGGACGTCATTGATCTGCTGTTTGTTACTATGTATTGGATATGTTGTTTGTGGAGTTTCACATAAATGAAATTGGACAGTATTTATTCATTTGTACCCAGATTCAATCATATTTTTGTATGTATCAGTAGTTTACTCTTTTTTATTGCTGAGTAGTATTTAATTATAAAAGTATAATTTGTTTATCAATATATCTATTTGGGGATTTCTGAGTTATTTTTAGTTTTTGACATTTGAATAAAGTTACCATAAACATTTATATACAAATTTGTATGTGTACACATGTTTTTCTTTTTAAAAATTTTTTAAGTTTATTTACTTTTTTTTTACAAGTTCAGCTCTACTTTATTATTTTTTTTCTCCATAATATTTTATTGTCAAATTGTTTTCCATACAACACCCAGTGCTCTTCCCCTTAAGTGCCCCCCACCATTACCACCACCTCTTTTCCCCCCTCCCCCTTTACTTATTTTTGAGAGAGTCAGAGATAGTGTGAGCAGGGGAGGGGTAGAGAGAAAGGGAGAGAGAGAGAATCCCCAGCAAGCTCTGCACTATCAGCACAGAGCCCAACATGGGGCTCAAACTCATGACATCACGAGATCAAGACCTGAACTGAAGTCAAAAGTTTGACACTTCACTGACCAAGCCACCCATGTTTTTCACCTTGGGGGTAAATACCTAGCAGTGGGATCTCTAGGGCAAATTTTGTTGCCAGATGGTTTGTCAAATGGAGCACACTGATTATACAATTTATATTCCTATCACTAATACACAGAGCTCCAGTTGTTCAACATTCTTGCTGACACTTGGTATTATCAAGTCATTTACTTTTTTGACATTCTAGTGAATGTGTAACTTGTTTTATTACAGTTTTAACTTGCATTTCTCTCATGATAAGGATGTTGAGCATCTTTACCTATTCTCATTGACCATTCTTATATCTTTTCTGAGTTTCCACTCAAACTTCTGCTACTTAAACAAATTTAGTTTGTTTCTTACAGAGTTGTAGGAGTTTATATCTATATCTAGTATCTATTTATCTACCTACTTACCTACCTCTCTTCTATCATCATCTATCATTTATCTATATAGTCCAGCTATAAGTCTAAATGTATTGTAAGTACTTTTTCCCAGTTTGTGGCTTGCATTTTCATTTTCTCAACCGTATCTTTAGAAGAACAGAAGTTCTTCATTTTGATTAAGACCAATGTATCATTTTTTAAAAGCTGGATCATTTGTTTCAGCTGAGAAATCTTAGTATGTCCCCAAATCATGAAGATTTTCTCCTATGTTTTCTTCTACATGTTTTATACTTTTGGCCTTTATGTTCATGGCTATGAATCTTCCTAAATTCTTGATTCTTTTTGCATGTGGAGGGAGATAAGATTCATCAAGATCAGATTCCTTTTCTTGCATGTGGACATGTAATTTTTCCAGGTTCATTTGTTGAAAATATTATCCATTACCCACAAGATTGGCCATACATTTGTGTATCCACTTCTAAACTCTCAACTTAATTCCATCGATGTATGTATCTAACTTCACATTGATACTGTACTGGGTTCATTTTTGTAGCTGTAAACTGAATCTTGCAATAAGGTGGTATGACTCTTCCAAATATTTTTTGCTTTTTTTCAAAATTGTTCTGTGTATCTAGGTTCTTCCAATTCCAATACTAATTTTAGAATCAATTTGCCAATTTCTATAAAAAGTCTTGCTGGGATTTTTATCAGGATTGTGTGAAATCTCTTGATCAATCTGGTGGCCTTGATATTTTAAAAATACTGACTCTTCCAATCCATGATCACAATATATCCTTTCATTTATTTCAGTCTTTTCCCAGACATGATTTATAGTTGCCATTGTGCAGATCTTGCTATTGTTACCCAGAAGATATTCAAGATTTCTCATGATCTTGTAAATGATATTCTTTAAAATGTCAATTTCTGATTTTTCATTACTAATACAGAAATGCAATTGCATTTTGCATATGAGGCCTAGAAACCTCATTTTTTAAAAGCTGTGTCTATTTGTTTCAGCTGAGAAATCTTAGTATGTCCCCAAATCATGACGATTTTCTCCTATGTTTTCTTCTACATGTTTTATACTTTTGGCCTTATGTTCATGGCTATGAATCTTCCTAAATTCTCGATTCTTTTTGCATGTGGAGGGAGATAAGGTTCATCAAGATCAGATTCCTTTTGACCATACAAGCTTACTTTTTAGTTCTATTGGATTTCTTATAGATTCCTTGGGATCATCAGCATACATTTTTATGTCATCTGGATAAAGAATAAGAGATTTCTACACCTTCCTTTTCAGTTTGTTTACCTCTTTTTTATATTTATAAAAATACTTATGAAAATATACCATGTATATTTGTGGAAATATTTATGAAAATGTACATTTATCTTTTACAGATAAAACAAGTGTTGATGAGGATGTGGAAAAATGAGAACCCTCACATGTTACTGGTGGGCTTATAAAACAGTGCAGCTGTGTTAGAAACATCTGTCTGCCTCTAAGACTTTTTTTGTAATATCAGGGGGAAAGCATCTAATGTTTATGAGATTAATAACATTTTCAATTAACATTGAAATTAATTATGAAATTTAAAATAAATAAAATACTATACCAATTGAAGAGACTCTCTCCTATTCCTTTTTGGTTTTTTAAATATCTTATCATCAATAGATGTCAATTTTTGTTAAATGACTTTCTACTCCTATTGAGATGATTCTATAAATTTTCTCCTTATTCTGTTAAAACGGTAAATTATGATTGATGTCTCAATGCCAAACAAAATTTGAGGTAAAGGCTGTTTGGGATAAATTTCACTTGGTCAATATTTATTACACTTTATTAATATTTCTGAGTGTGATTGCTAACTTTTAAAAAAAGTTTTGTTGCTGTTGTGCATGCAATATATTGGTCTGCTATTTTTATCTTTCTGTTTATTTTTAGTTTTAGTATTAAGGCGGTGCCTCCTCTATTTTCTGAAAGAGTCATGATTAATATTTTCTTCTTTAAAGATTTGATATTATTAACCAGTGAAATTATCTGGGCTGAGAGTCTTTTTGTAGGAAGCATTTATATCACAAACCCCATTTCTTTAATAGAAATTAAAGAATTCAGAATTTTTTTACTTAAAAAACTTTTTTATGTTTTTTATTTAATTTTTAGGGACAAAGAGAGACAGCATGAGCAGGGGAAGGTCAGAGAGAGAAGGAAATACAGAATACGAAGACACGCTCCAGGCTCTGAGCTAGATGTCAGCACAGAGCCTGATGCAGGCTCAGACCCATGAACCATGAGATCATGACCTGAGCCAAAGTTGGATGCTTACCCACCTAGGCATCCCAAGAATTCAGAATTTTTTTGAGGCAGTTTTGATAATTTTGTCTTTAAAAGAAATTTTTTATTGATGTAAGTTATTGAATTTATGAAGTTGTTCATAATTTTCCCTTATCATCTTTCTAATGTCTATATCTGTAGTGATAACTCCCTTTACATTCCTTAGTTGGTAATTTGTTTTACCTCTTTTTCTTCTTAAGTCTAACAAGTGTTTAGGAGACATTATTTACATTTTCAAAAAACTGACATGTAGTTCTGCTTTCTTAAAAATCTTTGTCTTTGAATTATTATTTTACATTTTTTGGGTAAATAGCTAGTAGTGTAATTGTTGGATCATGGGGTAGCTCTATTTTTAACTTCCTGAAGAACCTCCATAATATTTTCCACAGTGGCTACACCATTTTGCATTCCCACCAACAGTACAAAAGGATTTCCCTTTCTCCACATCTTCATCAACACCTGTTATTTCTTATGTTGTTGATTTTACTCATATGTGAAATTTTAAAATGGAACAAATGAGCAAAGGCAAAAGAAAGAGACAAACCAAGAAACAGACTCTTACCTATAGAGAACAAACTGATGATTACCAGAGGGGAAGTGAACACGGGGATGGGCGAAATAAGTGAAAGTGATTAAAGAGGGCACTTGTAATTAGCACAGGGTCACGTATGGATGAATGGAATCACTAAATTGTACACCAGAAACTACTTCGACACTGCATGTTAACTACCTGGAATTTTAATAAAAACTTTTAGAAATGTAAAAAATTTCTCTATTTTGTTTTTAGCCTTCTTTTTAGCTTCTTAAGGTAAAAGCTTACATAATTCATTTTAGTATTTTTTTATAATGTCAGCATTTATAGTTATATATTGTTCTCAAGTCACTGCTTTAACTGCATTTCACGGAAGTTCATGTAGTATTTTCATTTAGTTAATTCATTTCACAATATATTCTAATTTTCACTAGCATTACCTTGATTCCAAAACCAGACAAAGAGCCTACTAAAAAAGAGAACTATAGACCAATTTCCCTGATGAACATGGATGCAAAAATTCTCAACAAGATACTAGCAAACTGGATACATTAAAATAATTATTCACCATGATGGAGTGGGATTTATTCCTGGGATGCAAGCCTGGTTCAATATCTGCAAATCAGCCAATGTGATACATAACATTAATAAAAGAAGGATAAGATCCACATGATCCTTTCAATAAATGCAGAGAAAGTATTTGGCAAAATAGAGTTTTCTTTAAAAAAAAAAACCCCTCAAGAAAGTAGGGATAGAAGAATCATACATCCTAAAGACCATATATGAAAGACCCACCACTAATATTGTCCTCAGTGGGCAAAACTAGGAGCTTTCCCCCTCAGGACAGGAACACAACAAGGATGTCCTTTCTCACCACTGTTATTCAACATAGTATTGGAAGTCCTAGCCTCAGCCATCAGAAAACACAAAGAAATAAAAGGCATCCGAATCGGACAGGAGGAAGTCAAACTTTCACTCTTTGTAGATTACATGATACTTCTATGTGGAAAATCCAGAAGACTCCACCAAAAAAACTGTTAGAACTGATACATGAATTAAGAAAAATCACACAACATAAAATCAATGTACAGAAATAGGTTGCATTTTTATACACCAATAATGAAGCAGCAAAAAGAGAAGTCAAAGAGTGATCCCATTTACATTGTACCCATTTACAAAATACCTAGGTATAAATGTAAACAAAGAGTTGAAAAATTTATACACTGAAAATTATAGGAAGCTTATGAAAGAAATTGATGACACATAAAAAATTGGAAAAACATTCCATGCTCATGGATTAGAAGAACAAATAATGTTAAAATGTCAATACTACACCAAGCAATCTACATATCTAATGCAATGCCTATCAAAATAACAAGAGCATTCTTCACAGAGCTAGAATAAACAATCCTAAAATTTGGAACCAGAAGAGACCTGGAATAGCCAAAGCAATCCTGAAAAAGAAAACCAAAGCTGGAAGCATTACATTCCTGGACTTCAAGATGTACTACAAAGCTGTCATCATCAAGACAGGATGGTACTGGCAGAAAAACAGGCACACAAATCAATAGAACAGAATAAAGAATCCAGAAGTGGACCAACAAATGTATGGCCAACTAATCTTTGACAAAGTAGGAAAGAATATCCAGTGGAAGAAAAGTCTCTTCAACAAATGGTATTGGGAAAACTGGACAACGACATGCAGAAGAATGAACCTGGACTACTGGAAGCCATTGCTGAACTCATGAAGTTAAGAAAATCTCCTTGTGAGGTACGGTGGGCTTGCAAGGCCTCCCACCATCAGATGGTGACCAATGTCTACACCCCACTCAATTATTTTTTGCTTGAGCACTGACCCCCCCCCCCCCCCCAGGTGCCTTGCTGACTGATATCAAGAGTGACTTATCTCCTTATCCTGGCCCTGTAATGCTGATTGTACCTTGTGAAGAAACTTATAGGAATTTCTTCTTTTGTGATTATGGGAGCAAATATTACATTTCCTGAGAAAACCTGTTTTTCTTCCCCTCAAGAAAACCGGCTATTGACCCCTGCTCACAAAGAACTAACTCTTGACTTTGCTATGCTAAAAACATTGCCTTGTATTTGAATGCTAAAGAAACCTTCCTTCCCCCATATGATAAGCATCTAAGTCACCTACATCAATCACTATTGGTAGAGATTATGCATAAGTCTTCTACCAATCTATGTTCTGGGAAACTTTTACATATCAAGTAATTTGTCATCAGAAATCATTGTCCAAGGCAATTGCCACTTCCGTTTTGAACCCCATACATTTTTCATAAATAAAGCTGACTCTCTGGTCAGTGTAGAGATGCCTTCCTGGAGAGCAGAGATGCCTGGCTGGTGATTGAAAGAAACTCAAGGCTCTCTCACTCTCTCTCACCGACACCATCCATTCTTCAGGGAGCCCTGGACTCTGGCACTAGACCACTTTCTTACACGATACACAAAAATAAACTCAAAATGGGTGAAAGATCCGACTATAAGACAGGAAGCCATCAAAATAATACAGAAAAGAACAGGCAACAATCTCTTTCACTTCAGCCACAGCTATTTCTTAACCTGACTTATCTCCAGAGGCAAGGGACACAAAAGCAAAATGAACTATTGGGACTTTATCAAGATAAAAAGCCTCTGTACAGTGAAGAAAACAATCAGCAAAACTAAAAGGCAACCAATGGAATGGGAAGATATTTGCAAATGACGTATCAAAATCTAGAAAGAACTTATCAAACTCAACACCCAAAAAACAAATAAGATCATTGAAGAAGTGGGCAAAAGACATGAATAGATACTTTTCCAAAGAAGACATCCAGATGGCTGACAGACACATGAAAAAATATTCAACATCATTCATCATCAAGGAAATACAAATCAAAATCACAAAGAGATACTACCTCACACTTGTCAGAATGGCTAAAATTAACAACTCAGGAAACAACATATATTGGCAAAGATGAAGTGAAAGTGGAACTCTTTTGCA
Organism: Suricata suricatta; assembly: GCF_006229205.1. Taxonomy (NCBI): domain Eukaryota; kingdom Metazoa; phylum Chordata; class Mammalia; order Carnivora; family Herpestidae; genus Suricata; species Suricata suricatta. The sequence continues at coordinate 60,642,320 of NC_043707.1, forward strand.
CTACTGGTGGGAATGCAAACTGGTGCATCCACTCTGGAAGACAGTATGGAGTTTCCTCAAAAAATTAAAATTAGAACTACCCTACAACCCAGCAATTTTACTAATAGGTATTTATACAAAGGATGCGGAAGTGCAGTTTTGAAGGAGCACATGCACCCCAATGTTTAAAGCAGCACTATCAACAATAGCCAAAGTATGGAAAGTGCCCAAATGTCCATGGACTGATAAATGAATAAAGAAGATGTAGTATATATATATATATATACACACACACACACAATGGAGTCCTAATTGGCAATCCAAAAGAATGAAATCTTGCCATTTGCAACAATGTGGATGGAATTAGAATGTATTATGCTAAGTGAAATGTAGTCAAAGAAAGACAAATATGATTTCACTCATATGTGAAATGCGAGATAAAAACAGATGAATGTAATGGAAGGGAAGCAAAAATAAGATAAAAACAGAGATGGGGACAAACCATAGAAGACTCTTAAATACAGAGAACAAACTGAGGGTTGCTGAAAAAATGTTGGACGAAGGGATGGGCTAAATGCACAAGGGGCATTAAGGAGGGCACTTGTTGGGATGAGCACTGGGTGTTGTATATAAGTGATGAATCACTAAATTCTACTTCTGAAATCATTATTACATCATTACATATCTTAAATAAGTTGGATTTAAATTAAAATATATATACATATGTATGTATATATTCTAATTTTCTTTTTAATTTCTTCTTTGATCAACAAATTTTTAGGAATGTACTATTTAATATTGAGGTTTTCTAGGAAGCTTTCTGTTACTGATTTTCAACTTAAATTTGCTATGGTCAAAAAACAAACATTATGACTTAATTCTTTTTAAAATTTCTGAGATTTAGCTTATGAGTGAGGATGAATATGCTTTATTTTGGTGAATGTCCTATGTACACATGAAAATAATTTATATTCAGCTGTTATTGGGTGCATTATTTAGATATATAATAATTATGTATAATTGTTTATTATTATAATTATATTATTTAATATTATTATATCATATTTTATATATTCATAAGGTCCAGTAGGTTGTTGGTGTTATTATTAAAATATTCTGTAACTTTATTGCTTTTCTATCTATCTTATCCATTACTGAGAAATATAGTTTAACTCAAATTACAGTTGATTTGTCTACTTCGTCTTTTGAGTTGTGAATTTTTGCTTCATTTGTTTTGACATTCTATTATTTTGTATATAAACGTTTAAGATTGTAAATTTTTGGTAAATTGATCCTTTTGTCATAATTAAATGAATATCTTTTTCTCTGGTAATGTTTCTTGTTTTGAAATTTACTTTGGTATTAATAAAGGCACTCCAAATTCTTATCTTTTTCAATTTTTTTTTACCTAAATGTGGGTTTAAATTTAAACAGATTACTTTAAATCAGCATAGAGGTTGTTTTTTTTTAATCCACTCTGATAATCTTTGTCTTTGATCTTCAGTGCTTACCATTTTCACTTAATATAATTAGTTATCTTTGGTTTTACATCTACCACATTGCTATGAAGTTTTAAAATTTTCTTGTAGGAGCGCCTGGGTGGCTCAGTCGGTTGAGCGTCTGCCTTCAGCTCAAGTCATGATCTCACAGTTCCTGGGTTTGAGCCCTGCTTCGGGCTCTGTGCTGACAGCTCAGAGCCTGGAGCCTGCTTCTGATTCTGTGTGTCCCTCTCTGCCCCTCCCCTGCTCATCATCTGTCTCTGAATAACTGTTAAAAAAATTAAAAGAAATTTTCTTGTATGTATCTTATCCCTTTTACCCTCTTTTCTGTAAGTTTTATAATATCCATCTTTAACTTTTCACAATCTACCCTCAAACAATATAATGACACTTAATATAAATTAAGAATCTTATAAGTGTGTAATTCCATTCCTCTTCTAGTCTTTTGTGTTATTTTTTTGTCATACTAAGTCCTAAAATACATTGTTACTATTATTGTGTGAATCTATCAATTATGTTTAAAATTAATTTTTTAAAGTTTTATTTATTATTTATTTTGAGAAAGAGTGAGAGAGCATGAACAGGGGAGGGGTAGAGAGAGAGAGAGAGAGAGAGAGAATCCCAAACAGGCTCAGCACTGTCAGCACAGAACTCGATGAAGGGTTCTAACTCATGAACTGTGAGATAATGACCTGAGTGGAAATCAGAAGTCAAACCTTTAACCAACGGAGCTATCCAGGTATCCCACAGTTTAAAATTAAATAAAAATGTTATCTCTAAGATATTTCAGAGTGAAAAAAGAATGGTTCCCCCTAATATTAGGAGCAAAGCAAAAGCAAAAATGTCTCCTGTCACCCTTGCTGTTTGATACTGCACCGGAAATCTTATTCAGTGCCATATACAGAAAAACAAACAAAGGCATACAGATTGTAAAGGATGATAGAGAAGTGTCTTTGTTCACAAATGAAATGAGAATGTACATAAAACTGCTATCTTTTTTTCTGATGGAAAATTAAACTCATTGGCCCTATTTTAATAATTCCTATTTCAGGGGCGACTGCGTGGCTCAGTCGGTTGAGCCTCTGATTTCGGCTCAGGTCATGATCTCAGTTTGTGGGTTCAAGTCCCGCATCAGGCTCTGTGCTGACTACTAGTTCAGAGCTTGGAGCCTGCTTCAGATTCTGTGTCTCTTTCTCTTTCTGCCCCTCCCCAGTTCACACTCTGTTTCTCTCTGTCTTTCAAAAATAAATAAATGAAAAAAAATTAAAAATCATTCCTATTTTTTAAAAATGTCTTTTATTGATTTTTGAAAGACAGAGAGAGACAGTGTGAGCAGGGGAGGGTCTGAGATAGAGGGAGATACAGGATCCAAAGCAGGCTCCAGGCTCTGAGCTAGCTGTCAGCACAGAGCCTGACATGGGGTTTGAACCCACGAATCGTGAGATCATGACCTGAGCGGAAGCCGGACGCTTAACCGACTGAGCCACCCAGGCGCCCCAAAAATCATTCCTATTTTAAAAGAAGTGGGTTCAACCTCTAAGCTCAGATCTTGGGGGGAAAGGTAAATTCTAAACAAATACAAAATTATCTTTCCATCCTTAAGAAAATATTTTTCTTCTTATTTCTGTTTTTGTTCTTGTTCTTCTCCTTTTCCTCCTCCTTCTTCTCCTTCTTCTATTGCTCTCATTTCTTGACCCTTATTCTTCCAAGAAGAAACGAAAATATTTTTGCTAATTCAGGTAACTTCATTCGGAGATTATATTTTGCCTGGCACATAATCAAGCATGCCATCAGAGAGGATCAAAAGGCTAAGCTTGATATTTTCTCATCCACCATGTAAGGCAGATTATTTAATATTTGTTGAAGCATTGGAAATCATTGCATTTTCTGCACTTTTAAAGATCCACCACCAATACCTGAGGTGAGTATAGCATAATGGATATAGACTTGTCGAATTCTGATGATGAAACTAATGTGACATTGTGTGTCAACTACAATTCAGTAAAAAAATAAATAACATATAGAACAGAAAAACATAAAGACCCACCATCTTTGCCCATTATTTTCTAGTGAGAATTAAACTTACAATTTCCATTTAATAAGCTGTACTTAATATGCAGAAACATTTAACTCTCCAGGGAAAATTTTTATTGCTATAAGTACTTGATGTATCACCTCAATTTTTATCTTATTCTACTATGAGTTGTGAAGAGTTGAAAATAGTATAATCCTTCTTTGTGTGTAGATGAACTCATGCTATACAAAAGTAGTGATAATGTTAATTGCCATGAAAAGGGCTTAAACAACGAGAATTTAGGCTAAAACAATAACAGTGAAGTTAATAAATGTAAAGCAACTTGAGATCTATTATCAAGGACTGAAATTATATTGGCATATAATCTCAATTTTTCTGTGTTTAAAATTTTTTTAATGTTTTTTATTTATTTTTGAGAGACAGAGAGAGACAGCACAAGCAGGGGAGGGTCAGAGAGAGAGGGAGGTACAGAATCTGAAGCAGGCTCCAAGCTCTGAGCTAGCTGTCAGCACAGAGCCCAACACGGGGCTCAAACCTACAAACCGTGAGATCATGACCTGAGCTGAAGTCGGACGCTCAACTGACTGAGCCACCCAGGCGCCCTGATTTGTCTGTGTTTAAAGATCTTATTTCTTTTTGTCATATTTTATCAATGTCTAAGTGAATGCTTTCAATATGTTTGAATGCAACTACATTCATCTCTACTATAGCACTTAGATGATCATTTATTAATTTTGACATGACTCTTGAGGATTTCTATTTAATAATGTTTCTTTACATTTCAGCTCAGATGTGAAGTATGTTCTGGAGGCTGACAGAATCGTATTTCTAAAGGGTTGCATTTGTCATGTGTTCTGGCTATTCACTTTAGTGCTAAGTAAAACCAATAGTCTAGCTTTAAGATACATTTTATAATAGAGAAGTAATAGGCTCTTTGAATGTTTTCCAGTATTTGCCTGACAAAAGTGACAACAAAAACAGATCATTAAGATTCAAACATATACTATAATCTTGCATGTACTTTTCTATATTTTATTACAAAGGATGGTCCAGAATGAGCTAGTCTACATTTTGACATTTAATTTTGAACTTATTTTAGAACATCAGTGTTTAAAATAATGCTTATTAAAACAAACACCTCATTTTACTGCAGCCCCATCTTCATTTTCAGTATAAGAAGCCTTTTTATACCATAGTAATTGAGAGGGGTCTCAGAGAGATTGTCATCTCCTAATTCTGGGACCTTGGTCAAGTTCCTTGAGCTGTTTGTGCTCCTGTTTTCTTACATACAAAATAGTAGTGATAATAGGATTCATTTCTTAGGACTGTGCTTTATGAAGTGATAGATGTTAGGGGCTATAAAATTGACAAAGAGGTAACACCTAAATTAAATTAGGAACTCAGTATTACTCTGAATTCATACAAAATGTTTAGTTACACATTGTTGCCATATTTGACAACACACACACACACACACACACACACACACACACACACAGGAAAGGATATATTGAGAGCTTACTAGAAAGCACCCAGACAGTGTGTGCACACCAAGTGTTGGAGAAATGATCAAACACTGTTTCTGACCTAAAGGACGTCACTAGCTGTGGGCAGACAACTGAGAAGACAATTCCTCTTCTAGAATGAGGTAGACCTGGGATCTGCAGACTTTTCTTTTTTTTTCTGTAAAGGGTGAGAAAGCTAATATTTGTGGCTTTCTGGGTCACACAGTTTTTGTCGTAAGTACTCAGTTCCGCTGTTGTGCTAAAGCAGCCATAGACGGTTTGTCAACACACGGGCATGGGCGTGTTCCCCTAGGAGTTTATTTATAGATACTGAGATTTATATTTTATATGATTCCTGTGTATCTTTCTTTTTAAACCATTTGAAAACATACAAAAGAGCTCCATCTCTTGGACCATACAAAATAGGTAGTAGGCCATATTTGATCTTTAGACCACAGTTTGGGGAGCCCTGAAATAGAAGAAAGATTAAGGCTCCTGTGAAAAGTGATTGCAAGTAAAGTCTTCTCAGAGAAAAGTATGACTAGCTGAGGTTTAAATATTGAGTAGCAATGATTCAGGTGACAAAGTGAAGGAATAACATTCTAAGCAGGAAATAGCATGGGTGAATAATAGGCCCAAACAATAGTCACCAAAATGGAATACTTATTTTGTGTTATGCACTTTAGATAAATTATTTAATTTACTCATCCCTGTCATCTACATAAGGTAGTCATTATTATATCTATTTTGCAGAGAAGAAAATCGAGACTTATGAAAGTAAGTATCTTGCTATGGACATGTAGATACCAAAGTGGAATACTGAAACCCGATCTAGGTGAGTCCATGCATGAGCTCTTAAATATTATATTATATGATCCCATTAGATTTTAAGTTATTTAGGAACCAGCAAATACCAAGGTATTGAATGGATTTGAGTTGGTAAAGAAATGGAGCAAGATCAATGCTCTACTAATGAGTTGGGAATTTATCCTGAGGGTGAAGAAAGAACTATTACAGGATTTTAAGCAACAGAACATCATGATAAGACCTGTGTTTAGGGGGAACCGGGGTGGCTCAGTCTGTTAAGCTCCGGACTCTTGATTTCTGTTCGGGTCATGATCTCACGGTTCATGAGATCAGTAACCCCTCATCCCTGCCTCCCTGCCCTCCCATCAGCCTCGGCACTAAAAAGCACAGAGCCTGTTTGGGATTTTTTTCTCTTCCTCCCTCCTGTCCCCTCCCCCATTCACAGTCTCTTTCTCTCTCCCTCAAAATAAACAAATAAACATTTTTAAAAAACCAGACTTTTGTTTTAGTAAAATGATTCTAGCAACATGGTGGAGAAAACCCTTTGCCAAGCAAGGACTCCAATAAATATTTGTTAAATAATTTTTTTTTTAAAAAGGACTGTATTAAAAGGGGTTAAACAGGATACATGACAGGTAGTTGGAAACTACAGCAATGATCTAGGCAAGAAGTGATGGGGTCTAAATGGAGACAAAAACTGAGGGAATGGAAGAGAAGATAACAGACATATTATAGTTCTCAAACTTAATTCCCTAGCATAATTACTATGGTGCTTTTAAAAATTACACATAGTTCAACTCATCCCTGAAATTCTGATTCAAAAGGCCTGGGTGGGTACTAAGCATCTGCATTTGGTAAGGTATTCATGGGTGATTTTGTCAGCTAGCACAGAGGAGTAGGCACCTAGGAAATAGAATGAGGATCACAAAAATCATGGCACATTGACCAAGATTAGGAATAAATGCAGGAGAAGAAGGTAAGTTACAGACTAAAGAAACGGCAGCAGAGTCATTGTGGTTGCATTCAAATGGTGACATAAGACAAACACTAGATAGAGTGGCCCAGAGCTCTGGAGGAGAGCCAGAGAGCTGATAGAGAGAGGGAAGTCAGTAATCATTCACAAAAAGAGGATTAAACACATGTTCTTTGAGTTAAGTAATGTTCCATGCTGAATTCAAGATCAGAATAGCTCAGAGGGTAATCAGACATTTGAACTCAGGCCTATGGCTTCCTAGTACCTTTGAAACACACCACATTTCAACTTTGAGTTTGTCCTTAATTAGGGTCAGCAAGGTTCTGCATGCCAGCATGGCACCATAAAATTTCCAGAAAAGAGGCATTTACTAAGACTGTAGTCAAACACGAAGTATCAGCTGAGTTGGCCAAGAGGAGACAATCAGCAGCAGCAATAACACTCAGTGCACACCAGCTAATCAGCAGCGCCCTGGGGCAGGCAGTTGCCACAATTAGCGTAACTTTTTGCAAAGCTGAAACAGAAGCTGGTACGAGAGAGAATGGACTGCACACGTAGGCAACACCTACGGCAGTTTCTAAAAATGTTTCATTTAATAGAAATAGTCCATGCCATCAGTAGGAAGGAGAATATCTCTCTTTTGTCTACTAGAGAGAAAACATACATAAAACTCTCATAAAGACAACTAAAACAACTTTGAGTAAAAAACAGAAAGCCACAGGGTGCCTGGGTGGCTCAGTCGGTTGAGTGTCTGACCTCGGCTCAGGTCATGATCTCATGGTGAGTTTGAGGCCTGCATCAGGCTCACTGCTGTCAGCGCAGAGCGGGCTTCGGAGCCTCTCCCTCTGCTTTATCCTTCAGTCTTTTTCCTTAAAAACAGTAATTTTTTAACACTTTCCAATTTGTCCTGGTATTTGTATATAATACACTTCGGTTGCTATCACTTGGTTTAATTTTTATTACTTTGTTATATACTCGATCGCCATCCCCCGTTGATTTTCCTCTGCATCTTTTTAAAAACAGCTATATCACAACACTTGATTGAGTCAATTGGCAGTGCTTACCTCATGTTCATATGGATATTTTTCATCGCAGAGCCAAGTAGCATATCATGATTCTTTCCTTCCTAGTATAATAATCTTTATTCTCCACGTCCCCAGAATAAAAATACTCTTGCTTTTTCATTTCATTCACTTTAAGCTAATTTTTCCCCAACAGCACCAAGTTCATATGGCTTTCCAAATGCTCATGCAGCTAACCTCTCTAGCTACCTCTGTCTCCTTAGACACACACACACACACTTTTTTGTGGAGAATGACCTCGAAACTCTTCTATTTATCCTCTATTCTGGACAGGCTTCATCTACTGCACTGATGTCCCTTGGGGGACTTCTTTTTCTACTCCTCTACTTTAGACCCTGTTTCCTGGATCCCATGGTTTCCTCTTTGCGGATTATTGCCGTGTTGTTCTAGATGATATTTTTTCCCTAGCTTTCAGAGACATGGTGCATGACAAAGTATATTTCTTAATCATACCTTTTTTAAAGTGTCTTTTGCCATTCCATAGAATTTAAAATTTTTGGTTATCATGTTTTTAGCTTCAAAGTATTTTGTGTGTGTGTGTCCCTTTATCATAGCATCTCTTCCGTGCTAGAAATGAAATAAATCTTATCTGTTTAGGTTATATTAGTTGTAGAGATTTGCCAAAGTTTTCTTATTTTGCCCTGTGATCCTGCTGCGGTCAGCATGCTAAGAGAGTACGTTCAGAAGGTAACAGATGGTGGCTGGAGAATGGAAAGGTTTAAAATGGGGTTATGGAAGGACTACAGTTATTGGTAAAGATGAGAGAACAGTTACCTGAGATTGGGTTGAAGCCAAAGCAGTGTGAGAGCTTGGGCATTATTCCCTCTGTTCCTTTCAGATGATTCTGCCCCCAGCCTTGTGGGTATTTCCTCACGTGTCGTCATTGATCTATAGTCCACAGAATTCCCCGTGGGACCATCCATAGATGTGCTGTGTTCCCTCTCTGTGCAGGGCTCCCTGGTCTGTCATCCTGCCCCACAGCTCCAGGTGCCTTAGGGTTTCCAAGCTTCAGCTCTATCTCCTCAGCTCAGGGAGTCAACAGGACTCTGTCTCCATTCCCTCTTCAAGCACTGCCTCCCTGAAATTCAAAGCAGTAAGCCGTAGCAGTTATGGGGCTCATCTCTTCTGTTCTCATGTCTTGGAGATCATTAGCCTTTGTTGTGTGGTTTAATCCTTGTTTTATACACATTGTTATTTGTTTCAAACGGGGGGAAATCTGGTCCCTATTTCTCCATCTTGGCTGAAAGTAGAAGTTGCTTGACAATACTGAACTGCACAATAATTTGAAAACTGAAAATAGAATAATATTATTAGAGGACTACTTAGGAATCATGGAGTGCTTGGGTGGTTCAGTAGGTTAAGCATAAGACCCTTGATTTCTGCTCAGGTCAGGATCTCACAGTTACGAGACTGAGCCCCGTGTCAGGCTCTGTGCTGAGTGTGAAGGCTGCTTGGGATTCTCTCTACCCCCCCCTCTGCCCCTCCCCTGCATGTTCTTTCTCTCTCTCTCTCTCTCTCTCTCTCAAAATAAATAAATGAACATTTTTAAAAAGCACAAGAAAAGTAATAGTGACTATCTGGATTATGTTTCTGGGGCTGGAATGCACAATTTGATAAGTGGTTTTGTTTTGAATAGTATAGGCAATTTTTACATTTTTTAAAGTTTATTTACTTTGAGAGAGACAGAGAGAGAGTGCAAAAGGGGAAGGGGCAGAGGCAGAGAGAGAGGGAGAATCTCAAGCAGGCTGCACACCTTCAGCGAGGAGCCTGACATGGAACTCAACCTCATGAAACTATGAGATCATGACTTCAGCCAAAATCAAGAACCAGATGCTTAAACTCTGAGCCCTCCAGATGTCCCCGAATGGCATATGTACCTAAGTCTACTAGATGTAGATAGTGGTTAACTGAACTCTAATGGGAATTCTTAAAGAAATTATCTATCTATCTATCTATCTATCTATCTATCTATCTATCTACCTAATCTGTTCTATGTATTAGCCATCTGACCTACATGTTTGGTAAATGAGTTGGGATATTTCCCATTCTGTTCCTTATAGAATATTATACTGCCTCTGTTTTACACAAAATATATATTGCATGTAAAATTTAAGCAATACTTATTTTACAATTTAGTTTTTGCTACTTTAGTGAAGGAACGCTTCCTATTTCAGGTGCATAAAATTAATCTATTTTTTTCAATTATTTAAAAATTTCTTATATTTAGCTTTTTAATCCAACTGGAAATTATTTTTCTGTAGAGTGGAAGTAATGCCATGATTTCACTATTTTTCCATAGAAAAATATCAATTGGGCCAATGTTTTAATGGAACATAATCTATTCTTATTTCATTTAAAACAGCCCATTTATCTTATAACAGGCTTTGCAAAGCTTGTGCATCTTTCTGGGTTCTCTATTCTCTTCTACCTACTCTTGTGTCAAAAATACACTGTTATAATACCCATAATTTTGTAATGTATCATGATATATGGTAAAATCTTTTTCTACATTCCTTTCAGAATTTTATAATTTTGTGTAAGTTTTAGAATGATTGTGTCAGGTTCCCTCAGAATTATTCTTTGAATTTCTATTGGCATGGCACTGAATTTATTAATCTGAGTGAACTGATGTCTTTATAGTATTGAATTTTAACATTCATAAAAAAATTTCTTTCAAGTTTAGATTTTTAAATATTATTTAGTAAAATTTTATAACTTTATTTATAATGTTATTATTTTTCCTAGTTTATAGTTTCATTGCTAGTGAGTACATGATCTATTTTTCTATCACATTTTCTATTAGGTTATTGCTAGTATATAGGAATGTTTGCTTTCATGTACTGATCTATGTTCAGAAATCATGTTGAGCTCTCTTAATATTATTCCATAGTTTGTCTATGGCTTTACTAGCATTCACTATGTAGAAATATACATATATATATAATCTGCAAATAATGGTGATCTCATCTTTTCCTTCCCAGTCCTTATGTCACTTATCTCTTTATCCAGTTTTTATTACATCAGTGAGGTCTACCAATAGATTTGTATCAGTGAGAGTAGATATTTTTGTCTTATTTCCAATTTAAGGAAATTGCTTCTAAAACTTCACCAATAGGAATAATATTGGCTGCATGTTTTTCAAGGTGTAGAAATGCTCTTTTCTCCTAGTTTGTTAAGTGTAGTAGACCTGTCTTGTCTATATCTTTGGGTCTTATAATTTCTAGTCACATCATCAATACCTCCAGCTTCTAGACTATACATCCCTTTGTCCAAGGACTTTCTCTCTTTTTCCAGTGTTAATGGCAAGTCAGGATCACTGGACATTGATAACATCTAGAGGGAACCTTCTACAAATGACTGATAGGAATCTATAGATAATCTATAGATCTCTTTCCCCTTCAGTGGGCTGACTTTAAGATGGCTGTTCCATCATGCCTCCCAGAATTTCCTGGTGAAATTCAGTTCAAACTACCTACAGCAGAAACTTTTTGATAATGCTTAATTTATTAGCTTGCTTCCTTCTCTGTCCTACTTCCCTACTCCTCTACTGGTATTTTCTGAGGTCATCTACTAAACAAAAGATTTGTACTTAAATATCTGTCTCCGGATTCTTCAGAGGAAATGTAAACTAAGATGCTAGTAAATATCTATACATTATATGTCTTTCCATGAAATAAAAGGGATTTGAATTTTAGTAAATACTCTTTCTGAATTTAACAAGATGTTAATATAGATTTAATGAGAATGTTAATATACTGACTGAATTGATATATTTTTGTGTTAAATCTTATTTTAAAGACTAGAGTTTCTTTTTTATAGTGAGATTTATTGGAGTTCAATTTACACTTAATAAAATTCACCCTTGTTGGTTGTACAGTTCAATGAATATGATGGAAAATGCAGTAATGGTACTATTATTATCATAATCAAGAAATAAAACATTAAATTGCCCCAAAAAGTTCACATGTGACCTTTTGTTGTCAGTCCCTTCCTTGCTTTATAGTCCTTGACAATGACTGATTTGTTTTCTTTTTTTAGTGTTTATTTATTTTTGAGAGAGAGAGAGAGACAGAGAGAGACAGAGACAGAGAATGAGTAGGGAAGGGGCAGAGAAAGGGAGACACAGAATCAGAAGCAGGCTCCAGGCTCTGAGCTGTCAGCACAGAGCCTGATGTGGGCCTCACAGAGACCCACTCACAGACCATGAAATCATGACCTGAGCTAAAGTCAGATCCTTAACTGACTGAGCCACTTAGGAGCCTGGATGGGGAGGGGCAGAGAGAGAGGGAGAGAGGATCCCAAGCAGGCTCCATGCTGTCAGCACAGAACCTTGACTTAGGGATTGATCTCATGAACTGTTAGGTCACAGTCTGAGCTGAAACCAAGACTCAGGTGGTTAACCAACTAAGCCATCCAGGCACCTCTATTTTTATTTTCTTGAAGGTTGAGCAATTGTTGGGATGTAAGTTAATTAATTACAACATTTGGATATTTTCCAAGTTTTTTGACCATTAATTTCCAGTTAAATTCTATTGTGATCAGATAATTTACCTAGTATGTTTTCAATGCTTTCAGATTTTTGTTGAAATCTGTTTTATAGTCCAATATGTCCTGTTTTGAAAAGTGCCTCTATGTGCTTGAAAAGCACATGGAACCAGGTTTTGTTCAGTAATAGTGTTTTATTATATCAATTAGGTCAAGTTGGTTGATGGTATTGTTCAATTTTTCTATATCCTTATTGATACTCAGTATATATATCCTATCAATTACTGAGAGAGGTGTACCAAGTCTCCAACCACAATTGTAGATTTGTCAATTTCTACTTTCAGCTTTGTCAGTTTTGGTTCATGTATTTCCAGAAGTTCTGTTGTTAGATGCAGATACATTTAGCATTACTGTACCTTCTTAATGAATGAATCCTTTTATTATTAGTGATGATAATAGTTAATTATGCAATTTCTCTATTTTTGGTAACCTTGTTTTGAAGTCCACCTTGTCTGATATTGACATAACTCATGATTTTTTCTTTTGCCTAAATTTCACAAGGCATGTCTTATTTTTCCATTCCTTTATTCTTAATACATCACAATTTTTATATTTAAAATTAGGTTCTTGCCACCTCTGCCTTTTAACTGGAGTGCTTATTAGCCCCTTTACATTCAATGTAATTATTGCTATTGTTAGATTTAAATCAATGTTCTTGTAGTTTTTCCCCCTATTTTTTTTTTATCTGTTATTTGTTTCTTTCCCTTTATCTTTTTTGTATCTACTACAGGTTTTCACTTTATGGTTATCGTGAGACCATAAAACAATTTATACTTATCACAGTCTATTTTAAGTTGGTCACAGGTTTGAACACATTCTAAAGTTCTACATTTTTATCCCCCCACCACACTTTACGGTTTTGATGTCAAAATGTATAACTTTTTTATCTTGTGGATCCATTAACAGATTATTAGATATAGTTATTTTTACCACTTTTGTCTTTTATCCTTCATCCTAGTTTTCTAAACGATTAACCCACAAACTTTGCAACATTAGATTATTCTGGGTTTTATCATGTATCTACCTTTACTAGTGAAATAAATACTTCCCTGTTTTCCTGTACTAATCAGTGTCCTTTTGTTTCAGCTTTGAGAAGTCCTTTTAACATTTCTTGCAAGGCCTGTTCGTTTCTCTCGCCTCCTTTCTCTGTTGTTTCTTTTTTTTAATTAGTTGAATATTTTCCATGATTATGTTTTATCTCCAAGTGTTTTATTAGTTAAACTGCTTTCTCTAACTGTGTCTCTGGCGGTTTACCTAGAGTTTAGAGTGCACATCTTTAATTTATTGCAATCTGACTTCAAATACTAAATGTCACTTTGTCTCTCCTGTAAGAAACTTTAACCGTGTACTGCTAATTCCTCTTTCCTTTCCATTGTGGTATTATAGTCATACATTTCATTTTACCTATGTTATCAATTTATAAATATTGTTACTGTTTTTTTGTTTTGTTTTTCACTTTAGTTAAATTTAGGTTAATTTAATCTAATTTAAGAATATTACTTTATATTGACCTAATTTCTACCATTTCCAGGGCTTTTCATTTTATTATATATTTCCAAACTTTTAAATGCTGGTAATAAATTCTATAATCTCTTTTTCATAATACAAAATCTTTATTTTTGCTGGGTATACAATTCTGGGTTGACAGGTTTCTTTTCTTCCTGCCTTTCTTTTAGTACTTTAAAGATAACATCATCTTATGGCTTATATAGTTTCTAATAAGGTCTGTTGTGATTTTATAATTTTTGTTCCTCCTGTATATGTCTACTTCCCCTCGAACTGTCAGTCTTCACATTTTCTCATCATCTTTATTGTTTTTTTCTCTTTAAACAATTTGAATATGTATTTTTTGGGGATTAAAAAATTATTTATACTATTTGGTTTTCTCTAAGATTCCAGAATATGCCATTTGTGATATTTTGCTATTTCAAGAAAATTTGTGACTATTATCTCTTTACATATTTCTTCTGCCCTAATTTCTCTCTTCTTTTGGGACTCCAGGTACACATTTGTTAAATATTGTCCCACAAATCTTGCGTGCTTTTTGTTTGTTTGTTTTTCACACATTGAATAATTCCTACTGACGTTTCTTAGAGTTCTCTGATTCTTTCCTCCACCATTTCCAGTCTACAGAGGGATCTGTCAAAGAAGTTCATCTCTAATGCTGCGTGCTTTATGTCTAGAATTTCCATATTGCCGGGTTTGTTTGTTTCTTTGTTTGGTTTCTATTTTTGTGCCAAAATTCCATACCTGTTTATACATACTGTCCACATTTCCACAAGATGTTTATTACAAGAGTTATACTAACTTGAAGACCCTGTTTCATAGTGCTAGCATGGGGCTCTCCTCTGAGTCTGGGTCTGCTTTGTGTCTTGACAATGAGCTCTTTTATGTTCTTTTTTAGTGTGTCTCATAACAAATCAAAAAATTTTAAATGTAATGACACTTATCATAAACAGAACAGTAAAGATGAAGTAAATAGCATTTATGGCTATAATGGACACTCTTCTGTCAGTTAGTGTAGGGGACTGAGTAAATGCAGTCATGAAATGAGTTTGAGTTTGTTACTGTCATGGTTATCTACAATGCACCTCAGACTTCATGTTAGTCAAACAATATCTTGTACTTAGGGAGCAGGCTGGAGTGCTGCTGGATTTTTTGCAATGTCTGTGCTCTACCCTCAGTATTTATGCATCCCTATACATCTGAATCATGGGAAGGGGGGCTTTAGGGGGTTTCTCCACAGTCTTGCTTCTCTCTAGAAGTAGACTACTGTCTCTTATTACTCTGTATTTGATAGCCTAACTGTGCTCACAGGGAGGGTTTTCTATTTTTCTGGTGTAAACTGAGTCTTAGTTTTGCTCTGTTCCTAGGCCTTAGAGGTTCTATTGTCTGTGTTACTAACCATTACGTTTTACTACCCTCCTGTTTATTTTTACTTCTTGGAAAAAATTGAACGTCTCTGTTCTTTATTTTAATCAAGATATTTCTGGGTCATTTTCTTTCATAATTATTTCTTTTTTACAAAATAAAAAAGTTTTCTATTGCTTCTATTTTATTATTTTGAGTTTTTGCATCACAATTTTATTGTTTCTATTGTCTTTAGTTTCACTCTCTTTGTGACCCTAGTTTACTGAATGGAATGCTTTGCTCATTAAAAAAAAATCCTTATTTGCAATAAATGCATTTAATACTACCTCCTCTAAGAGATGCCTAGCTGTATCCTGTAATAATGCATTTGATAATAATGCTTTCATCATTGTTCAGTTTTAACTGTTTTCTCATTTCCATTACCATTTCTTTTCTTTTTTAATTTTTTTGTTTATCTTTGAGAGAGAGAGAGAGAGAGAAAGTGAGCGCCATAGACAGAGTGTGAGTGTGTGAAGTGCAGAAAGAGAGGGAGACACAGAATCCAAAGCAGGCTCCAGACTCAGCTGTCAGCACAGAACCTGACACAAGGCTTGAACTCATGAACTGTGAGACCATGACCTGAGCTGAATGAAGTCAGAGTAACCCAGGTGCCACTCCATTAACATTTCTTTTTTAAAATTCCTTTCCATTATGATTTATTCTTTAAGTTGTAACCTTATAATTCTAACTTTCAAATGTTTTTTTTATATGTCGCTGAGACATACAAAAGGGGGTTGCTGTTAGCAATGGCAATGAGATTTACACAGCATAATTCCTGAAAATGAAGCCAGTTGTATATATTTTCTTTGTAGCAAACCTTGGCCTTGTAATTAGTCTTCTACTATAGGTACACCAAATACTCATATTCAAGTTAGTGAAAAGGCATA
This sequence comes from Suricata suricatta, assembly GCF_006229205.1. Taxonomy (NCBI): domain Eukaryota; kingdom Metazoa; phylum Chordata; class Mammalia; order Carnivora; family Herpestidae; genus Suricata; species Suricata suricatta. The sequence goes on from NC_043707.1 coordinate 60,658,542, forward strand.
AAATAAAACACATGAGAAGCTAGGAAATGCAAAAATAGAATAAAAAATGAAATAAAAAAATTAGTTTGTCAATGTCCTAGCTCTCGTCCTAAAGCTGAACTTTATGGGAGTCAAAACACAAATAGTGAATACTAATCTAAATTTTCCATGAGGGAAATAGAAACATATTCTTTTTTTTCATATTTATTATTCATTTTTGAAAGGGAAAGAGACAGAGTGCCAGTGGGGGAGGGGCAGAGGGAGAAGAGCACACAGAATCCAAAGAAGATCCAGGCTCTGGGCTTTCAACACAGAGCCTGACATGGAGCTCAAACTCACAAACCACGAGATTATGGCCAGAGCTGAAGTCAGACCCTTAACCAACTGAGCCACCCTGGCACCCTGGAACTTATTCTTTAGAAAAGTTTTCCTAGTATTTAGGTAACTACTTGTCTCAAAGAATTTTTCACAAAATGGGTAACTTCATTGTGTAAATGAGCTCATCCACAGCTTCCCTATAATACATTTAGTAATGGTATTATACAACAGTTTCTATTTCCATGCCTCTATGCAAAGACTTTTGCAATCGATGTCTACAGGAGGTATCATTTGCAATGTCTTCTATGCCAGTGGCTCTCAATGACCCTGGACAGATCTCACACTGTTCAGCTATACATATAGGCCCTGTGACATGTAGGCCAAGGCCATAACATGGAATACAACTTAGTGAACAGCATCGTTCTTCAAGAGATAAAATTACTGTGATTCCTGAACAATGGTCCCAAAACTAAAGGCCATGGGAAAACTCCATTATGCAGAACAACCTAATTTCCACCTCTTATAAGTGGCTCCGCAATTGTTTTTTGAGAAAAAGAGAGAGAGAGAGAGAGAGAGAGAGAGAGAGAGAGAGTGGGAGAGAGAGACAGAGTGTCAGCAGGGAGGCATAGAGAGAGGGAGAGAAATAATCTCAAGCAGACTCTACACTGTCAGGACAGAGCCTAATGTGGAGCTCAAACTCAAAACATACGAGATAGTAACCTGAGCCAAAATCAAGAGTTGAAAACTTAACCGACTGAGCCACTCGGGCCCCCAGTGGCCCCACAGTTTTAATAGCTGTGTGGTCTTGGGCAAGTTACTTAACGTTTTTAAGCCTCAATTTGCTCATATGTAATATAGGGATACTATTTATACCTTTTTCATAGAGTAGTTTTGAGGTCTACATGAGAACAATTATATAAAACACTGAGCAAAATAAAATATTACTTTTTTCAAATAGAGATATTTCTTAGACTTCAATACATAGGGATTCCAGATGCTAATGGAAATATAAATATTTAATTCTCTGTAGTCTCTTATATCGGTTTTACTTTTAATAAAGGAAGGACTATTTAACTAAATGCAAATGAGTGATTTACTCTTATAAAGGTAGTATCATAGAGTACTAACACATGCCCATATTTAGCATAGGGCAAGTTCGATGTGTGTATTTTCTCCCTGGAGAAGAAATCACAAAACCTAATTTCATGTGCTGTCATTGCTACTTAGTAAATGCACATCATTAGGTGCGTAACTTAATGTCTCTTGGTTCACTGCTTCATCTGTAGACCTGAGGGATTTGAGTGGATGGTTTTTGAGGTCCTTTGCATTTACCCTATAAGACTCTTTGCCTCTTGCTGGTGCTACTTTTTGAATAGTTCAAAACAACAGCATCATCACATTTGGAATCCATCATGTCCCAGAAGTCTGAGATTAGTGGGATATGTGGTAGTAAAGTTCCAGAGTTTCAACAAATCAATATATAACTGCCATTTTGCTGTCTTCAAAATGTAGCCCTTTATATCAACAGAATGATACAGAGCTCTGTTTATTGGAAAGCAATCTAAGAAAGAGTGATTTAGAGAGAAAAGCTCAAGGAAAGATAAGCAAAGTCAAGGAGAAACACAAAGGTGACTTATAAAATTGACCCAAATCAGAAACCAAATTGATGTTAGGATTCGACCTAATTACTAGTTGCTTAGAAAAAAATTCCCCTGCAAGAAGAAAACAATGCTTGAAAGGATATACATTTGTTAGATGTCTATAAGTATCTATAAAAGGATATAAAGAAGAAAAAGAAAGCAGAATTGAAAGCCCTGAATCTCTTAGGTTATTTTAGAGTAGAAATTAAATGCACAGATTGAATGAGGCTTTTTAAAGGCAGCTGAAACAGCCACACCCACCCAGCGTTTCCCTTTGTTCCTCTTCGCCAGTCTAATTGTTTCATGTAATAAAAACATCAGAGTCACTTTCAGGTTTTTTTTTTTAACTTACAAGCAAAAGATATCATTAGTGTTGCTAATAATCCCTTTCATATTTCATGAACAAATAAATTGTGCAGGTGTCCAATCAGAATAAAATAATCCTGCACCCTAGGGGAAATTCCGTGTAATTCTCTCACATTACCTAGCCTCTGTGACTCACCTTTTTAAGCAGAGTTCACATATGTGTTCTACTTGTCTTTTATTTCCTGTAAATCATAAAATAGTGATAGGAGAGAATGTAGCAAGTTACCTTCTAGTTTATTGTGAGGGGTAGATCTGTGTTGATATATGGTGAGCTGAGGGGGAAAAATGAACACATTTAACTGATTCCAAATATGTTATCTTCATTGATGATTCCCTGGTTTTAAACTCAGGATATTTTGATTGAACCTTAGAAAAACTGGACTTTTCATTCTTTAGCTTACCACAGAATTATCTCAGCTAGGGATCCAAAATAAAATTTGCTGTTTGTTCTTGCCTCTGCTTTCTCTAGATTTCAAATAGAAATACTGAAGCCCTGTGGGGAATGGTGAACTGTCATTGATTTTGAACTGAATTATCGAATATGCCACTGGGATGATAGATAAATCTCTAGCAGTTGAATATTACCCTCAGAATGGCAAGACTAAAATTTTTCCAAATCCCCTCAAAAACTCCACACACATAAAATCACTGCCAGTCAGTTTTAAGAACTCATTCAACTAGTATTATTGGGGAAACTAAGTTCACATTTTCTTATTTCGTTTTTAACGTAAGAATACAATATGCATCCTCCCCTCTGACTTAGGCAATTCTTTCATAGGTATTATTGTACAGCTCATTTCTATAGATACTACTTTTATGGTACTTTGATTCTGCAAATCTCTTGTTCATCAAAACTTAGTTTTTGGGTTTTTTTTGTTTTACATCTTTGTAAATTGAAAAGTCTGAGAAATCTTAAGCTTAAAATGTTGGCCAGGTGAAATGCTCCCAAGTTCTTAATTTTTTTTTTTGGCAGGATCTGAAAACATTTGCTCTGACCTCCTAGAGCTAGAAGTATTGATTTTTTAATGGGTACACTTTTCTCAAATGGAGTCCATTGCTTAAATCTAACATCCGCTCCTTTGTTGGAGGAGCAGTTTCTTGATTCCAAGTAATTACTGTTCCTCTTACTGCCATTGATATTGCTGTGTTTAAGAATCTATATATTCTCTCAAGGAAATTTAAAATTGGTCTTCCATGCCAGCTAGCAAAGAAGCATTTGGATGTTAATAATTTATGTTATTATAAAAGTTATAACACAGAATTTTAAAATTCTGACTTTTGTAACATACAACTTTGAGTTTCATTCTATAATAAACATACCTTATTTGGAATCATGTGGGTATATCTCCTCAGATTGGGGTACATAGATCCCACTATATGCAAATTCTTTCAAGAGTGAAGGATTGCAGAGACTGTCAGGACTTAAGATTTCTTACTTTGCAAAAAAGAAGAAAAGCATGTTGAGAGTGAAGAAGTCATGGTATCCACTTGACCATAAATTCCAATGACTTACATTGTTCATATAATCACTAGGCCATCTGCCAATAATCTAAAATGCATGATGGTAGATGGTGATTGAATTTACAATAAATGCATTTTTTAATGTAATGTGGAGTTGGGACTTGTCTGTTCTTAGTTCTTTTAGCAACTCTGGACAAGGTCATCCAACCATTTTGACATCTACCTCCTAACATGGCTTTGCTCACAGAATTGGGCTACTGGCCAATAGTAATTAAGTAAAAAATAGCTCTCTGAGAGGTGTCTTTGTGGCTCAGTTGGTTGAGTAACCGACTCTTGATTTTGGCTCAAGACATTAACCCAGAATCATGGGATCAAGTCCCACATGGGGCTCTGTGCTGAGTCTCGAGCCCACTTAAGATTCTCTCTCTCCTTCTGCCTCTCTCCCCTGCCTGCACTCTCTCTCTCTACCAAAAAAAAAAAAAAAAAAAAAAGCAATCAGATACTTTATTAATTCAAGAACTGTTTGTTCTGGCACTATGCACTTTCAACCAGAGACGGTTGAGAGCACACAGTATAGTAGAACATCACAAATAAGTCAGTGGATCTAAAACATAGCACTTAAGAGGTTCATTATGACAGATGAAGCTGGAGAAGTTTGAAAGAGGGGTCAGCAAAAGATGGAAGACAAACTGTTAGGTATCATATATGCTCTGGGGAGGAGGCTGGACTTGATTCTGAAAGCTGGAGAGCCACCCCTGAAGTGACACTGGGCAGGAGAGCAACACATTAATAAATCATTGTCTTAGATTGTTGTGTTATTTGTGGAGTAAAAGTTCATTCTGGAAGCTCTACAAAGAAAAGCTTAGATCGGAAGGCACTGGCATCCATCTGACCAGTTAGAAAGCTCCACATTGACTTATTTAAGAAACCTGAATGCATAATGAAAGCAGCAACTGCGAATTGATGTAAAAAAATTGGAAAGATGTTGAGAATAGAATAGATAACATTTATTGCTTGATTAGACATGGAGATATAGAAAAAAATTGATAATAAAACTGATTGCAGACTCTGAATTGGGCAATTGAGTGGAATTTGAAGTCTGTTTCTTTATCTTGTATACCAATACACAATCTTTCAAAAATGTTTAAGGGGCTTATAAAGAATCATAAGTAAGACGATTAATACCGATGGAAATATTTTTTAAAAGATAAAAGGAAAAAGAAAAGAAAAAGAGCCAAATAGAAAAATATGGTCTTATAATAAAATAAAACCAAAAGTGACATGAGTACACAAACAAATTTAATAAAGACTTATAAACTTGTTAAAGATGGGCCACAAATCAATTTAGCACAACATATTTAGTAGGTTATTCAGGAAGAGGAACACGATCAGTTACAAGATCCATGCAGCTGCCTGGAAGGTGGCAACAAATCTGCTGCAGAAATTCATAACCACTTCCAGTCCTGTAACCAGAGAAATTCACGTCCGAGAAGCACTGTGTTCCTCGAAATAGGAAAGAGGGAAAGAACAGACTTTAGAGGGAAATAGGGCTAATTCAATCTAATCAATAACTCATGCCTTCTTTATTAAACAGATTTCTTGCTTCTTCCAAATACTCTTTCCTTACTGACTAACACATGTGCTCCTTTTGACTCCTGACTTAGAGGACCACAAAACAAACATTTTTTGAGCACTTATGATATATTTTGCCAAAGCAAGTTCCCTTGTGTGAACTGCTTCCCTATTTGCCTTAACACCTTGCTCTCTCCTTTCAGCCCTGACTCATTTCCTAACTTTTTTTTTTATAGTGTAAAGAATCTGTACTGCATTTTAACAATCGTGTAGCTGGCCTCACAGGCCTTAAATATTTGAAGTCTTCCCTCTTGTCTGTTATTATCTCCACTACCAAAATTCTGCAAGCCAGCTTTTCTAAAGTGAGATGTGTCCCACTGGTAGTACTTGAAACGACTCTGGAAAACACACGAACAAGGTCTTAAATAAGATGAAACCACACAGAAAGAAGATATTACTCTTCAAATTCTCTTTCATATATTAAGACTAATTCAAGAGAAAAGCCTCATTTTTGTTTGTTTTTAACCCTAATTTCCTTTGAACCTACAGCTAGTGGATCTCCTCTTACAGCCTTTTAACAGTCAATGTTGTATAGCTAGAATTAAATAGGTTATTTGTTTTGGTTTTATTGCATTACTTTTTATTTTCAAAAGGTGATTTTTTAAAAACAACTAGGATAGGGAAATAGAATTTCCTTTCAAAAGACATTTATTTCATTTAAGAGGTGACTTGAGTGATTTAATGATGATACTAAGGAATTAATATAAGCGATGTCCAAATATGGGGAAAAAATCACATGAAAGTGTAATACTTGCTTCATAAATATGGCAAAAATCAGAAACCTGAGATGCAAATCACTAAGTTTGGAAAACATAACTACAATCTCCACCAAACCAGACTACTCGCCTTCCTGCAAATATATTTTGCTGTTTCAGACATATATGCCTTTGCTGAGCTGGTTCCTCAGCTTCAATACCTCCCCGAGCCTTTTCGCTTCACATAGCTTCTGAATCTCCTCTGATACGAAGTCGTTACTTACCTTCTTCTATATACTTTGTCTAAGCTGTCATTTATTAAACTATAGTGCAAGCATTTGTGCAAACATCAAACTCTTTAATTGACTGCAAACTCTTTGTAGGCAGGGACAAGGTGCTCCTCATCTTCAAATCTCTAGTTTCTAACAGAATGATAGACAGATACAAAATAAACAAATGGCTGATACATGAATTAATAGAATTTTGTTTATCTCTTTCAGATTTGTAACATTGTTCCTAACATTAGTTTTTAAAATATTCAGTGAAAATAGTAACAATAATTCTAGTCTGTGTGTGGGAGTACGGGGGATGTGAATTTTGGCAGAACAATGTGAATGTACTTAATGCCCCAAACTGTATACTTAAAGATGGTACAATGGTAAATCATGATTTTATGAATACTTTAACACAAGAAAAATTTTTTACAGAAGATAAAAATTTAAGATATTAATGTTATTAGTTGGGTCATAATTTTCCCTGTGTACACATTCCCCTTTAAAGATAGACTATCTACAGATCAATTTAGAAATTCACCAGAAATTATTACATTAAGCATCACAATCAAGCTTTGAAATGGACTAGGCATGTTTTGGAAAATAACAAATAAAATCCATTAATGAAAGGTTAATCACATGCAGAAGAGTCATTTTATAAATAGTATAAATATTTCTTTAGGCTTCAGTGGTAAATGAATTAAGTGTTACTCATGACTTCTATGCCCATGTAAAATTTAGTTGTTTTTTTCAGTATTCAGATGAACTCTGCACTGCTATTAATACATTTTTAAACATAATCTCTTTGATAATAGAAATCAATGGAGACTGGACTTAATTTTTTTAAATGTTCTCTTCTGTTAAGAATTTGGGGTCAGAATGAGGCTATGGTGCCTAAGAAGACCTGAATTTGAGCATCTGAAGGCAGTAGGGGCCAGTAACTGAGAACTCTCTCCTCTGTCAATGTTTCAGCACATCTGTTTCATCTTTCTCATTTAATTGGCTTCCACAAGTCAAAATTGGTGACTCATAGCTCCTATTCCATTTCTAACCACATTGAGGAATAAGTCAATACCTTGGTCTTGGTCCTGACCTAGTCTAATCAACTAGGTTTAGAGCAGAAGGCTCTTGTTTTACAAATATGACTACTGGGGCCAAATCGTAGGGGTTGGGGAAGGAACAATACGAGGGTCATTGTGAGTGAGCAGACATCCCAAAAGTTTGCCACTGTTTGTGTTCAGGATTCCAAGTTCTGACCGTCCTGGCCATGCCCATAGTGTGTCTAGCCACTATATCTCAATAACATTGAACTTATTTTTGTAATAATTTGAAAGGATGGATGAAATAACAGTGGGTCCAATACTCTCCCCCTAAAAACCAGAATTGTATAAATGTCACTTACCTGATAATAAGGCTTCCCACTCCATAAGCCAGATATTCTCTATCATACTCTTTTATTTCCTTTATGTGTTTTTATTATAAATATGTTGTCTGTATATGTTTGTTTATTTATTGTTATCTCCACTTCCACCTCAAGAATGTAAACTTCATGGAAGATCTTAACCTGCTTTCTTCCCTACTATATCCTTTGTGTCTAGAGGAATTTCTGGCATGTAATTACTGTTTAGCAAACACCACAGTCCCCAGTTTACAATGGTGCGATTTTGAAGTATTCAACTTTACGATGGTGTGGGAGTAATATGTGTTCAGTAGAAACCAGCAGGATACTGAATGTTGATCTTTTTCCCTAGCCGGCAATCTGCAGTAAGATCCTCTTCCCGACGGTGGGCAGCGGTAGCCAGCACGGCTCCCAGTGAGTCTGCTGATCACAAGGGTAAACAGCCCAGGCAACCACCGCCACTCTGTACGCGTGCAACGGTTCTGTTCCTCACTTTTGGTACAGTGTCCAATAAACTACGTGAGATTTTCAACATCTTAATATAAAATAAGCTTTGTGTTAGATGATTTTGCCCAACTGTAGGTTAAAGTAAGTGTTTTGAGCACATTTAAGGCATGCTAGGCTAAGCTAGATATCCAGTAGTTCAGAGGTATTAAATACATTTTCAACTAAACAGTATTTTCAATTTAATACAGTTTATTTGAGATATTATCTTATCATAAGTTGAAGAAGATCTGTACTTGTTAAATCAAACAATTTTGAAATATCTTATATTCAGAAGGTATTTTAAGAAATAGGTGACAGTTGAAATAGAATCTCCAAATAATAGAACTACTAAAAATTCCCAGCATCAAAAAGGGCTGCAAGGCATCTCACTCAGCACTTTATAAAACTTATTAAATCACAGATTCTTTTCAGAGCAATGTATATGATGCTTTAAAAATCTTTGTTTAAAAAACTTGCATAGCATAGTATATGATGCTTTAAAAATCTTTGTTTAAAAAACTTGCATAGCATATGATGAAACTATTTGAAATAAAATGTTTTACACCAATTTATTATTACAGATTATTATATAATTAGTTTCTATGAAGACTTTCCAGTATTCATAACACAAGGATAATCTTGAATTTGGTCTATTAAAATTTACCATTCTGATTACTTAAAATAATTATAACAGAAAAGTATATAAAATAAATAGGCATTTCAAAATAACATAAAGTTGTTCAGTTTTTATCATTGTAAGTAATTTAACTATTTGTTTTATCATTGTAAGTAATTTAACTATTTGTTTTATCATTGTAAGTAATTTAACTATATTATCCAGGTTAACAGAAATAGCTTTCATGACCTGATATCTGAAATTCTTATCTTTTTAATCTTGCAAAAATGAGCAATTTTAGCCTTTCCATTTTGTTTCTAGAGAATAAGAAAAAGGGAAAGTTTTTCAGATAGTCGTGTACGTACGTCTCAAAAAAATTAGCTATTGGGGGGATTTCTGGCTAACTAAGGTAAATTAGTTATGTGCATTTTCCTCTTCTCCTCTACCTTTTCCACTAAAAGGAGAAAAAAAAGAACAAAAGTTGTGTGAAGTCATGAAGACAAATGAGAAGACACTTTAATTGTCCACTGATTTCAACAAAAGTTTATAGGCTTAAAGCAGGTGGATGGTACTTGAATGAGCCAGACAGAGGAGCTTTCTTCTTGGTGTTGCTGCAGATTGGATCAGAACGAAAAACAAGACTGCTGCCAGAACCACTGAGGGGATGGAGGCTTAGCGTGAGCTGGTGTACCTACCAAATACGCGCAGGTACGCGCCGGAGGTCCATGGCTGAAAAGAAGCTGACTGTTTAAGAATCTGTTAACAGAATAGTACCTGTCGCACACTGTTCTCCTATGGCCATTTAAATTCCAAATCTCTCAGACATAGTCTGGTGGTGTTTTCTCTACATAACTTAAACAGAGATGCTGGATTACAGGATGCTAAGCATTCCAGAGGTCTGGGGTACTATATAAGGACTGTGTAAAAAGTCTGTATACTGAAAGACACAATTTTTCTAATTCCAGAAAAACAGTGTGGGCATTTAATCTCTCCTGAAGAAACCAAAATTCTAAGAGAAAGCATCTTCCAATTCTAACAAATTGTAAAGTGGGACTAGCACTAAATTAACTGGTCAGTTTGCTGCCTAATTGGTCATGCGAGGGTGAGATCCACCAGCCTAGACTTAATTAGCTCTTTAAGAGCTACACTTTAAATTATGAATGAACAGGGGCACCTGGGTAACTCAGTTGGTTGAGAGACTGACTTCGGCTCAGGACATGATCTCCCCCTGGGCTTGCTACTGCCAGTGTAGAGTCCAATTTGGATCCTCTGTCCCGGTCTCTCTCTGTCCCTCCCCCACTCATTCTCTCTCTCTCTCTCTCACTCTCTGCCACAAAAATAAACATTAAAAATTTTTAAATATAAAATATGAATGCACAGTCTGAGATCATCAGATATTTTAGGAAAACCTCCAAATGAATGAGGGAATACTAAAAACAAAGGGAAAAAAACCCATACAATAAAAGGATTTCTGAGAAAATAGAGATGAGATAGGAAAAGCTAAAAATTTGAAACAACCATTACAAGGACTATGACATCAAGATGTAAAATATCAAAGAAGAACATGATACCATGAAAACCTAATCAGAAAACTGCTGGGAGCCATCTCTGAAGTAAGGCAGGTTTGCAAGGCCTCCCACCGTCAGATGGGGACCCTCGTCTGCACCCACTCAACCCCCACTCAATTTCTGCTTGAGCACCGACCCCCAAGGCGCCTGACTGACTGATATCAGGACTAGACTTCTTATGCTAAAAATATGTGAACTGTACCTTGTAAAAAAAAACTTGTTATAGGAGTTTCTTCTTTTGTGATTATATGAGCAAATGTTACATTTCCTGAGAAAACCTGTTTTTCTTCCCCTGGAAAAAACAGGCCATTGACCCCTAGAAGAACACTTACTGTCTCAGAATCACAATTTAGGAAACTGATCTAAGGCAAAACCTTTATTATAAAGGATAAAATTTAGGTCCACTGGTGTGAACTGATATACAAAAGGTACAAATTGCAAATTAGTGGCAAAGCTGGATATTGCAGTGGAAATCCTTGTTCTGTGCTCTTTCTTGTAAAACATGATTGAATCATGTTAAATTTTAAGGGATGGTTTTAATTGGAACCACAGTTTATAGATTGTTATAATTTTCTGTGATATTTTTTTCATTTATTCAAGGATTGCCAAATATTGCAAGGAATATATTTATATTCATTCTTAGAATTATATTTCAAGGTTGAAAACTAATATATTTAGGACAAATATCTCAGTGAAAAATGCAAAATTCAAGTGATTCTTCTAAAGATAAGTGGTATTTCAATTTTACAAATTTATAAAAAGTTTTCAACTTTACAAATTAAGTTTTCAACTTTCACCCTGAATAAACTTTAAAATTTCAGGTGATTATTTGTGATCTTTGAAACTACCTAAAACTCAGCCAATATACTATTTTCTCTGAACGTAGGTAACCTGTACTTGATTTCATTTTAATTTCTCTATCAATATCAAAATTCATCCTGAATTCTTAAACCTCATCAAAGGCACTTTGTCAACTGAATTTCTATCAGTTTCAAAACTGTACCCATTCCATACTAAGAATTTTTAAAATCATAAATGTCAGTTTGAATAATTAATTAAAAAAAGCTGAACTTGGTGCATAAAAAAATCCTTGAGTAATATGACAAGGCATGACTGCCACTGCAACACTTTTCAATGTATCGAACATACCCTGTGCTTAAAATCATGCACCTGTGGTATTTAGGGGGACATACTTCTTGATAAGCCTCCTGTCCATCTTCCATGAAGAACCTGAGGGTTACTGACATTGTGCAGCTCATCCAAGGTCACAGCACAATGGGATCATTTTAAAGGGCTGCTATACTCGAAAGTTAGTAAAAATTCTAAAATTGATTTAAAGCTATTCTGTTCTTTCTTTCCTGTTATCCAGGAGAAACGAGCGAAGTCACTTAGGGCATCACGTGACTTCTTTTTTCCTACATTTAAAAAATGTTTTAAATATGATTGAATTTGTTTTTAATGGGGCCAACGTCAAAAGTAGCAATCCTTAGGAGCAATAACAAATACTTATTGAACACTTACAGTTGAGATCTTTGGTCCCGGGGACAATACGCTTTATTTTGATCTTAACACTTTTCTCTCTCCCTCAATCCTTTTAATTCGAAGCAGACAAAACCAGTTTAATCATACAAAGCTCAATTCAGCTTGTTTGGCAAGGCCTGGGTGACCTGGGTCATTGTTTTGCTGTGTCTCTGGAAATGATAAGCAAAACTTGAAACTTTTCCTAAGGTTGATATGAGGTAATCACTGAAAATTCCCATATTGCAGCCAGTCACCGTGGAGAACAAATGGCCACTGCTTTCTCATGATAAACGCTGCTTGATAACAACATGCTCCTGAGCCTCATTGTTATGTTCTGGTCTGAGTACCCTCAGTCTGCAGACTTTTTGGTATATCCACAGTAAATTTTACTAATTACTATTTCAGTGATCATTGGTTTTCCTTTGGCTGTTTGAACCTTTGATTGTAACACTTTTCTTAAAAGCAAGAACAAATTCAGGTTGCCAAGCTGGAAGGGAGAACTGGTGGGAAAGGGAGACATTTACTGCAAACTAGCCAACAAACAACAACTTTTTGGAATTTCTACCTCTATGTATGCTACTCATTCCTTCATCCATTTTAAGTTTCCAATGCTATTTTGTTTTAAATACATGTAGTCAAAGGAAAGTACAATATAGAACAAACTCTGATCCAGTTATCCTGCTGGATCGCTCATGGGAACTTTAGCAAAGCCTAGAAACATGTGGGCTAACAAGACTGAGAACAGGTGGTGGGAATTTTACCAGACATTACAGAGCACCCAGAAACCAAAGTTATTAGGGGAAATCTAGGATAGACTGAGATAGCAGAAAAGAAAAGAGCAAGAGCTTATCAGTGGCACATTGATGAGAGGTCAAGGCTGGTAGGAAAGCATGTCCATAAGGAGCATGAGAGCCTCTGAGATAATGTTGAAGAAAAATGCAGATAAGGCCCTGTTCTGTCCCAAATAGGAAGTTCATATATACTAGCTACTAGCAAAGAAATTTAAATAAATGTCAGTCAATAAATCAGTTCCAGGTGTCCGACAGGCTAGAGCCCATTGGTGAGATCAAGTAAGAGAATTAAGTGGGATGAAAGAGGGCTGGTGAGGGATCCCATGAGAGGCTGGAAGTCCTGCTTCATGTAGGACTGACTGGGTGGTTGGCTCTCCTTGAGTGCATGGTGTTTGCTCAGTTATTATGAGTCAGCATTTGTGTGGCAGCCTCTGTAAAGTCTTCAACTGGAGGACAACTTTCTCAGACATAGTTTATGTGGTCAAGTCTCATGGTCTTATTTCTATTTGTACATGCACAGATAAAAAAAAAATGTTGGTGCTGTAGACTTCAAAGAACTCTATGATGTTCAGCAAAATATGCTGTGACTGTCAGAACACCAAAATAAGTTCCTATTAAATATTGTAACATAACAGGCACTTGGTTTATTTGTCATTTGCTGTCTTAATTTTTGCACCTCTTTAAAGATTTTTTTTTAACCATGAAAAATCATCTCTACTATTTTCCAACCAACATCCCACTGTGGTGGTCAGAGAAAATGTACAATAATTTATATTTCTCCAAAAATTAAACTCATGAGTTTTATTCCAGTTTAGTAAAGGAGTAAAGTTGGATGTATGATTAATTCAGCCTCTTGGGGATCAATTTTTTTTATCTTCTCATGCTAACAGTCTTAAGCATGTAGAAATGTATTGTGCTGATAAAGCCAAATGGGTATTTGCAGTCCAGGGACACTGACCAGTTCATCTGATTCTTCTTTAGAAAACGGATTATTCTCAATGTAAGATTTTGCTGCTATTGCTTGGGGACTGGGGCCTTGGACATTTGTTACATTGGTGGTAAGCATGATGTCATAATTTCTAATTAATTCTTTGTGGCATCCATAAATTAATAGGTGTATCAAAAGCAGGTATTTATGTCAAAAATGAATATTTATAATATATCAAGGGTTTGATTTTAACCTGCTCTACTTTGAATTATAAAAGATAAGCTGTTTGGGGGAATACTTTTTGCCTGGAAAAATTAAATGTGAAAAACCTTTTTTATATTCCACAAGGAGGTTACCATTTAAGGAATATCAGTTATTGGCAGAACAAATGATTCAAATTTTCCTCATAAAGAAGGGTGGAAGTATAGTCCCAGGATAACTATGTAATGTTACTATTTGCCTCATAAACATTTAAGTGACCTGGCTCTTTGGAGACTCCAGGACTGAGAGGTGTGAAGATAATCAATATTCAGGTTACATATACTTAAATGAATTTAAAAAGAAAGAAAGGAAGAAGAAAGAAAGAAAGAAAGTCTGAAGTCAGACAAGGAAGGTTTTTACCAAGGTCACTAAACAGAATAATTAAAAAGGAGACTTTATTTTAGGCCCTCATGGCATTTTGCCAGGCGAGATTTTTAGCTCTGCTTCACTTCAAAGGATTAATTCAGATCACTCATAAGTCACGGGGCCTTGGAATAAAGAATGTGACTTTAGTAAGAGAAGACCAAGAAAAGCTAAGAGAGAGGAGGTCAGGAAGGGACCAGCACTGAGAACCTTGCACCAGGGCACATGGTAGACATTCAATAAATACTTGGGCATGAGTGAATAAATGTATGAATGGAAGAATAATAGTGAAGAAAAAGAAAAAAAGAGGCAAGGGTACGGACAGAGTCATCATGAAGGCTGATGGAAACTGTTCTGAGAAGCAGCAAGAAGGGAACTTTGACCACCATACTGGCCGCAGATACTCCACTGGCAGTAAGTGGAAGGCTTTCTGAGAGAGATCATGACCTGGGCCAAACTCGGTCGCTCAACCGAGTCACCAAGGTGTCCCTGGAGTACTAGTTTATTTTTTAACTTTTAAAGTGTATTTATTTATTTTGAAGGAGAAAAGAGAGAGCGCAAACAAGGAAAGGGCAGTGAGAGAGAGGAAGAGAATCCCAAACAAGTTTGGTACTGCCAGTGCAGAGCCCGACACAAGATATGAACTCACCGACTGTGAGCTCATGACTTGAGCTGAAAGGGAGTTGCAGGCTCAACTGACTGAGCTCCCTCACTTGAGTACTTTAAAGCCGGCAAGAAGGAGGCTTTACAGGACTGGAGGAAACATCAAAAATAAAGGGCTTATACAGCAGTAACACTTGTGAACAGACTCTCCTTATCCTCAGGAGATTTGTTGCAGTGTCAAAGAGCCTCCCACTCCCCAGGAGGAAACAAAATGGAAACAGGATATACACAGCCTTTTGAAGTCAAACAGATTTGGGTTGAAAACTGGACTCTGTTACTTCATAGCTGTACGACTTACCTCTAGCAAATGAGCTTCATTCAGAGCTCAAGGGAAGAGACTATATATCATATGCAATGGACCAAGATATTTACTGGTAACATGCTAGGCATTCAATAAATGTGTACTTAAGCAGTGTCTACATATAAGTTTCCACTGAAAATAGCATCTTTACATTCTATAAATAGAACACTCTTTTATATATTCTGATTTAGTCTTACTTTATTTCAGGTGGTTCTGGGCTGTTTTCCACATTGATGAAAAGGTTTCCAACTTCTGTTGGCCACCTGTGCAATTAACAATATCTTTCTTTACTAGTTTTGTAATCAGGTGAATCTATTAATATAAAGGGATTTATATGTAATATTAATTATGATTATCTGCTGAAATGAAAAAAAATATTAGTGTGAAAGAAAACCTACTCCTATTACCGATATAAGAAAATTTTGATCACAGAAATGTATTTATTTGTGAATTATTTCACAAAGAGTTACCTACCCAAATTAAATGCTGCTGATCATGCCTTCAAGCATCCAGACCCAGTGTAGGTATTGAAAATATTTATTTTCATGTGTATCAAAACCATTATCCTTAGAGGCTGAATTCAAATTATTAAACCTTTTCTAAGCTGCAGTTTTATTTCTCAGTTTTAAAAATGGAAATCTTTTCATGATGTAGACTCTTCCATGATTTCCTAGCAACTTTAGAGCTTCAGTTATTCACAAGTTACTGAGATTTCAAAGGGTCTGTTCAAATAGACAGAAATAAATATTCTGTTTCACAATTTGAAAGCCTAATATTATCACGATATAAACTCCAGCCAAATTAATTTTAATTTTGTAACCCTGATCACTTCTCAATATTATTAGAACTAAGTAAATGATCTGACAGACTAAACATGCTTTGCCAGCCAAGGTATTTTGAAAACGAAGATAAAGGAAGGAGGCTGTGTTCTACCAGATATTAAAAATGTATCTTAATGTTATGATTATTAAAGCAGCTTGGGACCATTACAGATATAGAAAGATATATGGGAAAGAATGGAAAATACAAAATCACCCTCCGATATATGGCTTGCACAAACACACAACATTAGTCTTGCACCAGACATGTTTTTAAGCCTTGACAATTATAATTCCTTTCCTTCTCGCCACAACTCTGTGGGGTAGGCACTGTCAGCTCCTTTTTTACAGCTATAGGTTGGTAGGGTGTGAATAACTTTCCTGAAGCCACACAACTTGGTTGTGGAGACTCGATTTGCATGCAGGCAGTCTGGTCCCCAGGGTCCACTCACCTAAACACTGCATGAAACAACTTTTACTACAGGCTACCGCAGAGATCCTTAAGTGTGTGTTGAGGATCCCTTGGGTTCCTGAGACTTTTCCAGATATAAGATCAGCAGTGTTTTTATAATACTACTAAAATAATATTCTCCTTTTATTCTCATTCTCTTACCAGCATATGGTAGAGTTTTCCAGAAGACTACATGGCATGTGTTATTACAACAGATTCAACGCAGATGCAGGTAAGAGAATCTAGCTACCTTCTATTTTGTTAGACATTAAAGATATTTGCAAAAATATTTGATAAAGCCATTCATCCTACTGAATGCTTTTCTTTCGGAAATACTATTTTTACAAAGTGTTATTTATATTAACATGTAATGGATCTATTATTTTCAATAATTAAATATTATACATATCTCTGAGTTTTCATCTCTAACAGTAAATATTGAGAGATGTAACCTGTTTTTGTTATTTAGAGTCCATAAAAAGGTCTGTGAGGTTGTCAAAACGATTTAAGAGTGTAAAGGGGTTCTGAGACCAAAATGTTTGAAAATTGCTAAATTAAACATTTCAAATTACACAGCAGAGAAAGTTTCATTGAACAGTTTAATGAACACATGGTTCAATCATTTTGAAAACTAAAAGTTGTACTCTTTCAGACAGTCTACAAACTTCTGATAAGAATAGAAACTGGTAACAGTCTTTCTCTGGAGCATTCAGGCAATAAAGAATGCCTAAAATATGACTCTATTTATCACTTTCAAAGTTAGCAATATATCTTAAAGAAATAATGATTAATGTGCTAAAATAATTTAATGAAAATAATACTAATTATTGCTCTCTTAAGATAATGAAATTTTAATTATACAAAAATAGGAGATTGATTAAATAATTGTGAAATAAGTAAAGAAGTTCTAAGCAGCCATGAAAATGATATAATCAAAGAATATTTGTTGATGCAGAAATACTTCCTTATATACTGTTAAAAAATAAACACACACACATACATACAGGTGTGTAATATACATGTATATTTACTATTATGTTTTCATAAATGCTTTTATATAAATCTCTACCACAACAAAGCATAGCAGAAAGAATATATGTCAACAGGTAAGCAGAGCTATTCTTTAGTTTATTGTCTATATTTTCTGATTTTGATATTATGAAACATATTAATTTAATGGTAAAAATACTTGAATTTAAAATTTTACTTATGACAGCACAATTATTCAGCAGTGAGGAAATGTTAAATTGAGGCATTACATGATCTATTACACAGCAACCAAAATGTTCAGGAAAAGGCATAAACCTAAATGCAATGAATGATGTATGACTGAATTTTGCAACAGCAGAACAAAAAAATAACAAAAATAGCTATAAAGGACATAGTTTGCACAGTGGGAAAAATATGGATATAAACTCTATTCATGTTAGACGTCAGTATTGCATACATGTTATATTTCTTAGGTGTAGAAGTGGTTTGTTATTTTGTAGTAAAATGCTCTGATATTTTGGAGTTTTGTGCTAATGTATTTAAGTGCAAAATATCAAGAAGCCTCTAACATGCTTTCCAATGGTTCAGAATAAGAAGTGTGTATTGATTAAAAAAAAGAGCAAATGTGGCAGAAGGTAACAATAAGTGCATATAGGTGAAAGGTACATGGGTGTTGATTGTACTATTACTGCTCAAAAAAAATAGGTTTGAAATCTTTTCAAAATAAACTGTCTTGGTGGGGAGAAGAGGGTAAATTGTGTTAAGGGCTTCAGTTAAAAAGAAGAGATACAGCAGGTAGTTAGCAGTTAAAGAAGGTTGGGCTGGTGGATCTGTTTAACATTCATTGAGCACCCACTACATGCTCAGTAATGTACAAGTGTTGTGGAAAAATAATCAAGAGAAAGTTTTAGCGATAGGAGGAAATTTTAGGCAGCACATAAAACAAGTTATAGTGTCATTACAATTACTTAAATAATTGACAACCATACATGCATAGAAAAAGGCAGTTAAGAAATATACCAAGCTGTTAGGAGGGATTATCACTGGGAGTTAGATACCTGGGTAATTTTTATTTATTTTTCCATATAGTTCTTTATATTCTAAAATTTGACAATGATTACATATTACTTTTCTAATGAGAAAAACATAGCTCTGAAATTAAATGCACCAAGCCATCTGGAATCTTTGCACTCCTGATTCACACCCATTACATTTTATTGAAACAGAATGGTGATAAACCATTTTCCACTCTCTAGCTTGTGAAAGCCTAATGGCCATAGCTGAGAAGGCACATTTCTATGAACTTACCATCAGTTTGTGAAAGTTTATGTATGATAAAAAGCCAGCAAGTGCTGTGAGTAGGCTGTATGGAGAGATGTCTGGCACTTAGATATTAGGCTAAATAATATTTTACTCTAAGAATTAAATTAGTTAGACAAAAATCTGTTCTTTACCTTGACCATCCACTGCTGTTAATGTAAAGAAATGTGACATGGCCAGTTCACAAAGGCAGCGATAAGAAGTAGATTAGCAGATCGTCCTTCATAATCCAATGAAAGCTCTTTGGTCATCAAGTTTTCCCTCTTAATTGGAGCAATGAGTCTGAAATCAATTACAGTCATCATTTTTATCTTATATCCTTGCTGATAGAGTAAGTTTAACATTGCATGTGCAGTCAGAGATAAAGGATGGATTCTGGTTTGGGAATAAAAGATGGTTATGAATTTATTGAAATGGAAGCATAAGTTTCATGTATTTACTTGAAAAATTCTACCAATTTATGGACCAGAGATTCTAAAGTTTTTTTTTTAATGTTTTATTTATTTTTGATACAGAGAGAGACAGAGCATGAGAGGGGGAGGGGCAGAGAGAGAAGGAGACACAGAACCAGAAGCAGGCTCCAGGCTCTGAGCTAGCTGTCAGCACAGAGCCCGATGTGGGGCTCGAACCCACAAACGTGAGATCTGACCTGAGCCGAAGCCGGAGGCTTAACCGACTGAGCCACCCAGGCGCCCCAAGAGATTCTGATTCAAGATGAAAATCCTTGTTTAAATAAAAACAAGAAAACTTCTATTTTTAGGATATGACTTTAAAGTTGATGTTTGTGTGTGTCTTAGTCTGCCTCTTTGGGCTGCTATAACAAAATACCATAAACCTGGTAGTTAGAAACAACAAAAATGTATTTCTCTGAGTTCTGGATGTTGGAAGTCCAAGATCAAGGCACCAGCATACTTGCGTTTTCTAGGGAGACCTCTTCCTAGTTCACAGCTGGCACTTTCTCACTGTGTCATCATTTGATAGAAGGGGCTAGGGATCTTTATGGAGCCTCTTTTATGAGACACTAATCTCACTCATGAAAGATTGGCCCTTATGACTTAAACACTTCCCAACCCACCTCCTAATAACATCAACTTTTGGGGTTAGGATTCCAAAATATTAATTTTGGAAAGACACAAATATTTATTTATTTTTGAGAAGAAGAGCAAACCACGAGTGAGGGAGGAGCAGAGAGAGGGAGACAGAGAATCCCAAACTCTGTGCACTGTCAGCACAGAGCCCTCTGTAGAGCTTGAACCCACAAATGGTGAGATCATTAGCTGAGCTGAAATCAAGTCAGAGGCTTAACTTCCTGAGCCACCAAAGTGCCTCAAGAAACACAAACAAATATTTATACCATAACAACATGATAAAGGAAATTGATCTACATTCCTTTTTATAAATAACCACTGCCATTATCCACAGTCAATTACAGATTTTTAAATGTAGCTCAACATTGGCAAAAAATTAAGATTTGAATAACCTGCTAATATTTCTCCAAATTACAAATAGTCTTTTTTACAACTTCTTGTGCATATCATAGTTTTAATATGGTAGGTCAGACCAAGATGAATCTTAGTCAGCTTATATTTTTGTATGCCAAATTTCATCAAACTTTACCAATATTATCCAAAGTTACACTGAAAGAATCAAACAACTAAAGACACCAAGCTAAATGCAGAAAAAGCAAATCCTAAAATTGAAACAATAAGTTCACATTTTATTATTTGGTTAGTAATTATCACTAAAAAAATCTCCTATTTAGTGTCGTTATTTTCCTCTACAATTTTCCAACTAAATAAATGAATATTTATTTATTATATTTAGGAGTTTTTGTTTTGGCCAACTGATTTCTTATTTATTTTTATGTTCTAATGAGGTGATATTCTGAATAAATGTGGACTACCACTGAAGGACATTAAGATATATTTTAATATATTTCTTGGTAAGAAATAGATGACACTCTATTATCTAAAAAGTGAGCATACTGACTACAGCATTTATATTATTTATGAACTGTCTTCTCTAAACATCAAATTTTAAAATTTCACCGAGAAATTTCAACTCTTGTAGACTAGTCTAGATGCAAGCAGAAAAATGAATAAAATGTATGCACAGAATATTTATTCCAGCATTTTTGGTAATATTTTAAGAAATGGGAACAATGTTGACATGAAATTGACTAACCAATTTTGAGCTCCATAAATATAAAAAAAAGTATGTTTATATTTATATGGTTTGGTAAAAATGAAGGCCCATTAGGAGTTTTAGTAAACATGTAGAAACTTATTACAGTATGAATTTATCTAAAATGTTTATGTGGGTTCATAATATTTGATAGAAAAAAATTCTGTCAGACACCCTAAATTGTTAATAGCATAGTGATTGTAGGGAGACTATATTTTATATTTTGTATCTCTTATACTTTTTGCATTTTAAACCAAATCAAAATCATTTTATAATTATAAAAATAGTAGCATTCTGACAACACTGTGTGACATGTATGTTAGTGGCCTAAACAGTCCCTTATTCCATCTCCAATCTCATCTTTAGTTCCTTCGGACTCAATGTAACATCACTTCCCTAGGAAAACAATCCCTAAAATATCTAAGCAGATTAGGCTTCCCTGTTACAAACATGCTGCACTCATATTTTGTAATAAAATTTACAGCTGGGAGCACCTGGATGGCTTAGTTGGTTAGGTAGGTGTACAATTCTTGACTTTGGTTCAAGTCATGATCTCACACATTCATGAGTTTGAACCCCACATGGGGCTCCACACAGTGTGGCGCCTGCTTGGGATTCTTCCTTTCTCCCTTTCTCTCTGCCTTTCCCCTGCTCTCTCTCTCATTCTCTCTCTCAAAATAAGTAAATAAACTTAAAAAGAAGTAAAATAAAATATACAACTGGCATTTCTTGTCCCTGTCCATTTACTTTTCTGGACTATAAAGTGCATTTTTCAGGGACCCAGTCTGTGTGGATCACTGCTGTATCCCTAGCACCCAGCCCAGTCCCAGGCTCACGGGAAGGCTCAGGTGATGGTCTATTGCATGTATCAATGAAGTGATTTTAAAATATGATGCATTATCGGAGAAAGGATAATTTTCTTGATTTTTAAGTTTTACATAAAATATTATAAAAATATTTATTCATATTTAATAATTTAACTGAATTATAAGAATATGTCCCACAGAGTTGTCCTGAAATATTGAGTGTGTATGTGTGTGTGTATTTAGTGTGTGTGTATATATATGTGTGTGTAATAAGATTATTAGATCACTAATATATTATATATGTATATTTTAACAGACATATATAATATGATATATTATATACATTACAGATAATATATCCACATATATATACATAATGTTTCTAAACATAGCACTGAATTTTGACTTAATAATATTATTAGAACACCAAACCCAAAAAGTAAAGCTCAAGAACATTTACAGAAATACAAAAATATCTAGTACCTTACAGAGTAAAACATATAATGATTAACATTGAACCGCAAATGACCAGACATTCAAAGAAACAAAAATAAATATCATAATGGGAAAGAGAAAAAATCAATTAATAGAAACTAAACTTAAAATGAAACAGATAATAGAATTTGTAGACGAACACTTTAAAACAGTTTTTAAAGCTGAATCTTATATGTCAAAAAATGTAAAGGAAGTGAAATATGGAAGATACATTAAGTGATACATGTAAGATTAAAAAAAAAGACCCAAGTCAACCTCCTAGAGATGAAAAATATAATTTCTTTAGCAAAAAAAAAATGGATAGGATTAACAGAAGAATAGCAGCTGTGGAATAAAAGATTAGTTAACTTAATGCATAGCAACACAAACTATCCACAATAAAACAGAGAAAAAAGACTGAAAAAATGAGCAGAATGTGAGGTGTAGGACAACTTCAAACAGGCTAACATACATATAACAGGAGTTACTGATGATAAGAGAAAGAGAATACCCAAAAATATTTTTAAAAGTTATGACTGAAAAGGTTCAAATTGATGAAAACTATAAACCTAAGTTGCAAGAAACAAAAATACCAAGCAAACATAAAGTGGACTACTGTAAGGTACTTCATGATCAAAATATAGAAACTAAAACAGCTAGAGAACAACATACATTATAAATACAAATCAGTGGTTCTAAACTGTAGGCAATTTCACCCTCCTGGGAGGGCACTAGACAATATCCAGATACATTTTTGGTTGTCAAAACTGACGGATCAAATGCACTACTAGTGTCTAGTGAGTAGAGGCTGGAGATATAAACAACTATGTACTTCTTGTCAGAAGTAATGCAAGCCAGAAGATAGTGGAGCAACAACTTTAAAGACCAGGTAGAAAAACACAGTCAACCGAGAAATCTACACCAACCCAAAATTTCTACACCAAGCAAAACCATGGTGAGATACAGACCTCATCAGACATAAAAATATTTAAAGAATTCATTATCATGAATTAGCACTACAAGAAATGTTAAAAAAGAGTCCTTCAGGCAGAAAAAAATAATACCAGAGAGAAAACTGGATCTATAAAAAGAAATGAAGAGCACTGGAAATGCAAAACATGTGGGTAAATATAAAATATGTATTTTATTACTTTCTAAGATGGCTTCTTAAAGCAAAAATAATAACAACGAATTATCGGGCTTATAATGTATATTTAAGGAAAATATTTGACAACAAGAGCACAAAATTTTTTTTTCCAATTTTTTAAATGTTTTATTTATTTTTGATACAGAGACAGGACATGAGAGGGGGAGGGGCAGAGAGAGAAGGAGACACAGAACCGGAAGCAGGCTCTAGACTCTGAGCTGTTAGCACAGAGCCTGACGCAGGGCTCGAAACCAGGAAGGTGAGATCTGACCTGAGCCAAAGTCGGAGGCTTAACCGACTGAGCCACCCACGCGCCCCAAGAGCACAAAATCTAAGGTGGGAGGAGAAAAGAAAAATATTGTCATCAAATTCTTATATGCAAAATGATAGATTACTTGAAGGGGGATGTAATAAGTTAAACATGTATACTGTATGCCTTTAACAACTACTGAAAAAGTAATTATAGCTAATAACAAATAAGATAAAATGAAATAAAAACTATATAATTAGCCTAAGAAAGCATAAAAGGAGATAAAATGTAATAAAGCACAGATTATATATGAGAAACAGTAACTAACTCTTGGTTTTAATCCGTGGCCAATGAGAGGCAGGAAATGGTAAATATATTCTTCTCTCTTTCTCCATGAAATGTAGGATGTCCCAAAGGATGGAATAATTAGTCAAACTCAGAAGTGGTCAGGTCCATGATGCATCCTTATTTTGACTCTCCCTAATATCCTGCTTTACTTTTCTATCTCTCATTTTTTGTCTCTAAGATAATGCTCCATAATAGAATAATGGGAAACAAGCTCCCTGCCACAGGTGAAGACAACACCCAAATGGAAATGTCTAGCAAACAACTAGATATACATGTCTTGGTTTTAGGAAAGAGGTCTAGAAATAAAATTTGGGAGTTGTTAGCATATAAATGGAATTTAAAGCCCCAAGATTAGTTAAGAACTTTTAGAGAATGAGAGTAGATAAAGGGGTATGAGGACTGAGAGTTGGGATACTATATTATTCAACACTTACAAGATGAGAAAATGTAGCAAAAAGGAGGCTAAAAGGGAGTAGTTAGTAAGGTAAGACAAAGACCAAGAGAATGCGTGACATCTTGAAATCCAAGAGAAGAATGTATTTTAAGGAGAGCATGATTAAATGTGTCAGATGCTGCTGAAAGCTTGGGTCTGATGAAGACTGAGTTTTGACCATTTTGTCAACATGGGAGTCATTTCGTTTGTGGCAAGAATTTATTTGCCGAGGTCCTGGGATAAAATTCAGATTGAAGTATGGCTTCAGGACAGAATGAGAAGACTGGAAGTAGATTCACTGAGTACAGATAACTCTTCCAAAGCATTTTTTCCCTCTAATTTCTCTGCATTAATTCCCTTGATGACTACAACTAGTCTAAATGCATTAAATACCATCTACATATTTAAAAAAGCCCAAATGCATAAACCCAGCCCAGTCCACTCACCTTATCTAGGAAAGTATATGTCTAATACTGCTTTGACATATCAACTGGGATTTCTAATACATAATATAAATCTAACATATCTAAAACAGATTCCTAAACTCCTTATATTCTCTCAAAAAACCTAATCCTCTTTAGTCTTCCATATCTCAGTTAATGGACATTTCATTCTTTCAGGTTTTATGTGCTAAAATCTTAGAGTCATTGATGACTCCTCTCTACACATATTTAAACATATTAAAAACATTTAATTGTCAGTAAATTCTGGATTCACTTTTTTAAGTATTTCTAAAACCCGATGAATTTTTCACTTCTTCCATGGTCACTATTCTGGTCAAAATATGATCATCATCTTTTAGTTAGTGAGATGATTACAAAAGCTTTCTCTTTGACCTCCCTATTTCATTACTTTCCCCCACCTTTTTTTCCATTTATATTCAATAGAGCAGCTAATGGTAATCTTTTAGAATATAATCATACTCAGTTCTCTCCTCTGCTCAGAACCTAATGACTTTCCCTGTTGGAATAAAAAGTCAAGGTCAGTTCAATGGCCTTACAGGGCCATATTACTTCTCTACGTTTATCTCCTGCTGCTTTCTTTCTTACTAGACATTAGTGTCCTGGCTGCTTCTCAAAAAGAGGCAAATTCTGACCTGGGGGCTTTTGCCTTGACTGTTCCTTTTGTCTGGAAGGCTCTTCAACCAGATAACCCAAAAAATAATTTCCTTACTTCTATGAAGTCTTTGTCTAAATGTGACCTTCTTGCATTTTTTTTTTAAGTTTATTTATTTTGAGAGAGAACAAGAGCATGAGCAGGGGAGAGCGAGAGAAGTAGGGAGAGGGAGAGAATCTCAAGCAGGCTCCACACTGTCAACATGAAGTCTGACATGGGGCTTGAACTCAGGAAGTGTGAGATCATGACCTGAACCAAAGTCAAAAGCTGGACATTTAACCAACGGAGCCACTCAGGCACCCTGACCTTCTTATATTTACAAATCTTAATACTGTAACCCCAACTCTGGCTCTCAATTCTTCTTATCTAGGTTTTTTTTTTTTCTATAGTACTTAACTTTTTCTAACATATTTATAATTTATTTATTATGTCAATTGGTTGTCTTCTTCAATTAGAATGTAAGTTCTTAAGATTGACAGGAATTTTTATATGATATATCCATTACTGTATTCCTAAAACCCAGAAGACTGCCTGGCATAAAGTGGGTACTCAAAACATATTTGTTGAATGAGGAAAAACTCTTACTGATACACCTACATAAATATAAATACATATGTATGTATGTATATGTATGGAGATTTCTCAGGTAGAATATTGATAAACATTTTTAAACAAGCTTGATATCATTCATAGTTGAATCCATCTCCCTTAATTCACTAGCTTCCTTTAAAATTAATGTAGTCTTTGCATTGATGACATAGAATTTTTGATGTAAACGTTCAAAGGTGTGCACATGTTCTGTTCCAGCATGTTAGAATGTTCTTATTGACGTAGAGAGCCTAAGGTAAGGCAACACCAAGAACAAAAAGAAAAGAAAGGTTTAGGATGGGGATATTTTGAAATGTTTGCTGATAGAGCACAGAATAGGGGTATGTGGATATGAATTTCTCATTCAGAGCCAGGTTGAACAACATGACCCTTTGCCAACACTTCATACACTTTCCTTAGATTATTGATATGAAGCTTCTGTTTTATTGAAGCTTATGGTGATAACAGTGTTGGCCCAGATTAATCTAACATCTCCTTTTTCCTTGAAATCCAAAGAAAGCATTTTATCACTTAGTGGAAATATCATACTTTTGCATTCAGATGAAAAAAAGAGAGCAGGAAAGAAAAGCTTTTTACTTTGGGTGTTCTGAACTAGGTATCAACCTATCATTGTCAAAGAACATTTTCTTCTATTTTTTTAAACAAAATGTTATTTCCAAAGACATGCTTTATTTCTCCTTAGAGATGTTCTGAAACTGAGCAGAGAAAAACAGATTGTGAGCACATGACTGAAAACAACAAAAAAGTCTCTAATACAATGTCAAAAGAAAACCTAAGGAAATGTGCTGCCTTGGATTTTTAGCTTGCTTAGATTAACAAATGATGACTTTAAAACCTGAGAAATCTTCCTTTTAAAAAATTGTTAGAACATTTAAAGAAAAAATTTTAATGTTACATAAAAAAAATATAAAACTGTAGGTGGATGAAGGGCAAAAACAACCTAGAATTTGAGATCAATGACCTCAGTTATTCTAGAATAAACATCTGAAGGAAAATAACCATTCATTAGACTCAACAATAGGCAGAAACCACAGCTGGCATGAAGGTTGTATTTCCCTTATGCAGAATCTTTAAGTAGTGCTTTAGATTTGCTTAACAAGACAGACTGATTTACATTTCCTTATATTTCTTTTTCTTTCTTGGCTTTCACCAGAGTATACTGTTGGGACCATTTTTCCTTAAATTTTAATTTGTTTTCTGATATATGAGCTCGTTTCTGAGTTGAAGGAATGGAACAATGCCCACAACACAGTGAAAAATGAAGCTTTCAATCAAGAATCTGGGTTATTGAGGAAAACAAATGGCAATATGCTTAATAGACTGCCATATCCAAATATGTTGAATGGCCAAATTATTGAACATTTCACTCCCTATTACCATTTTACTTTTTTTCTGCAGTGATTCTTTTTTCTCATTTTTTCTGTTCTTTTTCTCTGTAATTTCATCAAATACTTTTATCTGTCCTGTGGGAAATATGAACTTGACATTTACAAAACACAAATGCCTATAACATTTATAAACTTGAAATCTATCACAGGAAAATGGTTTGTTTAATTAAAAATATGATTCCTTAAATACATAAAGATCTTATTATTCAAAATGACTACATTATTATACAGTGCTTTGATGAATGATTCTATATTATATCAAATATATTCAAAATATTTCATATGTTCATTTAATAAGAAGAATTATTTTTAGACTTGGCTATAGCATATAAAAGTTATTTCTGTATTATGTAAATATTTGCTGAAGTAATTTATATAGTGAATCCAGTTCTATGCAAGATGAAGTAAGCACACTCTGTCTCCACAATTAAATGCAAATATAAACTCTGAACAAAAGACATAAGTAGATAGCTATCTGAGGATATAAATTGTAGCAAGCGGATTTGGGAAGGAATGCAGAATTGGATGTACCACCAATATGGTGAATGTCTTTTTTTATCCCACCTTTTGTTATCACCTGACCTGGGCTGAAAGACAACCTGAAACTAGTAAATGCCACCTGAAGAGAACAGAAAAGGCCTTATTTTCTGTATGGAAACACCAGAAAGACACCAAAGTCCAGTCCTCTTCTCCCTACTTCTCACCCCTTCCCTTCTCTTCTCTCATCTTTTTTCTGTTTTTTCTTCTTTTCTCTCCTGCCCCAGCCCCCAGGTAATACAGTGACACAGAGATTGAGCAGGCACCTTAAATACTGAAAGAGGGAAATTTACTTTATGACCAAAGGGAGTGTGATTCATAAAGCAAGGGATGAATTTACTTTGCTTTTTATTCCCCTCTGTTCTCGCAGTGCGTGGCTCCAGATGCAGTATCAGTTGCAGAAAGTGGAAAAATAGAGAAAGTAAAGGCCAGGCTTTTTGATTAGAGGACCATAAAATGGGGACCCAGAGAACCAAAAGTACTGAGGAGATTACAAAAGAGAAGGGAACTCTAGAAAGCCATTGCATAAACTGCTGTATAAACTTTGGGCTCACCTCCCCATGCTGCACATGCAAGGATCTGGCCCCAAAAAGCACAACAAATGCTTTGAGAACTATGGGGGTAGACTGGCCACTAAATTAGTTGTGCAAAAGATTTTCACTAGAAGCAAAGCCGATGAGAGGAGGGATGGTAATTGTAGCCTGAGCCGAAGGAGGTTGATTGCCTAATAAAAACAAAGCCAAACAAAAACATTAACAATCACATAGGACTTAAACAAGATGCAGAGTCTTATAATCTAATATTCAAAATGTCCAGGGATACAATCCAAATGAAGAACGAGGCATATAAAGAACCAAGAAAATATCAGCTCACAAGGGAAAAGATAATCAATAGATGTCAATGCTGAAAAACATACATTCTGGAATTTCAGAAAAAATCTTCAAAGAAGGTGTTACAACTATGTCCCAAGAGGTAAGGCTGAATACTTGAAACAAATGGGAAGGATAGAAAGTCTCAGCAGAAATATGGTCAAATAAGGTTTTCTATATTGTAGATGCAATACATATGAAAATGGCAACACAAAGGGAAGGTTGAAAGGTCTTATATGGTGGTTAAGTTTTCTATATTCCACTTAAAGTGATAAATATTAACTATAAATAGAAAGTAAAAACCCAAGTATGTCAACTATAATCCCTAGGGATAACACTGGAAAAAAAATGTCCATAAAGAGAAATAGTAAAAAACCAATCAGTAATATAGAAGTTGAAATATAAAAAACTAAATAATCCACCAAAAACCAAGGAAGGAGAAACAGAGAAAGAAAAAGAGAATAAATAAGCAGGTATATATACCAACATGGTATAACTAAATTCTAACATATCAAAACACATATCAATAAATATATTGCATATAAATGGTTTAAATACACCAATGAAAAAGACAGATTCCTGGGTGAATGGAGCCATTTGCAAAAGTTACATGCTATATAATTCCATTTACATGACATTCTCAGAAAGGCAAAGTTACATAATAAAAAACAGATTGGTGGTTGCAAGGGATAGCCATCAGGGGAGGATATGACTACAAAAGGTTAACACTTTGGGGAGTGCTGGGTCTGTTCTGTATCCTCACTGTGGGGGTTATATAAATCTGCACATGTGTTAGCATTCATAGAATTATTCATGAAAAGAGTTAATTTTTAACATCACACTCTTGGTGAAAAACACAGCTTTTCCTCTACAATCTGGAACAAGACAAGGAGGTCCACTATTACCATTTTTATTCAACATAATTGTGGAAGTCCTTGCTATAGCAATCAGACAAGAAAAAGAGATAAAAGCACTGATACTGGTAAGAAAGAAGTTAAATTGCCACTATTTGCAGATCAAGATACTATACATAGAAAACTTATAGACTACACCAAAAAACTATTGGAAGTAATTAATAAACTCAGTAAACTTTCAGGATACAAAATTAATACCCAAAAATCAATTGTATACACTAACAATAAAGTAGCAGAAATATACACTAATATACATTAATAATATACACTAATATATACTAAATATACACCAATAATAAAGTAGCAGAAAGAGAAATTAAAACAACAATTCCATTTACATCTTTTTGCATCAAGAAAAATAACAAACCAAGGAATAAACTTAACCAAAGAGGTGAAAAACCTATGCTCTGAAAACTATAAAATGTTGAAAGAATTTGAAAATGATGCAAATAAATGAAAAGATATTCTATGCTCATGAATTAAAAAATATATTGTAAAAATGCCCATATTACCCATAGAAATCTACTGATGCAATGCAATCCCTATCAAGATTCCAACAGAATTTTTCACAGAACTAGAACAAATAACCCTAAAATTTTTAGGAAACACAAAAGTCCATGAATAGCCAAAACCATCTAGAAAAAGAAGAAGAAAGCTGAAAGTATCACAATTATAGATTTCAAGATATACTATGAAGATTTAGTAATTAAAACAGTATAGTACTGGAACAAATATAAACATATAGATCAATAGTACAGAATAGAAAACACAGAAATAAGCTCAGACTTGCCTGGTCAAATAATCTATGACAAAGGAGGCAAGACTATACAATGAGGAGAGCCAGGTTCTTCAATATATCATGCTGAGAAAACTAGACAGCTTCATGCAAAAGAATGAAACCAGACCACTTTCTTATACCATATACAAAAATAAATTCAAACTTGATTCAATGTGAGACTTCAAACCATAAAAATCCTAGAAGAGAACACACCCAGTAATTTCTTTGACATTGGCCACAGCAAAATTTTCTAGATAGGTCTCTGAAGGCAAGGGAAACAAAAGCAAAAATAATACTGGGAGTACATCAAGATACAAAGCTTTTTCACAGTGAAGGAAACTATCAACAAAACAAAAAGACAACCTACTGAATGTGAGAAGATATTTGCAAATGATGTATCCCGTGAGAGGTTAATATCCAAAATGTATAAAAACATATAACTCAACACCGAGAAAAATCCAATTAAAAAATTAGGGCAGAGGGCCTGAATAAACATTTTTCCAAAGAAGATATACAAATAGCTAAAAGACACATGAAAAGATTCTCAAAATTACTAATCATCAGGAAGGTGCAAAGCAAAGCCACAATGAGATATCACTTAATACCTGTCAGAATGGCTAGAATGCAGACAAAAAATTATAAGTCTTCACAAGGATGTGGAGAAAAAGGGATACTTAAGAACTCTTGATGGGAATGTAAATTGGTACAGCCACTGTGGATAACAGTATGGAGGTTCCTCAAAAAAATTAAAAATAGAAAATATGAGGGGCCCGTGGGTGGCTGAGTTGATTAAGCATTGAACTCCTGATTTCAGCTGAGGGCATGATCTTGACATTTGTGGGATGAAGTCCCACATCAGGCTCTATGCTGACAACACGGAGACTGCTAGGGAGTCTCTCTCTTCCCTCTCTCTCAGTCCCTCTTGTGCTCATGCTCTCTGTCTCTCTCTATCTCAAAATAAAGAAATAATCTTAAAAAATAGAAATACCATACAATTCAATTATTCCACAACTGAATATTTACCAAAAGAAAACAAAAACACTAATTCTAAAAGATACATGCGCCCCTTTGTTTATTTCAGGATTATTTACAATAGCCAAGATATGAAAGCAACACAAATGTCTATTGATGGATGAATGAATAAAGAAGATGTGGCATATATATATATATATATATATATATATATTTAATGGAATATTACTCAGCCATTAAAAGGATGAGATCTTGCCCTTTGAGATAAAAAAATGGAGTCAGAGGTTATTATACTAAATGAAATGAGTCATACAGAGAAAGACAAATATCTTATAATCTCACTTACATATGGAATCTAAAACACAAAACAAATGAATAAATGAGAACAACAAAATAAGCAGAATCAGACCTATAAATGCAGAGAGCAAACTAATGGTTGCCAGAGGCAAGGAAGGTGGGGAAATAGGAAAAATGCATGAAGGGGAATGGGAGATACAGGGTCTTAGTTATGGACTGAATAAATCACGGGAACTACAGAGAACAGCACAGGGAATATAGTCATGATGTTGTACTAGTGTTGTATGGTGACAGATGGTAGCTATGCTGTGGTGAGCAGAGCAAAGCACACAGAGTTGGGGAATCACCATGCTATACATCTAAAACTAATGAAACATGGTGCATCAACTATACAAAAACATTTTTTAAAGTCAATTTTTACTATATGCAATTTAAAAGACAAAATGAAAAATAATAACCATATATTTAATGCAAATGAATGCCAAGCACTGTCTTTAAAGACATTGTTTTGTATAGTCCTTAGAATAATCTAATGGATTATACAGATTCTTCTCTATTTCACAGGTGATAAAGATTCTATAGCTGAATGTCTTATTAAAAGTTAGCAAATGCTTTACAAAGTTCACAACAGAATACAGCCAAAATCTTTCTGATTCCAAAATCTTATTTTCTATGTGATGATATTTATTTACTTAGAAGTAGTGGTCTACTTCTAAAATGGTGGAAAAAAAGTTAAGCTTTCACAAATTAGAAAACACATGAAACAAAGACATTATAACATATGTTTTCTACTAAATTATTTTTATTTTGCTTTGTTTAAATATTAAGTACAGTTTCTATGGGGAAGCCTCTCTTCGTTTTAAACCAGCTGTCCTTTCCAGCTGGTGGTGCTCCTGCCAATACAGTTTTCTTAAAACTTTGTGAGTTTTTATGAATATTACTAGAATTCAGTCTTGGGGAAAAAAAACCTTAACTACAAAATCTTTTAATAATAGTTTATTTTCTACCTTTGGCTGAAAATTATTGTGCTAGGGGCAATCCCCCTGGGAAGCTTTTAAGGAATGCCTTAAATCTTTTTGATGTGTTCTAAAGGAGCTTGCAGCCACACCCTTGGGGCTATAATTTACTGGAAATGTCCTGGATCTGATACATGCCTTAAGGCATTTCTTACTTTGAGAGTCTTCTGCTGCTTATAAAGAAAGAATGAAAATTAATTTCTTAACCCAGCAAGTCTTAAATCCTTCATATTTTCTATAACGTGTGTTAGAAGATTGGATAAAATTCATCTTAGTTCATATCTTCTATATTCATACCTTATCTATGGTTTAAAAAAAAGTTGGCATTTTCAACGTAAGCTGGAAAGTCTCTTTACCCAAAACTACCAATTCTTAGGTATATTTTCCATTCTTAATGCTACTGAAATGTTTGGTACTGAATAAAAAAGATGTCCTCATTGCCTCCAATAACAATTTTCCTACCGTCTTTAAGAGTTCATGATCTTCTTAAGGCCTGTGTAGCTTCCACCTACCAGTAGATTTGGGGTCATATGTTGCTACAGCACAGTCTAAACTTTCCTGGGTGCTACATCCACATAATCTCATTTGATTTTCACAAGATGCCTATCAATAAAGATGTGTCTCTTATTCTAGTATGTTTCTAATCAAGAGATGGTTGGGGACTCTGCCAACATCTCCTTAGTCCTCAATATCTGGAAGAGCCAGTATTTGGAAATATTGCCAGCATGTGGCAGAAAGAAAAGAGAATTCTATAGGATTGTACACAGACAGTTAATGCTCAGCGCAGAAGAGATACATGTCACTTCCACTCATAAGTCATTAACTAAAGAAAGGGATATAGGCATACTGAATTCAACAAAGTAGGAAAGTACAATCCTATCTCATATTCAGAAGGAGAGAAATAAATATTTGTGACCAACCCAAATGACTACCACCTCATGAATAGCTCCCAGTATAGTTCTTGTCGTAAAGTGGATACTCAACAAACAATAACTACTGCAGCCATTATCATTATGGTTATTACATCTGCTAAGGTCTATTCTTAGGCACTGCATACTGCTGGCCATCTGTCCTCATATACTCTTGTGATATGATATAAAATAAATGGAATTGGTGTTTAAGTCTGAAGTTGGTCATTTACCAGTTACATAAAAGTGGGCAAATAGTTTGATTTCTATGTACATCCATCTAAAATTTATTTTGCTAATTTTAAAGCATGATACAAATGTAGGTCAATCCATAACACACTGAGTCATGCATCAACCTTGAAGCTCTTTTGGATCTTATTCTCCCAGTGTAACTATTGCCCCCATTAGAATTCTGGGGTAAATTAATTCTTAACTCTTTCAGAAAACAAATACTGCTCCCTAAAATGCCTTTCCATAAATCTTTGGTGATTCCTTGAATACTACCCAGTAGAAATTACTTCTTTCCATGCTCTCTTCCCACTATGCTCTCAGTGTTAGTCTTTTCTAACATGCCTGAAATGAGTCTCTAAAATGCATCCTTTTATTATGAGTAAATTTCTCAATAATATTGACTTGGTACAATATTCCTAGCTGATGTACATCAGGCCTTTTTTGACATTAGCGCCTGATACAGTTTTCCTGTCCAAATCAGCTTAGGCATCATCCTTTCTCACATCAGTGTTCTTATCATTTCTACTAGTATCAAGACTCTACAGCTCCTTGCAAATCTCCATCTTCTTCAATTTAACTTATTTACTTCCATCTTCGTTCAATTCCAGAGACCATATCATCAACCTTCCTGTCAAAGTACCAACAAAGCCACTTAAAATTACAACTCTGCTATGAAAGATAAATGTATTCTGTTGTAATTGTGTATAATAAAGGAATTGACCTACTTAGAGAGGTCAAAGGAGGGCTTCCCATTGAAAGGATGATTAAGCTAACATTAGAAGAAAAAGTGGGAGAAAAATTATGCCTTGCTATTATTTAGTGTTGTTCCAATTCCATGATCTCAAATCCGAGTTTCCATTTGACCACAGTCATATATTACCTTCTAATGGCACTGTTTTTAAATTACCAAATCTTTGTTTTTATTTCAAATGCCAGACTCTAAACTTCTCTATACTTTCTTTATATACCTCCCACTTGCTTTCCCATCTAAAATTGGCCTCTGTTGTTAACAGTATCACATTACATGAAAGATTGTCCCAACAGGATGAACTCCCTGCCAATCTCCAAATTCTTCAACCTAAATATCCAATATACACACTGTGCCCCCAATTACTCTTCATTACTCCAGCCTATTTCCTCACAGTAAGTCACAGTCTAAAATGACCTTTTCCCCCTTTAAATCTGTTTATCCTATTTAATATGGATTCAAGAGCATCTAGAATACCTCCTGACATTAAGTATATAATCACTAAATACTTGTTAAACAAGTGAATGAATGGATGAATGTTCTTTCCTTACTTCTTTCACAGAGAAAGTGGAGAAACCCGGATGGCTGAGAGTACTGCCAGTGTCCAGCTCCAGCAGGTCCAGGGTTCCCTGAAGGATGGACGGTGTCGGCAAAAGGGGGAGGGAATGAGAGAGCCTCGGGTTTCTTTCTGATCACCAGGCAGGTATCTCTGCTCTGTCTGATTCTCTAGCTTTATTTGTAGTAAAAGGTACAAGGAGCAGAAAGAGCAGCGTGTGTTTAGTAGATTATTTCTCATAGATAATTTTTACAATTTTCCAGAACATGGATCCTGCAGAAGTTACAATTTTAATCTTGGTCGTAATGATTGTTGTAAAAAACTTAGCTACAGGCCCTGATGCTATTATGTGGGAAGGATAGGTATTTTTTAAGCATACATTTTTTCCATAGGATGCATAAGACCAAGATATACAAAACCTCAGGTCTAGCCCTAAGGAAGTGACCTTTAACCATAAGGCAAACAGCATTGTCAGTTTTTTATGAGTAAGGGTCATTAGGCGTTCATAGCTTTAAGAGAAAGTTCCCCAAAAAACAGGATCCCCAGGAGACATAATGTCTGCTCTCACAGTCCCAAAGAGGAATGATACATTTTTGACATTTATCACAGTAGTGGCTTTTGCAATGATGTCCAGGCCTACAAAGTAGTGAGTTATCAGTTAATTGCTCAGCTAGCAGGAAAATTATGTTGCTTGCCGTAGTCTATCTAGGGTGTATCTAGTTTACTTATCTTTTCTTTGACCAGGTACCATCACACCTTAGGGACAAGGCAGGGGGAACAGGCCACTCCGGACACTAATCAGCAAAGCACTCCGAGGTTTGGTGCCCAAGCAGAAATGAAAGTTACAAGAGGGTAGATGTTGGTCGCTGCCTGGTGGGAAGAGACCATGCAAACTTGCCGTACTCTCACCAGGAATTTTCACTCAACTGGTGAGTTCAGATGACTCCCAAGAAGGTACCATAAATGTAACCATCTTCTCTCAACCAGGTCAGTTTTCTTTTTAAAATCTATCTACTAAGTCTCCTTTGCCTCTCCTCTAGCATTTATTCCTAGAAATATTCATGCCACTCTCCCTTTCGCCAAATGACTCTGATTTGCTATGATCCAAATGAGCTTCAAATTCCTTCCAGTTTTGCTTTCTTCATTTTTCCAGCATCAGTCTTGTTTGTTTGAGCCATTCTCTTTAAATGAGCAGAAGAGTGGAAGCCAATTTGACATAACCTCAATGTTCACTCAATTCATTTATTAGCTCATTTATCAAAAATGGATGTTCCTTTGTCTAGAACAACAGGGATTATCCCTACCATTAAGATGCTCACAGAATGGTCATGTTCTGTAATAACTGCATCATCAAGGCCTGTCTGGTGTCTTTCTCCCTGTATGCAACACTTTTCTCCTCTGGTCTAGTCCATGTAGTATCCATGCATTGTCCAATAGAGCTTTCTAAGAGGATAAAAATCTTTTCTTTTTGCACTATCCAAAACAATAGCCACTACCTTTACTCGACCATAGAACACTTGAAGCATGGCTAGTGACACTGACAACTGGATTTTAAATTTTATTTAATATTAATTTAAGTTTAGATTTAAATTCAAATACACACATGAATTCGTGTTCTATTAGCACGTATCAAGCCACCCTGATGTTTTATCAGCTCTATTAGTTTCTTGCACATAGCAAGTTTTTATCCTTCTCAGGATTTTTGCACATGCCATTTTCTCTTCCTGGAGTGCCCGTGTTTGCCTCTGCACTCTTATAACATTGTTTACATGGGACTCGTTCTCTTCCATGAGGACTTGGCTTAAAGTGCTCGCCTTTCTTCCTGAACTTCTCATCTACAGCAGAAACCTCTTCACATTCTGACCCCTTATCCTGTCTATCTCTTCCTTCAGCTTGCTATTTCCTTCACAGCACTTACCAAAACTGAAAGCATTTCACTTATTTGTCTGCTTTCTTGATTATAGTGTGTCTTCCCCATCAGAATGTAAGCTTAATGAAGGCAGAGATTATGCAAATCCTGTAAATCCTTGTGATTCCACAGGCTTAAACAGTGTCTGTTCTATCATAGACATTTATAAATATTTTTGAATTATTGAGTGAGCAAATGATGGCTATAATTTTAGCATATAGAAAGTATGTGGGAGTATGTGAAGTAGTGAAAAAAATCTCCTTAAGACAGAAGCAGGGATAGGGTTCAGTAAAGATTTGTATGAGCTAAGTGGAAAAGACAGTGAAGAGAATTCTAGGCAGGAGCAACATTCTGTGTGAATGCACAGAGGCATAAAAAGCATGACCTGTGTAGGAACAGTGAGAAATTATATGCAACTGAAGTGTTTCACTGTTTCTTCACTTGAGACCTTCTTCTCCTTCTCAGGAAAAAGAATTATTACTTTCCAAGAGAAAGTCATCCACCAACGTTCTTGGTCTGATACTTTCGCCATTGCCTTCTGGAGCATGCCTCATCAATTATCCTTTTATATTTGCTCAACTTCTCTTTTCCCACTGACTTTCTGGGCTGCTTAACATATATGCTTGGGTAACATTCATGGGGAGGGGGGTTGGGAAATCTCTCCATGAAATCCATACAGTGCCTTAAAATCTCTATATTCTTTTTCGCTATGCCTACTGTCTCAACTAGCTCACCCTTTGGTGATGTCTTTTGTTCCACCATTTGATTAAACTGCTTTCCTGAAGGCAGTACATCTCTGGTCATTTTTCTTGCTTGACTAAAAGTTTGAATAGCCAGCCTTTTAGAGTCAGATGGATAAAGGGTGAACTTTAAGCTTTGAGTGTAAATCACACTCCACCCCTGAACAGTTCTGGCTTCACCTTTCAAAATGTTTTTAAAACTATTATCCCATCATGTAGTTGAAATGGACTATTTAGTAATATACTCTCTGTAACTGGTGAGCTTGGCTGTTGCCCCATTTGAGAAGTCATTCCTGACCTTCCTAGACCAAGCCTTTTCATGCCAGGAACCATCTCCCTGCTTGTCATTCTACTTGCATCACCTAGTATGAGGTCAGCCCAATGGTGGATGATGCACTGTATTTAGAGCCTGATTTTGGCTCAAGGAAATTTCCCCTGTGCATGTCTAACTCTCAGAACTTGAATGCCCTCGGGAATCTCACAAGGGAAAATGCATCATTTATTACATTCTCTAAATGAGAATAGGCACACAGTTTTTTAATAAATGAGTGAATACATGAGAAATGAGTGAGAAAAGAAAGGCATAACCACCTTGAAATATGCTTTGTTCATATTAATAGGCAGTTTGCATTTGATTTCAGGGAACAGCAGGAGAGAAAATAAATAAAAAACAAGGAAGCTTTCCTATTCATAATTTAAATTTTATTTCAGATTCTCCTACTGTAATTAAATCGGTATGCCTGGCTTACGAACTCAGTTTAGGCTGACTCTTGTGTTAGGCACCACGGATAACAAAGGAAAAGAGAACATTAATTTAAGGAAGGTGGTGATTTTGATTTGAACCTGAAAGAAACCAAATACATGCAAAGGGTCATCTCATGGGTTTGTGAGTTTTAACAACATTCCCTACTGCAATTTGTCATAATATCATTTTATAGCTTTAATTTATCTCAATTGCCTTTTTTTCCCCAATTAAAGATACTTTCAACCTCACTGGCATAAATATCTACCATACAGGTTACTGCTACTCCCTCTTTTTGTGTTTAAAAAAATGATCGTTAGTTTATTAGTTTTCTTGCATGAAAATTATTGTATTGGGTTGTAGGTTTGTCTTCTCCATCTTTAAAAAAAATCGTTTAGAAGTCTCTTTTTTCCCTATTGGTTATTTCAAATGTTTCCTCTAACATACACTACCATTTGCTTATAATTATTGTTCTTCCAGGGTGCCTGGAGGGTTCAGTCGGTTAAGTGTCTAACTCTTGATTTTTGGCTGAGGTCATGATCTCACAGTTTCTGATATGGAGCCCTGCGTCCAGTTCTGTGCTGATTCTCTGTCTCTGGCACTTCCGCACTCTGTCTCTCTAAATAAATAAATAAATGTTAAAAAATTATTATTCATCTCTCTTTCTCAGTGTACTGAAAGGATGGACCAGCGAATTCTGAGTAGAGCAGACATTCTCTTTCTTGGCCTTTTCATATGGAAAGTCATAAATGGAATCATGAAGTTTATGAGAACTTGTTCTTTTCTTTTTAAAAATGTTTATTTTTGAGGGAGAAAGAGTGAGTGCATGTGCAAGCAGTGGAGAGGCAGAGAGAGAGGGGGACAGAGCATCTGAAATGGGCTCCCTGCTGACAGCAATCAGCCCAAAGTGGGGCTCAAACTCACAAACCAAGAGATGATCTGAACTGAAGTTGGACACTAAACTGACTGAGCCACCCAGGCACCCTGAGAATTTATTCTAATCAACTGAAGAATGCATTTTGAATACAATTTTGCAGGAAAGTACTAATGATAATGGTAAGAATTAATAGTAGACTTATGAAGATTTGCTGTAAAACTCCATAGCAACTTTTTATAATAGTAATAGAATAGTAATTCTACAGTTAAAGATGAGTACCATGGAAACCACCATGAAACTTTTATATCATGAGTAATTGCTGATCTGGCAGAAAACAAAACTTACCCACTTGTTCACTCTTTCTCTGAGCAATTAAGCATCATGACTGCTATGGTTTTAGGAGCTGATACTGTCCTTAATGGTCAAAAACTCTGCAATTGTCTGCTGGGTCTAGAAAGCAGATACATTTTGTCAGCAGCACTCTGTTTATAAGCTTTTCTAAAATTTTGGAAGCAACACACCAGAAGTTCTGATGGTAATCCAGGCAAGGATCTTATGCCTTTCATTTCCTCAAGTCTAGGAGAGAGATGGATGAGGATTTAAGACCAAGATTAGGTGGTTAACACCTCATCTTCAATACAACCCCTATTGTTTTCCAAAAGGCTCATTTGCTTTTAGTGCAGATGGAGGTAGGAGTGGGAGTGTGTAGAGGGTGGGGAAATTAAAAATGCTACTTAAGGAATGCAAAGAGAAGGAAGGAATTCACCTTGTAGGATTCAAAATAGATTATGTAATAAATTAATTTTCTTACAATCCAGTCTACTCCTTTGAGGGAACATTTTCTAAATGTCTTTATCTTCTTTAAGTAATCACAGTTTTAGCCTGAAGAGTTTCTCTATAGGTCTAGGGGAGATACTAGTACCACCTGGGCAGCGAGGCCAAGAGGCATCCTATTGTAAGGCAGAAGTATGCGGTGACAGGAGAAGCCAGTGGTCAGATTTGTGACGGTAGGTAACTCCCTCCAAGGACTTCAGCTCAGAGTAATGTGTGTGTGTGTGTGTGTGTGTGTGTAGCTGGGAGGAGAGCAAAAGGGGAAGAAAGAGGTGATGATAACTCAGTGGGTGAGGAGAATGGAAAACTCATGTCCTAACTCCCCCTTTGGGACTCTGGGAAGTGGCTGGTTTGGAGTTGACCTAATATGAATGTGGTTTTTAGCTTTCATGAGGGGCCTCTGTTTCCTATGTGTATAAAAGGGGCCCAATATGAGAGAGTGTACCTGGAGTGCTTGTGAGGGTTGGTAGGGAGCGGGGGAGGTATGTGAAGGAGATGAAATGCCTCTTCAGAGAGACTACAGGGCAATCCAGGAAGAGGTTGAAGTGCATATTGCCAGACCACAGAAACCTGAGATGAGGTAAGATCAGGCCCAGCCAGCCAGTGAGAGCAGCTTCAACCAATCGGAGTGGCTCCTACCTTAGATTACTTCAGGCAACAGTTACAGACACAAGTGCTGGTTGGTAAGCAAGCAGTGCCCAGATGGGGAAGGATGCCTGTGTACGGCTAGAGGAGCCTGCAAACATCCCATCTGAGAACTTGGTACCCGGACCATGAAATTGCAAACACTTAAACACCATCTTGAAGAACTCTTAGGTTAGGGGTAGAGTGTTTCAGAGGTAAGAAACACCAAGTTATATGCAACCAAAGGAACATTTTACATTATAAGACTAGTCTAAGTTTAAGGTGCTACATACGTTCTACATTGTAGAATCACTTACCACTGTGAAGGGGTTTTGGAGTGGTGGTAGGGGTCCAGAGCCAATGGCCAAGAAAGAATTCTTGAGACACCTTTGATGCAAAAAGGGTGATTTTCATAAAGCATAGGGACAGGCCCTCGGAGCAGAAGGAGCAGCATTATAATTGTGAGGAGTGGCTGATTTTACTTGAGAGTTGGAAGTGGGGGGGAGTAAAGGCAAAAGGGAGGTTTCCAGAAGGGCTTTCATATGCTAAAGAAGACCCACAAGGTATTGGAGGCCTTGTTACTGTTGAGCTAAAGTTGTTTTTCCTCTAGTGAAGTATGAACACTAAGACAGTAGGAAGTTCCTGGGGGAATGTTTTACTCTGCTTACCTCAAGCACTTGTCAATGGGCTGCAGGTTATAAAGAAATTTAATTTTATTTATATTTTTGTCTTGCCTTTGCTCTCCACATCGCCACAGAGGGGAGGGTGATGTTAGGGCTCCAGGAAGCTGAATCTATTACTTTGTATATATATTTGTTGAACTTTTACTTTGTATATATATTTGTTTATAAACTGGTATTTCCCTAGCTAAAGAAAGTTTATACAAATAAGAACTTAACTGTTCTATCTAAGAAATAAACATAAATTCCATGAATGTAAGTTGACTAAAAAGTGGACAAAAGAGTTTTTTATGGAAAGAGATATCTGATTTAGCACCAAGAAACTAGATTTGAGTAGGGAGAGACACAGTTAGCCAGAAATTGACATTGGAAAGATAGTTATAGCTGATATGGATTTTAAGTTTCATCTGAAGTTTGTTATGCTACTGTATCTATCCATACCCAGCATTCCCAAGCCTTTGTAAAATCTGGAATGTCCTTCGATTACTGTTTTGGTGGATGTGAAGGAGGGAATGAAGGCATAGGAACTGTCTGCAATAAGGGTAAATCCAATGCAGCATGAAAATCATTCATGAGACTCAAGAACTAAGAATTAGTGGAAATTGAAAATCCACCAGAAGCAAGACATCAGAGAAAGATACAACCTGAAAATGTAAGTCCCTTGTGAATTTAGGAGCTATCTGTGGGTACGGTGGATAAGGGTTTCTACACACAAAATTAGGGTTCCACCAAATCTACCAAAATATTCAAGAAAAGGTTGTTCTCCTAAACCTGGAAACCAAGAAATAACTAGGCTGTGGAAATCTAGGTGAAACACATTTTACACAATTTTATGCAATTAAAATATAATTTTAGTGATCAGTCAATAACATTTATTAAGTCATTCCAAACAAACTGTTATATTCTATTCTTGAACTCACAAACTTCGTTAGCTCCATAGTATACAATAAAATAAGGAAATTCACAATGGCATTTTTCTATGATTATTGAAATGGTATTTCCTTCTCCTGCATTCACTATAAATAAATAATACCAATTTTCCATCCTTAAATTGTTTTTATTATTATTAAAGTAACTATAACTTACAGACAGTGGCACAGATTTATACCCACTTGTTATTTAAAGTTCATGAAATGCCTTCAGCTCCCTGGAGAACATGCACCAAATATGTATAAAATAATAATAAAATAATAATATGCCCAAGGATAAACTGTGTTCCTATGTTTTCATACTGTGAGCATCACGGGCATTTTACAGCACAGGTTGTTTATAAATGAGGCCCCCAGCTGTTACTGAGAGACTCAGGCAGAAAACGGGAGTAAACGGAGGATAATAATCTTGATTATAACAGGAAGCTGTTTCTATAGTGACCCAGGGTGAGTTGCATTCTCCCTAGGAGTAAACTGCTCAGTCAGTAGCTCCTACCAAGTACCATGTGGTAAATTACCTCCTTCCAGGTACTAAATGATACCTTGATGCCTTGGAAAAATTAATGGGTGAGTGGTGTACTTTGAGAGCATTTTATTCCCTCTGAGTCAACATAGGATTCTGCCCAATTAAGTTTTGGAGGGCAGAATTTGCCCTAGAAAGAGCAGTTTAAAGCTTTAGAGTTATCGAAGCAATATAAAAACTAGTCCCTGATGTATAGTAAAGATAGGACTTCTCACCATGGGTAAGACTTTCATTATCAGCAGAGTTATTACATTTCCCTCAGTGGCCAAATGAAGGGGGAAAAAGGGTTGGGAGTTACCATTAAAATATGAAATACAGTATCTTCTTCTTTTTACATTTATTTACAGTCAGCTATGTCATGGTCACTTCTGAAACATTCCAAGTTATTGGGCCGATTGCAGGATCTCAGACAAATCAGACCACTGCCATATCAGGTAAATAAAAATTACAGTTTTCTCTGGAAATATATTTTCTTCATTTAACGGGTTATATATTCACTGAGACATCATAACATTCAAATAGGCTGGAGGAATTATTGGATTTTGACCTTTTTTTTTTTAATAGAGAAGGCCAAAATGCCATTTTGTTCAGCTTTATCTAATTATTTCTCAAGCTCTGTTCTACAGTGAGTTAAATTAAATTAACAAAATTAAATTAATGAATTTTTGAGAAGGGCTTTATTTAAAGAATCAGATATTATTGTGGTTATTTAAACAAAATGGATATACCTTTTTCACATAGTAAAAATGCTTAAAGTGTCTTTGAATCTAATAAGTATAAATTATCAAGTATGTATTCTAGCAGTAATTATTTTCAGTGGACTTACTAGGTGATATTAACATGATCACATTTCTAAAGCACTTTTATTTTCTGATAAATTATGAATCTTTTACTCCAGTATTTTAACTGTTATCAAAAGGCACCTATGAAATAGGGAGAAGTGATGTAAATTCACTTTTTTACAAATGAAGTTCTAGGACTAAGAGCCAAGAAAGAGCTTTCTCTAACTTCTTCCTGCTTCTTTAATGAAGCCTTTCTTCACAACTGTTGAAGAAGTGCATTTCAAAGATGAAAATATCATCATGAAACTTGTGGAAATGGGCATGGATGGAAATAAATATAAGTCCACACATTTGGTTTTTTTTTAAATGATTGAGAAATAGGGTCTACAAAGTGTAATTTTAATATT
Source organism: Suricata suricatta (assembly GCF_006229205.1). Taxonomy (NCBI): domain Eukaryota; kingdom Metazoa; phylum Chordata; class Mammalia; order Carnivora; family Herpestidae; genus Suricata; species Suricata suricatta. The sequence goes on from NC_043707.1 coordinate 60,703,006, forward strand.
CAGAGTTTGATTGCTTGAATCTACCCCTGTCGCAGCCACTTAGTAGCTATGAAGTAGCCCTGTGAACTTTAGATTTCTTGGCTATAAGATGAAAATAACACTCACACGTACCTGGTCAGCTGTCTCAGTGGCTAAGATTTTTGACTAATTTAAAGCATTTAGCACATTGGCTAGTGATAACAACCCTCAAAAAAAAGTTAGACATTATTAATATATTGTTATTGCCATTATAATTTTTATTTTAGTTGTGTCACCAGCACTAGTCAGTGTTGTGGAGGGTGTAAATGACACAGAATACATGGTTTTTGCAATTTTAGAAAATTATGTCTAAACGTGGAAGAAAATATTAAGAAAATAAGCAGGAAATGACATGTCAAATATAAGATAATGTAGTATAGATAATAAACACTATCGACAATACACTTGATATTTATCAGCACCAGAATCTAGCTTTTACTTTTGCCCTGAGCATATCTTATCAAAAGACATCCTTAAATAGCTACAATGGACTAGATACTTCTGTTCATAAGTGGATAAAACTGGTAATAAGAGTTCTTCTCCTTGTAGAAGGGGAACACCAAGTAGTGTTAAAAATAGACTTTTAGCAAATAACAATAAATTAAATAAATTAATTAAATAAATAAATAAATAGACTTTGAGAACTGATTTGTGGAAAATGGACAGTGGGACTCATTTAGATGAGAGAAGCAGGCAAGTCCTCTTTAAAAATATTTTTTTTATGTTCTTTTATTTATTTTTAAGAGATAGGGAGAGACAGTGGGAATAGGGGAGGGTCAGAGAGAGAGGGAGACACAGAATGTGAATCAGGCTCCAGGCTCTGAGCTGTCAGCACAGAGCCCGATGCGGGGCTCAAACCCACGAACCGTGAGATGATGACCTGAGCCGAAGCCGGACACTTAACCAACTGAGCCACCCGGGTGCCCCAAGTCCTCTTTTAAAAGAAGTGACAAATACAGTGACACCTGAAGAATAAGTTGAACTTGCCCAAATCAAGTGTCTAGGGAGAGAAGATTCCAAGGTAGTAATGGGCCTGGTGGGTTTAAAGAATGAAGAGAAGGGAATTGAGCCTAAATTCTGCTTCCAGTTGCTTAGTGTGGTCTAGGGGGAATATTTATCATGAACAGGGGCAGCTCCAGGCTGTGCGTGATGCAGCTGGCGTTGGGAAGATAGCTACATCAATGGCACTCCATTGGTTAAAGCACAGCACTGCTGAGTGTTGGGAAATGTGTGAGTATACTTTGTGTTCAGGAAGTGGAACAGGAACAATCTGAGTAGAGGGCAGCAGTAGTAAAGTCAAGGATATATGAGACAGACTGATGTTTCAGGAGCTTAGGTTGGGTGTTGGGGAGATGGAGAATGCCAAGATAATAAACCTGAGAATATAGGCAGGACACAATTTTGAAGCCACATTGTGGAGCTGGTGGTGTTTCCAGAGGCCATGGAGAATCACTGCATTGTTTTAAGCCATGAAGGGCTACGATCAGATTTGGATTTCTGGAAGTTTATAACACATCATATTTCTGGGAATGGGGTCTGGGGATCTGCGGTTTTACTACGCATGCCAAGTGAATGTTGTGCACTACTAAATGTTAAGAGTTGCTGTTGTTCAAAGTAGTGTTAAGAATTTTGATAATTAAAAATAAAAAGGAGAATTCCTCATGCAGAGGAGCAGAGAGAAACTTCTTGGGGTGTTAGGAATGCTCAAAATAGTGACTGTGGTTGGAAGTACAGAACTGTCCATATTTGTTAAAATGCATCAAAATATACACCTGTAATTGGAAAATGTTATTGCTTATAAATGATATCTTGATAAAACTGTTTTGTTTTCGAAGGCCAGTGGACTTGGTGAATAGCAAAGTAATGTTACCCTTCAAAAGAGGAATGTCATTGGTATACAGAGTCACAAAACTGCTAGGGATGAATGAGGAAGACAGTAGTAGAAACACCAAATACTTATTTGAGAAATCAGGTGATAATGAGAAGGAAAGAGACAGGAATGAGAAGGCTAGACAGTAGCTTGATCAAGTAGGATGACTGAAGAAAAATTTTCCAGATCACACATGTAGGTAGGGGAGGTGACACAAGCAGAGAGTAGGAGAATTAAGATGTAGGGACAGGAACTAATTACCAGGGTAGTAACAACAACTGGGATTCAGAGAAAAAATTGGAGAATCACTTTAATCAATGACAGGGTGCACTTTTTTTCTTCAATAATTGAAACAAAGAAAGCAATAATGAGATCTGCTCCTACATTTTTCCAAAGTACTACTTTTCTCAGTAGTGTAGGAAATGAAGTTTACACTTATGCTGCACTCACGTGGACTAGCTGTGCTTTGCTTCTAATACTAGGACACAAGCCTCTTCACTTGTTTCTACAAAGAATCCACTTACTACAACTCCTGGGAGTTAGAGTTTTACCGAATGCCTTGTCTTTGATATGGTGATCAGGAGCCACATTCAAATCTATCCATCATGAAATTCCTCAGGCAACATTGTGATGCTTTCCCAAATCTGGGAGAACTGGGGCTGCTATCTTGCAGTAGACAGACCTGGATTTGAATCCAGACTCTACTTCTTACCAGTTACAGGCGTTTTTGAGCCTCTGTTTGTGGGATTTTAAATAGATTGCATATGTGGAGTACATTCCCAGATAAGCATTCAATAAACAACACTTGTAATGAGGGTGATGAAGAAGAAAAAACAAAGGTGAAGGAGAAGGAAGAGAAGCAGCAGCAGCTGCCGCCGCCACCTCATCCAGAAGCTGACAGGTTGTGGGCTCTCAAGTTGGCACACACAGCGCAATCATTATTAATATTAATATAGCATATTAGTATTTCAATATAAAGCAAAGGTTTTTATGCTGACATATGTTCATACAAAGAAAAAGATAAAAGTGAGTATGTACAGAGGGTTGTTAAGAGGGTAAATCCTATGGGTTCGCATCATAAGAAGGAATTTCCCCCTTTTTCTTTTTACTCTATCCATATGAGTATATGGATGTTAGCAAACCTATCGTAGTAATTATTTCTCAATATATGTAAATCAAACTAGCATGCTGTATGCCTTAAACTTATACGGTGATGTTTGTCAATCACTTTCCAATAAAACTGAAAAAAAAAGTATGAGAGAACAAAGGTGTGGTTTTTTTGTCCATCTCTTTAAATTATCGAACTTCACAGCACTAGAGATAAAACTCATATTTGAAGTCACAGCTACCTGTTCATTTCCAGAAAGATACACTGGAGTCATTAGGAAACTGAGGTCAGAAGGTAACATGACCATTAACTGCTTTTAAAATGTTTTGTAATGAACACTGACATGGGTTTTCTGGTAAAAAGAAATGTGAACTCTTATCAAACATCAAGCCACGATAATTCCATGACTAGGATGTGAAAGGACTCCTGACCCTGTAGAAAAGTATAAATGTGGATTGTGCTCTGGATTGGTACACATAAAAACCCCAGGATTCTTTGGGGGGGATGTTTTGTTTTTAAAATTTTAATGTTTTTATTTTTTTTGAGAGAGAGAGCACACATAGGGGAGGGGCTGAGGATGGAAAGCCAGCTCTGCGCTGACAGCAGAGAGCCAGATAAAGGGCTCGAACCTACGAACCACGGGATTATGGCCTGAGCCAAAGTCAGACACTCAACCGATGAGCCACCCAGGTGCCCCAGGAATGTGTTTTTATGAAATAGTGACAGGGAAGTTTTGCTATTTAAAGAACACTTCATAACAGACCCCATACTTCAAGGAATCTGTAGTTAACAGAGTAAACAATAAAGGCAAATGACACAGTTTATCACAAGTAGCACTTGACCTATAAATACCACTTATGACAGAGGCCAGCCCGTCTTTGCAAGAACAACTTTTTGTCAAAATCTCAATTAGTCATGCAATTATTCAAAGAATTAAATGTCTTAAATGTCTTGCTATTAAGGTGTACATGCAATGCTATTATTTCTAACAACAGCAAGCAATGGTCAGGTGATGGCACGTTAGCATCATCTAGCACAGAGAAGCATGCATATGCTGTTTTCTACCTTCCTTTGGTTTTCTTTTTGGTTGAAACCATCTCTTAGATGTTTATTAAAGTGCTAATTGATTCAAAGATGTTTTGCACTATCCCCTTAATAATTACTGATATTATATTTTTAAAATATTTCCTTCCTTTTAGATGCATGCTTCAGAAATATAAATTCATCGCATTTTAGGTGTACATAATTAAGTTTAACTGTGAAAAGAAAGTTGCAAATTCTTATTTTCTTGTCAAATGTGATTTCTAGTATATTCAGATTTCTACTGTATCTTTTTTTGTTGTTTTTCCTATATTCCAGCTTTCCTCTCTATTTCTGTTTAAAAATTCTAACACAGAATTTCATGCCAGAATTTTTTTTTCTCCTGAAGCTGGAAGAAATCATTTCAAGTTTCAAGACTGTGAAAATTGACTATGCCTGACTTTTTCCAAATTGTCTCGTAATGCTTTTTGCCAGGCAGATTCTAGGACCAGTTAGTTTATGATCAAAACTTACAGATGGTACTTACAGAAGACTAGCCAGTAGGGCATTTTTCAAGAATGTCAAGATCAAAAACTATAATTAAAGGTTATTTTGGGAAAAGCCAGCGTATCCATCACTAACTCCACAGGGGAAAAAAAAGAAGAAACGATTTTGTGACAAAGTAATTGCTGACAAAAATATTGTAACCCAATATGTCATTTGAAAACAATTGAATTTCTGGTCTTTTCATTGGGGAACTTTAGCTTTCAAAGTGATAGTTAGGGTTATAGTGTATAATGCTGACTTTTCCTTAAGATCATAGGTTATTTCACAGCTGTCATCTTCCCTGTCACTAGTTACTGTAGCACATCCTTTGTGGTTGATGTCTTTATGCCAAACTTTCATAACATTTAATCACCACAAGGTCAAGATCATACGATGGTAAGCCTATCATGAAATTTTTACCTCTTAACATCATACAAGTGAAAATTTTATGCACTGAGGCAAAAGCAGGAAATTAATGAATATCTATAGTTTAATTTCCATGCATCACTGCTTGTGGCAGTGAAATAAATACCAGGGTGAAGTAAGAGAGTAGTTAGAGTGGAGGGTTAGAGGTTTAAAGAAGAGAATTAATATCCATGATTAAAATTGCATGTATCATTGCCAATGGCTGTGAAAATATATCAATTGCATAACTATGTCTGTTTCAGTTCCAGAGAAGGAATGTTTAAAATGTAATAATAATTGCTCTGTTTTTTTGCATAAAACAAAGGAAGTCTTTACTCCAAAGTCTTGCTGACTTTGGATATGTTTTCGAAAATGATCAATATATTTTTATGTACTGATAAGTGGTTTGGTTTTCAATATCTTTATTTTAAAAAACAACCTAATGTTGCATACCTACAGGTTCATCTTTTTTTTTTTTTACTAATTCTGTAAATTCTAGGTAGCAATTCTATAATTATATTTTAATTAGTCCTTGAATTAATATTTGTAGTTCAAGTTTATATTCCTTGGCAATGATGATGACTTTATAATATCCCATTGCTACAAAAAATGGCACAGCATATTTTTAATATTTTTTATTATGGGTCTAGGTTTTTTGTAACTAATAACTGGGTATACCCTAAAATTGCAACATGTAAAATGTTCATATGACAGACAACTTATTGGGGTAAATTAAGAATGTGTGATCCATTTCTGAGAATACATCTGATTTTTATAACTACTACAGATGACACTTTGAAAAAGTATTGCTAATATTCATTTTCCATACATTTCAGATGTCCTGCTTTTAACAGCTGAAATAAAAAACTAGGCTTCCCAACAAAGACTAGTTTGCAATCCTGGAAGAAAATGGTTTTAAAAACCCCTTAATGTAGTTACTTTTCTGAGAATTCTTACTTTTTGGTATTGTTGTTTTAAGTCTGTGAATTCACCATAGAGCAGAATTCTCAAATGCAAAGCTTTTTAAACATAATGCTTTACTGGCTACAGAAGATCTAAGATACACTAATTTTCTAGCTATTAGGAAAAGAAATCTCAATTTCTCTCTCTCTCTCCTCTGCTCTCACACACAAGCCTCCGTGCGGATTCTTCTTCAGTGTTGTGCTTCTGTATTTTGTCCCTTAAATGATGTGAGTACCGTGCTCTTTGGTTTTTCTCAGAACGGAGGAACCAAGTATTTGATCAGCACTCAACAAATAATAAGTCATGATGACAAGTACTGAATCCAATTTGAAGCTGTAGGGGGAAATGTAAGTGGCCTCAAATGTCTGTGTTCTAGGAGTTAATTCCATTTGTGGAAGAGCTGCAATTCCAGATTTTTATGTTCATGAAATAATTCAAATTATTCTCTTCTATTTTTAACTTCTGGACGGGCCGAAGAGACTTTCACACAGAAGATTACAGCCATGGCTTTCACCACGCTGAAAAACAAGCTTTAATGTGACGATCCGCACAAGACCAGACCTGATGAGAAATGTAGGGTGTTGCTATGGCAATTCCATTCGTTGGAACTTTTCTCTGTTGGCTTCACTCTGTCATTACATTCTAAAAAGAATCCTATGAAAAGGTGTGGTGGCTGTGAAGACAAACGTGAGGCCGAGAAGATGGAACTTTCTCATCTGTCCTTCTCCAAAAGAAAGAATGTGGTCATATTGTAATGCCATCCTAATGTAGTCAGAGGGCTGGCTTAGGAGGTGTCATTCTGAGATTTCATTGCAACCCTGGGTGCACTTCTTTTCCATTTAGGTGTTAAATTGGCAATGCCAGGGTTGTGACCAAAATTACAAGGTGAAGGATCCTCAGATTAAACTGAAAGATGATGACACCTTGGCTTCTGAAAGAATGAAGATCTGGTTTGTTGTCGGGTCATGATGGTTGTATTGTTTCTTTATTATTATTTTTAGTTTCCAGCAGAGATTTGATACATTAAAGTGTCATTTAAACCCAAGCACTGAGCGTGAATGAATCTCAACTATATCTCTGATGGAGAGGGAGATTTATTAATTTACCTGACGTCACTTCTTTCCAGATAGACCTTCTTTTCAGGGGTTATAATCAATTCAACTGTTTATAACAACAACCTCAGAATCTCATACAGGCATTGACTCAAGCACTTTTTTTTCCTGATTAATATCAAACTCTTCACAAATAACCCTCTAAGGTAGACTTATTATCAACTCCATTTTGCACATGAAGAAAAGGAGATTTAGAGAGAAAAATGTCACTGGGCTGAGGTCAACCATCTAGAAAGAAGGAAATCAAGAATTTGAATGCAGAATCAACATCTTATGTGTTATTGAACCAAACTGTGCCAAATATTGATGGGGAGGGGATTTCTAGGCAACCTACTAATCAGTAGGAAAAACTGAATTTTTACATTACTGTGAAAACATTCTCTTCCAAGGTAGAAAATATAACCAATCAGGTAAGGCTAAGGAGGTGATGTGTCATGTGATGCATCCTGTGCCTTAAACATCCACTTTGCAATTTAAATTCAACAGCAGTAATTTTACAGAGATTCTACTATTTGCACCAAAAGACTTCTAAGACCCTGGTTCCTGCCTCTGAAGAACAGTTACAGAAAGAACATAGTACAGAAGCAGGGGTTCACCAATTTATAAGTGGACATAGTATATTTACCTGTAAGAAAGAGGATATGAATTAGTGGCCTGGTGGCTGATAAGACCCTCAGACATGTTTAATCTGACCCACTCAGAGTGGTTTTGAACATCTTTATTCACTGACAACATTTAAAAATCAAGAGATTTAACACAAAATTCTAATTTTCTCTTTAAAAAATCCAAATATCCGTGAACACAGAATTCATATTCCTATTTGGCAATAATTGGCTGGAGCTAATGGAAAGTGTCCACTTTAAGAGTGGTGTGCTCTCTCTAGTTTTCAAGATTCCCCTCTCCCTGACACTGAAGTTCAGTGACAACTGTCAATCATCATAAAGCTTGTATCCTTGTCTTTCTTATGTCTGTTTATATATGTTGCTTATCTGGCCGGTATAAGCTTTTGAGGTGGTAACTTTTGTTGTAAGGAAACCGAAAGGTATTTGAAATACATATTAGTAATGGTAATAACAAAAGGAACACCATTCAGGTGGTCACTTTTGTGATATTCTACAAATATACTTGAATAGCTAAAGATGAGATGTGGGATATGAACTGAAGTTATCACTGCCACTGAGATTTTCAGAGGTGTGATTTATTGCAAAACTATTTCTGTGTATCTAAATCTGGAGAGGAGGTAGGTCATTAAGTTGCCCATGTATGGGGGTGCGTGGGTGGCTCAGTTGGTTGACTGTTGATTTGGACTCAGGGCACAGTCTTGTGGTTTGGGGGTTCGAGCCCTGAGTTTGAATCCTGTGAGCTCTGTACTCACAATACGGAGCCTTCTTGAGATTCTCTCTCTCCCTCTCTCTTGGCCCCTCCTTTGCTCATTCTCTCTCTCTCTGTCTAAAGAAAATAAACTTTAAAAAAAGATGCCAAGGTATGGGTGTGATGTATAAACATTTCATATAAGCAGGAACGATTTATGTGCAAAGAAGATTTCAGTTGGAAAGTCATATTAAGTAGAAGAAGTAAAATGGAATAGATAGCTAGAATGAGGAAACAGGAGAGAGAAACGTATGGATGGGGGAGAGGTTTTAAAAGTTGTGAGGTTATAGTTCCTCAAATCCTTAAGCACTGCCCAGAGCCTTGGCCCTTTCAGTATTCATCCAGTAGCCAATGATAAAATGGATACAAGATTTTTTTTCTTCACTTTTGTTTGGAATACGCTTGGAATGTGCTTTTGTTTGGAATCTCTTCTTGGAATGACTTCTTTCCCTGCAAACCTTCAATTCATCTGATATTCTTTCCCTCTTACATTTCAACACCTGGTTTGAGAGGCTCATTTTCTACTAAACTTTTTGGTTGCCCTTTAGATAAAAATAATGTATTCCTTTACACTACAAATACCTTGTATAGGCCTATTTTATTAGACTTAATAACATCCCACTGAAATTACGTATTTACATGCTTTTCTTCCTTAGCAGACTTTGAATTTTGGGGAAGGTGCCATGTTTTACTTATCTGTGTATCTCTATCTCCCAGCATGGTGTAATTAATATTTGTTGAATAAATGAATGAATACATTCTCAAAAGGGAGCCAGATTAAAGTATTTCATTATAATTTTCTTGACCTACTGACTAATCAACATTTCACTCAGAATAACTAGTTTACAATGTAAATATTAACCCAACTGATAATAATTGTGATAACATTCTGAAGTGATATGGTGTGTGTGCGTGTGTATGTGTGTGTGTGCATACACCCATATCTATATATATGTATGTATAATCAGTTGAACGTGTTCTTCATCAGGGGTACTAAAATAGACACTCGGAGAGCATCTGAGTTAGATTTAATTATGTAACTAAATAAGCATATAATTTCATTATAAAATTTACCAAATATACCTCCTCTGTGCAGTCACCCACCAAAGTTACCATGTTCTTTTGAAAGATATCATCATTAAAGTATAACTGAGAAAAGGAAAACAACTGTGAGTCTTATCTATAGCACTTGGCATATATATTTTCACTTTATTGAAATATAATTAAAAAGTGCACATAAGTGTATGGCTCAACCGAACACACCTGTACAACTAGCTCCATGGCAAAAATACATGACCATCAGCTCCCCAAAGCCCTATTTCCTCTCCTGTTCATAGTCTTCTTGTGAAATTAACCACCTTCCCAACTTCTAAAAGCATAGATACACTTTTGCCTGTTTTTAAGGTTTTTTTTTAATGTTTATTTTATTTTTGAGAGAAAGACAGAGCACAAGTGGGGAAGGGGCAGAGAGCAAGGGAGACACAGAATTCAAAGCAAGCTCCAGGCTCTAAACTGTCAGCACAGAGCCTGGCACGGGGCTCGAATCCATAAACTGTGAGATCATGACCTGAGCTGAAGTCAGACACTTAACTACCTGAGCCACACAGGTGCCCCAGCTTTTGCCTGTTCCTAAGAACTGGAATGTTTGCTACATTTAAATCATACTGCTTACATAATGCATGCATTATGACTACATAAAAAAGCATCTATTCCTAATTCTGCAGAGTTACAAAGGTGGAGAAGACATAATCTTGACATTCCAGAAGCTTACCTGGTAGAGGAGGTAACCCAGAACCAAATATCTACGGACACAGTAGATGGTAAGTGTGCTCGGAGTGATAGTAGAGTCTTAAAAAAGGAATCTCTCATCTGGCTTCATACAAAGTGTGGAATCTCTACTGAGGTTCTGAAAAAGGCATGATTTTAAGGATAGATTTCTTTCAGGTTGGTGGAAAGAAAGCTAATTACATCTCCATTATTGTGATAAGTTTATCTCATAGACAGATACAGATCTCTGTAATCCTCTCTCTCATGGAAGCCTCTTAGTTTAAGATGGGTTGAAGGAGAAAAGCCTGGCAATGCTCGGGATGGCAAACACCCTTGGGTTACAATCTGGAGGAACTACAGCAGTAACTGATGACCAGAAAAGTGCATCATGGGGCTGAATTTTAAAACTACTCTTACATATGGATGAGAAGTTATAAAATACTACAAGAATTTTGCTAGGGAGCAATTTTCTGTGGGTTACTGATTGCCCGGTGTTGAGCCTCCATGTAAAAAGTTTTCCAGGTTACAGAGATAATAAGCAAGGTGGGTCAATAGTCTCCCGAGAGGCTGAATAGCCGTTGGGGACTAGTCATGTAAACGGATGAGTATTATATACACACTATTTTTCAGAACTGCCTTCTTTATGCTTTGATGAAAAAGTAATGCCCTTTGTCAAATCCTCTTTCTTGGAAATAGAGGGGTCCCCACTCTATTAAACAGTTGTCTGCCCCCAAATCAGTTTAATCTCCTTAACTACTAGGTGTCATCACCCAGAGCCTTACACAGTACTTCGGACTGGGTCTCATTAGGTAATGCTTTCCATTAAGGTTACTTGCTTCAATAGTTTGCCCTTCCTGTCTTTACTCCGGTATCGGCTCAGGAAGCCATTTGTTTATCTTTCCTCTCACTGTAACCAAAACAATTCCCTAAAAAAAAATTCTCTTAAGAAATTCTAACAAGTATTGGAGAAAAACTGCTCTCTCATACAAAGTAGAATGCTCAGAGGCTATACTATTGTTGCATAATGTTCCAAGAACAGTAGAATTTGGTTATAACTGTGCATTTATTTTGGTTTCAAAAAATCAACAGGCTGAATCACATCAAAACTTCAAAGGACTCATGTTCCCAGAGTCATGGTGGAGAGGGCTGGACAGGATGGGAATAGTGGCCTAAGAAGGAGCGTCCCCAGTCCCCAGGGCATAATAAGGAAAGAGCCATAAGCAGTTGAACTCAAGCACTCAAGTAACATAATATGATGACATTAACGTAATGGCACAAAGTGAAAAAATCTCTTCTCCCTTGAGTCTTGGAAATGGATGTTCCCTCATCATATAAGAGAAAGTGCTTCCTCTGTGCCTTTTTGGATACTCTGTCCCAGGATTGCTTCAGGAAGGATTGCTTTCTCTAAGCCTCAAATCATGGAAACACTAGTTCTTAGGTTCATTTGAAGGATGTGTTAAAATTAAACTTACTTTGTGGTGTAGTCTCTATTATGGAAAAAAACCTATATATTTATACAATTTTAGAGAAAAAATACACATGTACAATACAGAAAAATGAAATAAAATATACCCAGTGATTTTTCTTTCATTTGCTAGAGTGTATCCACATGGATTTTATTTTTTTTAACGTTTATTTATTCTTGAGAAAGACAGAGAGAGTGCAAGGTGAGCAGGGGAGGTGCAGAGAGAGAGGGGGAAAGAGGATCCAAAGCCAGCTCTGCACCGACAGCAGAGAGTCAATGCGGGGATCAAACTCATGAGATCATGACCTGAGCCAAAGTTGGACACTCAATAACTGAGCACCCAGGTTTCCCAACATGAAATTTTTCTTAAACTCATCTATAATTTTCTAATTTTATATATCAATATTACTTCTACAAAAAGAAGTGAAACCAAAACTGTTATTTAAAAAGTATGAACCAATGAATTTTTAAGAGTTTTTAGTTTGAACTCTGGGGAATGATCAGTAGTGTGAAACCATCTGAGCTCATGGCAACATTATTAAAATAGGTCAAGACTGAGGTGTTCCAGAGGGGCAGGGACAGAGGACAGAATCCTTGCTCTATCTATACCCTACCTTTGCTGTGCAAAGTGTAGTGCACTGAGTTAACTTAAGTCTAAATATTGACTCAAATGTGTTTATTTGATATTCATCTCCTTGAGATAAACTTGTAGCCCTAGTAAAGATCTAGTACTAATCAATACATATTCATTGAATAAACAATTGAAGGAATGGATGAATTGAAAGTATAAATGATGAATTGAAAGTATAAATCCCAACAACCACTGGTAAGGTTTTCTAAATGTTCTCCTCTCTGTCTTCCAACAACTGTAGATTCTAAATTCACAATTTGACTTAGAAAAATGCAAACAGAGTCGTAGTGAGGATGTTTCTTCATTTCCTTATTCCTTCTCAGAAGTATACATTATCTGTTCTTAATTTCTATTATATCAACCTAAAACAGAAGTTTATGGTAAAGTATGTAGTAACTTTTACTGTAAGATAGTATGGACTATTTGATTGAAAGTATAGATTAGATGACAGCAATTACACTTGGGAAAATTTATTTATAAAATCAAATCAGTATGTTGTATGAATCAAAATAGTCATGGTCAATGTAGATAGAAAAATAACTGATATATATCTTGGACCAAGAGCCAATGATGTAATGATATAAAAATTAGTCAGCTTTTTAATAAAATACTGTATAGTGTTTTACAAAATAATTAAAATGTGATCTTCAAGAAATAGGTGAATTTCTAAAAATAATACAAAAATCTACATGATGTTAGGTAATTGAGATAGAATAATACATAGAGTCATTCACTTTTTTTTTAGAGTTGTTCACTTCTTAAAATTTATTTATCCATTATCCAAATGTAGTAGAAGAATCACCAGGTATGTATTAGTATTTCAGGAATAAAATAAAACCAGGAAGAAGTAATTTGAGCAGCAGGAAATATTTTATGAGGATGTCTCTTTTTTCCAGAAAATGTTCATGGTAGTGATCTGATTTTCCAAGGAGTCTATGCCTCAAAACTAGATCAGGATGATTGCTTTCAAGTTCATCAGATTTCTGGTTGCTTAGTAATCAATATCCTGTTAAGGTGTCAGGGATATAGTTTGCCACTTAGGAATGCAAACCAACCAACTGTGCGCCTTATTGGCTGAGTAGTACTTACTCTTAAGAGGGATAGTTATTAAGACTGGCTTTCCTCAGAAAGTTAATACTTTCATAGAAATCAGGCAAATTCCATTCATCTACAGTGAAAAGTTGGTTTCCAGTGTTGGTTTCTACTCATTACTAAAATTCCCATGGAAAACAAAAGGAGGAATGGACAGTGAAGTCACAGGCTCTTTTTACTTTCTCTTAATTGTACATTTGCCCTGTGAAGACCTTTATTAGTAATCTGTTCTTCAGGATTTATCACAAAAGCTCCTGTCTCTGAAGGTAGGGAATTTTCTCAACTCCTGGACTACTTATATGATAAATGAGCATAAACTTCTCTGTGACATGTCTATTATCGAGTTGAGCTGTTATTTAAATCTTGCATTGCCATTTAACTTCTCACTTATGTATGTTTTATTTCTTCAAATGAATTGTAAGGTTTGGGAAGGTCACAGAACATATACCCTATTTTCTATTCTGCCCACGTGCCTTTCATAGTCTTTGGTAGGTACTCAATAAATATTGATGGATAGGATAAGATTCAGCTGAAAATACCAAACCTGGGCCTTGCCTGTCAGCTCTCGGTTCAGTTCTATGACTTGCAAATTTAATTTTGAGTGAGTACAAAGTACTTACTTACTCTGCAAAATAAAAAACTATGCATACTTGGAAAGAATCTATCTTCTGCTGGTGACATCCAAATTCTAGATTTTCTTTCTCTGAAAGGCCCAAATAATTTGCACATTTCTACAACATTAATTTACAAGTACTGTAATTTTAAAACAACATTTCAAATAAACATACCCTGCAAATAAATTTTAAAATAGGACATCTCTATGTAGGACAGGTTTTACACTACAGGGAACTCGTGAGTTTTACATGAGAATTATGAACCCATCAGTGTAAGTACCAACAATCTTCTAATTTGAATTAATAAGCAATAAAAATTACATTCAGGAGACAAATGAAATTTTTAATTAGTTTGTTTGCATTTTATGCGTAAAAGCGAAAGATAAAAATCACATAGTATTAGGGCAGGGCTGACTCTCCTATTTACTTAAGAAAAAATAGTCTGTTTCAAATAAATAGTCACCTTTGCTAACCACTTACATTACTTCCAACTGGCAAATTACCTTAACAATTAGATATATTCTTAATAATGATGCAGAGGAGCATTCAGGCAAGAACTTCCAAGTAAAACATACTGATACTGCGTTGTGCCAGCATTCTGTAAGTCAGCTGCACGCTGCATCAGGTGAGGCGTTTAATCCCAGCAGAAAGGAAAAAATACATTGTGTCCAATCAAAGAGTGATATACTTAGTATCATTTGTTCTCACTGTATCACTTTAACGTTTTCAAAACAAAAAATGCTATGCTATCAAAGATATCAAATTGGCGTAAAACATTCATTTAGAGGAACTGAAATAGGAAACTAGAATTAGAGACTTGAAAAACAGAAACATTATACTTAACAGCTTTGATATCCCTTTTTCTTCTTTTTCTCTGAAACAAAAAAAAAGCTTTAAAACAGCAAAAAGTTTTAAAACTCTTAGTGGGTTTCAAAACAACGGGCAAAGGGACCGCCATGGGCGTGCTAATAGCTGCTTAACTGATAAAAAGAAATCACATGATCTTGTATTGTGATTTAAACAAACGACTTTCCAAATTTATGTTGATGAAATGCTGAAAAGCCTAACTTTTGGACATTTTTTTAGAATATGCAGTTTTTCCATATTTTTCAATAAAAAAATGCAGGGAATCAGTGAGATTATGGAGTGTATTACAGTGTGTGTTGTGTACTTCCGGGATTTAATTTAGAAAAAATTAAAGCTAAGTGGCTTTGATAAAACAGAAATTTAACTCAAAATGAATGGCATTTTATGCTTCTTATTTAAATGATGAGCTTTTGAAAAGTTCTGTTTTAAAAGAGACATATTTTCTATTTAAATGTACAAAAAAGTTTTTAGGGAAATGGCAAAGCTTTGGAACTTAGACAACAGAAACCCCATATATTGCCTTTGTTTTGTTGCCCTGTTTATATAGCCACTATTCATTTAGACTCAAAGGCTGAAACCCTGCCCGATAATCTTTCAGCTTCAGCATCCCTCTTCTTAATTGCTATATATATACTGACATCTACCTTTTACTGTAATCTAGCTATTTTCTTTTGTTCTTGGCTTCTTAAAAAAAGAAAAATTATCTTAAAATTATTTTTCTTTCTGTAGGCATAGAAAGTTCTCAGTTCCTTGACTATTCTGGAAAAAAGGAATTGAAATGATAGCCTGGATTAGAAGTAATTATTTAAATTGCTTCAGTTTCAGGAAATTGAAAAAGACAAAGCATATTTTCATTTAATACTATCTCATTTTAAATATGCTCCTCCAGGAATCTTGGCTACAACTTGCCTGACCAGTGTCCACTAGATGACACTGTTGTATAAGCACAATAATGAGGCCATAGCTATCACAATAACTAATTTATCATATATACATATATATATATTTAGATATTGTCAGTGTCTCTCTTTCAAGATGAAACTGGCTTAGCATTTTTAATTGGATGTGGCTGATAACTACAACTTCATGTAATTCAGAGTAAAGCTACCTTCAAAGGTTAAAATGTAGGAAAAAAGAAACATCTATTTCATAGCAATCATATTTTTGCAATAGGAAAATCTTTCAAAACCTGTATACTTCACAGTTAAGACAGACTTTATTATGAATTTTAAATTGTGCAATTTTAAATCGAGCGACAATGATTGGACTGGTAACACTGGTTTTCAAGCAGTGTTTTGTCAGTAATCTCTCTTTCTCTCCCTCCCTTCCTTCGTGTCTTTTCAATTCTCATTCGCTTCCCTTCTGGATTGGGAGCCGTTCCAGTAAGGTGCCCAAATCAGGGGAAGAATCAATAGTCTTAAGCTAAACAGCCTGTATGCTACATTGTTGCCAAGCCAGGAAACTTCAGCCTCAGAAATAACACAGGTTTTGAGACACAGTCTTGATGCACTCCTGTAGACAGCGCCATTGAAGGAAACTGTCTGGAATTGTACGCATATTTCAGGACATAGAGGTTTTCCTGTAAAATCCACTCTTTGAAGATAAAATGTAGATTATTGAGATTTCCCCTGATATTAAGATTCCTTTGTAAAAACTTTCTCTTACAGTGATGCTCAAAATCAGTGTGACATTAAGCTTATTTTCTGTGGCTTTAATTTAATAAGAATGTTGACGTAAAAAGCTCTACTATACATCACATATACTAGTCTCATGCTGTTTACCTGAAAATCTCAGAGGAGGGGCCAGGCCTAAAATGAAATTACTCCAAGTGTGAGTGGCAACAGAAGTGTTTTATGGTATGTCTCAGCGGGAAGCGACAGACATGTCACCTTGTTATTTTGTTTTTGTTTTTTCCTGTTTTAAGCCAGGAATGCTGGAGCTCAGAAAGCAGAGTGAGGGATGCCCTGTCCTTCTGTGAAAGGCCCACGACCCCCTGCAGTACCTGAGCCAGCAAACGAGGCTGCACACCCTGACGGCTAAGTTTTCACTAAACTATGCTTTGCCAACACGATCTGTGAACAAAGCTATCGCTTTATGCCACTGCATCTCCGACAAGGTATAGAAAAGGGCCCCGCACACTAAAATTTGTTTGCAAAGACATGGCCATTAATGCTTAAATACCTGAACATCCTTTACTGTGTGGGTGGTGGGAATTTGGATTAGGTGAACGTTATGCATAGTTCTTTTCCTTTTCTTCCTCTTTTTTTCACTTCTTGGAGTCTGTGGCTTCTTTTCTGCTTTGATTTCCCCTTCTGCTTACTCCAAAAGGAAAACTGTTCTCTCTAACCTTAACTGAAAGCTATAATATTACAGATAGAGGGACTTTTATATACCGTGGACACATTATATAATCACACCCAGCCTCAGATTTGCCAGTACATAGTTTTGCATAGGTTATTGGAAAGATTAAATGAAATTATAATGTTTGTGAATTATATGGCAAAATTTGACAGAGAGGAGGTGTGGTGCCTATAGAAAGCTTCCTTGAAAAAGAAATCCTTTCGGGGGAAGTTGATGTTAGGAAAGAATCCAATTCAGTGGTAAGCCATTAAGTAATGTTGCTTTAGGTCTAGATAGAAAGCAAGGATGTAGAGATAGGTGTGGAAGAAACTAGAAAGTATCATCAAGCTGGAGAGAAGAGGTCCTGAAAATGGCGTTACAGCAAAACAGAATGAAAAAGGGGTAATACTATGACAAAAAGCATTATCATTTCTTGAGTACATGTTGGATGCTAAGGCACTCTCTATACATTTCTCATTTAATTCTCACAAAACTCTTATCAAGAGTTTTTATTAGCATCTACTTTTTCTAGTAAAGGCTCATAGACCTCGAGTATCAAGTCCAAGGTACTCTTAGCTCCTAAATGGTAAAGCCTGTGAAATTTCCAAAGTACTTTCCACTGCCATTAGACCACCCCTTTCTATCAACACTTTACAGATAGAGCAGACAGGACACCAATTTCCACCTTCCTGCAATTCCACACTGATAAATGTGGTGTTTGGAAATTTTATTTGAATACTTCTAATGCATTTTCCTCTAGGAATAAGGCTTGTAATGCTGGGTAGTTATTCAACATTTTAAATAAAAAGCTTATTTATTTTGTAATGCAGCTGATCTATATATTCAGAACCTGTATTCTGTACTACCACAAGCCAGTCTATAGCAAATGATCCTTTCTTAATTCCAAATGTGAAATTTAAAAGTGCACCACTCTTTAACACTTTTACTACTTTTTACCACTTTAACCACAGCAGAGAGAAGCCATTTCTCAAATTTGCGACCCATGGACAGACGTAAGATGTGGGAAGATGAAGATGAGGAATGGATTTCTCAAAATATTTAGGGAATGTTGCCGCACTTTCACCACATGGATAACTGAGAGCCATTTGTTAGGTGGGTGACCTTGTGATGGAAAATGAACGCACGTTTTGGCAGACATATATGTCTATGAGACTCCCAAATTCAATTAAATACACAGATACAATAAATTTAAAAAACCCATAATAATGTAATGTCCCCTCTGAGAACTGGAGTGTCCCCTGCTTGGCACTTTCCCCTTTCCAAGTCTTCACGAACATGTCTGAAATATGAACTCTGGCTCTCTTACCATTGAATTACTGTAACACAGTCAGCAAAAGGCACGTGAATTCAGTGGTTGTTTATAAAACTGAACATATTGTCCTCGTCTTCCCCACATACATATCTTGGTGCCAACATTTAGATCTTAAGTGTGTTCACCAGCTTAGTGTTCAGGCTTGGAGATGGGACGTGTTTTCATTAAGACTTCCTCCATTTCTGTGGCTCATAGAGCAATGTGCTGCCATAGTCTCCCTCTTATGCTAGACCTGTGCAAAGGTGATGACCGAACCAGTGGTGTGGGGTCATCATCCTCAGTCCACGTTCACTAACACTGCACAAGAAGGAAAGCTAATTGATATTTGCTACTTAAAGTTTTTTGCTATCTCCAGCCAAATATCTTTGGTAATCCATCTCCCTGCCTCTGGTCTCGAGCCCTTGCTAACATTTTCTATTCATTCTGCTGCATCCTTCCTTCTGACATTACCTGCAGTCTATGGTCATTTATTTTCCTGATTAAAATTTTCACTTATCTCCCTATCTAGAAGGCCAAAGCTACAACAAATTGTTGGGTATTTAAAATGATAAGGATAGCTATGAAATCCTAAAACATGGGGATCAGTCCCCACTTACCTGTCATTTTCTGATTAGGTTCCCTGAAGTCCTAAAAATTGTAATTTTATAGAGGTGACCCAATCCCTGGGCTGCTGAACACAGAGATGAGATGTTGGCCGGGACACGGAAAGGGTTTAACTACAGTTGCTTCATTGTGGATGTGGGCTTTCAGCTACCTTCTGCATTGGACGAGGCATTTCATAGGACCAGATTCCATGCTTTTGCCTTCGGTTACGAAAGAATGCTCTATGTTTAGAGAGAGAGAGACTTTTCAGGGGACAATTATATCCCAGAACATTAAATAGTTCCTCCATCTCTTTGTTCAGAATGACTCTATTCCTCTGCAGTCAGAGAATTAAGATTTTACATGAAAGAGAAATAATTTTCAGCAAAATGCTAAAGATTTTAAAGCAGCACAAGTGTCCAAATGAGTAAATAATCCTACTTAAATACAGAGAGATGAGCATGTCCTGGTCTTTATTTCCAAAACAGATGGGTGACATGCTTTGGTTTTTTTTTTAAAGTTAAAACATTTTAGAAACTTAAGCTTTCTCTTGCTCTTTCACACACATAGTGCTAATTTCTTGGTAATATGTCTAATATGAGCCTGAAGGAAATTATTAAGCAGCTTTTCCTCAATTATCAGAAGATATATAGGACTATAAATTGCTCTTATTAAACTAGCATTATAGAAAGACAAGGTCACATGTTGGTCATAAGGCCCAAACCATCAGGAAAATAGATACAGCAACCTGTTCTTTACTTGACTGGAGAGCCTGATTTTTAAAACAAACACATTGGTATATATCCAGATTTTTACGTCTCTTCGCTTTACAATTCAGACGTCTGACAAACTACTCACTAAACATCTGAAACTTGGTGAACTCACTTGGAGAAAAGAAATGCAATTATTTTGAAGTTACTTCTAGAATTAAGAGGCAATATAAAATATGTGAACATATTTTTTAAAAGGTAAAGAAATAATAAGTGTAGGATACTGTCTTTTTCACAGGTCCGCATATATCCAGCATGAACTATATTTGAAAGACAAAGCCAAAAACTAGTCTTTGAGATATACTTGGAAATCAGGACTAGTGAAACTCAACAGTTTATTTTCTTTTTTCTTTTAATGTTTACTTATTTATTTAGAGAGAGAGAGAGAGAGAGGAGAGAGAGAGAGAGAGAGAGAGAGAGAGCAAGAGTTGGGGAAAGGCAGAGAGAGAGGCTCCAAGTGGAGCTTAATCTCATGAACCAAGGGATCATGACCTAAGCTGAAAGCAAGAGTTGGATGCTTAACTGACTGAGCCACCCAAACACCCCTCAAGATTTTATTTTCTAATCTAAAGGGCTACCACTTCCTTGACACTTTCTTGTCTGTATGAAAAGATATAGCAACTAGAAGAATTCAATCAACCAGCTAGCTTTTAAGGCTTCATTAAAATGTTCTAATACCATAAACAGAATGGTACAGCCAGCCTCATTCCATTAAAGGTATGATGGTGGAACTTTTTATTTATTTAATTTTTAGTAGACTTTACACCCAGCATGGAGTCCAGCACAGAACACAACATGGGGCTTGAACTCACAACCCTGAGTCCAAGACATGAGCTGAAATCAAGAATCAGAGGTTCAACCAACTGAGCCATGCAGGCACCTCCCGGTGGTGGATCCTCTGGTTCAAAAAAAGTGACCCCTTGGTATTTCCTAGTCCTTCCCTTAGTAATTATTTCTAAGTAACCCATTATACATTTTACTTATTTTTCTGGTTTGTTGTCTGTCTCTCTCATTAACATGTAAACTCCATGAGTGTAGAGATTTTAGTTTACGCTGTTCATCAGTATTATAACCTGTAAAAATGTGCCAGGTACAGAGTAGGTGTACAATAAATATATTTAACATATGAAAGACTGGAGGAGATGCTACGATTCCCTTCTATTTCCAAGTTCTCAGAAACTATGAGAAAATGTAGTAATCCTATACGTTAATAAAAATGTTACTGAGTTTATTAAATAATATGCAAATCTTACACAGAACAGGAAACTACTTGAGCTATCCCTGCTGGACTTCTTTGATTTAACTTTCGAGCATGTGGTAATCAACAGTGCCACTGCACTCTAGTTCCCAGATTTAAGGTATAAATAAAAATATCAATTGCTGAAGAAAAAAAAACCCAAAAGAGCATTTATGTCATTTCTTTCCTGACTATTTAGATTTCACATAGAAATAAAATGGAGACCCTTTTGTCTACTCCACAAGCATTTACTGAGTGCTCATTCTCAATCAGACACTTGGTAAGCACAGGGGTAAATCTGTCCTGGGAGAATTTAGTGACAAATCAGAGATACAGACACTATTAAGCCTCTTTATATATTTTCTCAGAGCTCAGAATGGAAGTGACATGTGTATTACTAAGCTCTGCTCCTCCAAAAGCCTTGCTAGCATGTTGGTAGGCTGGTGAAATAAGCAGGGGCTAAAATGTCTTCACAGACTTTAACTGAGTACCTGTAATATGCCAAACACTGCAAGGATTCTAGGGGATCTTCAAACTCTGGGAAAGGAAACAGACTTATAAACAGATCATTCTAACTGTACGAGCCACCTGTCTACAAGTTGCAGTGGAAGTGGAGTGGAAACAGAGGTCCACTCTGATTCAGAGAACGGAGTCAGGCAAAGTATCCCAGTCAGGATCCTAACAAGAAACCGCAGGCACCCTCAATTTGAGTAATTCTAGAAAAGGCTTTTAAAGTAACTATTTACCAAAAGGTAATTGTAGAGAAACAAAATAGGGAGATATGTTAGAGGTCATTCTACTCCCAGCCGTCATAGAGTAAAGTGAGACAGAAACTCCTGGGTCCTAGAATTGAAAGAATTGATTGGAAAAAATGAACAGAAGTTGTGGTCTTTAGTTCAGGGATGAAGCCAGCCCTCACCAACCCTAGCCAGTAGGTTGAAGAGCTAAAACCCTCACCACACTCTCCTCCTTTCCTCTGATCTTCTGCCTGTACTCATGCTGGCTGACACCAAGCAGAAGGCAAAGAGCAGATGAATCCATTGATGAAGTCGATACAGGTTAGTTTTCTGAGCCACAGATCAAAGAGAAGAAGAACCATGAGTCAATGTGGGAGGGCAAACAAAAAATAGCCAGTGGAGAAGGTTTTGGTCATAGGACACACTTGAGCTGGGGCTTGAAGACTCAGGAGGAGTTAATTAGCTAGATTAACTGGGTCACTCCAGAGAAGGAATGGTGTTTGAAGGGTGTCTTACTGGTGCGTGTATGAGTGTGGGGGTGCTATGAAGATTGGAGAATGCAGACTTTGTGTTATTTGGGGAGGATATTCCTTGAACATACTTTTTACTGTCATGAGTTAATAGCAAAGAAACTTAACAGAGTCAAAGGGGGGGTCTTCAAATTTTAGGAACTAAAATCTCTTGTAAATACCAGCTGAAGCACTTCTCTGATCTCCAGATTTTAGGAAACTATTTGAATACCTTTAGTCAGATCTAGCGTGAGACTGATAGCTGGAAATGTTATTTTTATTGTATAATATGAAATCAGAAAGTGCTGGATGGACACTTAGACACTTAGACATGTGCTATGGATGGAAACTCTGTGTCTGGTTGGTTAACAGAAGTCGAGGGTAGATGTTAAAAACAAAAAGGCCTCCATCTCAAATTAGTTCAGAGTATAGTGGATTGTACCTCTCTTGAGCAAGAAACTGTTTCTGTTATATAATTAGCTTGGATCTTTTAGTTCTTCTGATTCTTATGCATGTAACAGTACTAAAGAGTTGATTTGTAAGTATTGTACCCTAGCTTACTTTGGGCAACACAGTGATTTTCAAACTTAAAAAAAAATGAATTCTTACAGAGAACTTCCAT
Source organism: Suricata suricatta (assembly GCF_006229205.1). Lineage (NCBI taxonomy): Eukaryota > Metazoa > Chordata > Mammalia > Carnivora > Herpestidae > Suricata > Suricata suricatta. The sequence goes on from NC_043707.1 coordinate 60,725,985, forward strand.
ATATAAATGAGGTAAGGGTTAGAGTTCCCTAGCAGTTTAAATCTTCATTGTTTGGCAGAAAATATTTTATTACTTGCCCAAAATTCTGTAGCACTATTGTGGACCCTTACGTTTCCTAGAGCAATAGTTTTAAAATCACCATCCTCAAGAATAGGAAATTATATACAGAGAACAAACTGATGGTTGCCAGAGGCGTGGGGATGGGGAGATGGGCAAAATGGATTCAGGGGAGTGGAAGGTACGGGCTTCCAATTATGGAATGAATAAACCAAGGAGATGAAAGTTACAGCGTAGGGAATATGGCCAATGGTAACGTAAGAACATTGTAAGGCGACAGATGGTAGTTACGGTTGTGGTAAACACAACACAACACATAAATGGTTGACTCACTATGCTGTACACCCAAAACTAATGTAACATCGTGCACCAACTAGAGCTCAACAACACATTTTTAAAAAGGAATACAAAAGAATATGTAATTACAAGTGACATGACACCCAGGTTTCAAATCTCAGTTTTGAATTTAATTTCCCTTTGGGAAAGCAGGGGTACTTCGTGAGGGCAACAGAAATGTTTGTATTGACTCTGCTGCCCTGCTAACCCCCAGAGGACTGATTCACAGGGTGACTCTGGGCAAGTCACTAAACCTCTACCTGCTTTAGAATTCTTTTCTGTAAAATGGGGTTGTTAATGGCTACCACGTTCCTCCTTCATCACAGAGATGCTGGGAGGATTAATGGGGTGGTTGTTACCAAAGGGTTTAAAAGATCCTTTGAAGAAAGGCTGCAGATAAGATGGAAAAAAAACCCCACAATATATTTTATTCGATCTTACCCAGTAAATGCTCTGAGAGTCCAGAAACAAATACCTAAAACTCTAAGTGGATAGTGTCAGTTCCAATTTACTTCTTTGCTTGGACTGAGGTGGTGCTATTCGTGCCAACCAGGGATATATACTACAGCTTCCCTGCACCTGCACGTGCTGAAAGGAGCTGCAGAGATGAAAGCAATGGAGTCAGGAGGCATGTCTAGGCATCTGGGAACTAGTGAGAGGAGGTGGAACAGGTGAAGTGGGGAGGGCAGAGGGAAAAACACTAGCAGGAGCTATCTGAGCACGGCTGGGAAACAGAACTATTGACGCCTGTGTAAACCAAGAAGGAGCTGGTCACAATGCACCAACAGGCCCTGAGAGAACGGCGGCAGTCCCCCCAGTGCACTGTGTGGGGAGGCAGGCGTCACTGGTCCCAATTCACAGACGTTGAAACTAGCCAGGGCTCTCTGACCCAGGTGCTTGTGCATCCTGAGCTTTAGCTGTCTTACCTACACTGACCATCAGTTTGCACAGATACAGCTGCTTTCAGAAGAGGACGACGCCTCTGTGGCAGTCCCTGATGGTGCACCTTCTTCTTTCCACATCCCAACCTCGTGCTTGGGTTTTCTTTACTTCCTGCCTGAAATATTTCAGTGGTGTTCTAAGCACAGCAGTCTTTGCCTCCCATGTCTTCCTTTCTCCAGCTTCAAACTGGTGCTGGAAAATCATCCTAAAGCAAATCTGACCTCACCCACCCATGCTCAGGAGCACTGTATAGGGCCCTGTGCTGATATCATGCATGTCAGGCTTTTTGTGTGGTTTTCAAGGCCCTTCGTTTTCTGAACCCAACTCACACATGCAGTGCCCCATCTTACCATATCGCTCCTCACTCTGAACACATATTTCTCAGTACTTTTGGAACTCAATCCGCATTCTTCTATTTCAATGCCTTCTGACCTACCAGTGTAAACTGCCCTCTCGTTTTGGATGTATTAGGAACCACTGATTATCCTTCAAATCCCTAATCCGGCTGACTATCTACAGATTCTTCTCAGTCTTCCTGGGTTCGTAATTAGCCCTCATCTATTAGTTGTGACTTGGAACAAGTAAGTTAATATCTTTGGGTCTCAATTTCTTAACCTGTATATGGGAATAAAATACTTTTAAATGAAATAAAGTATGTGAAAGCCTTCAATACTATCCCTGGCACAGATAAGATTACTCGACAAACATTTACTGAATACGTGAATGAATGAAGAAAGAAAATAACTTGATGGATTCTGTAATGATACAGTATACTGACTGTTTTCTGGGAATAGTGGAATTCTTCATTCTTGCTTTTTAGATACAGAAGGAGGAAACATTTTAACAAGGTGTCTCTTACAAGATCAGTGTCAGTCTGCAAGTTGAATGACAGGCCTGTGAAACTTACAAGTTGCACATAGGAGGAGCCACATAGTTTGAGTGTCCCCGTCCGCTCTCTCCTGTGATGATGCAACTTTCTATTTCTGCATAAAGTCTTTCAGGTTTGTTTACCTCAAGATCCAGTTTCTGGCATTATGTCTGCTTCATTGTTGTCCTTCTTTAAATTCCCTTTCACCAGACAAAGAGAAAAGTTTGGCTTTGAAGTCTCAGGAAGCCGCGTTGTCAGTTACCACCAGAACCCAGGGAAGTACACGTGAAAGCAGGCATTAGAGGTGGTGGAGATCAGAGGGCATTTCAAAAGCTGCAGGAGCTATTCAGATTCTCTTCTTTAAAGGCGCTCTGATGCCAGAAGATGGTGTGTTGGACTCTTCTGTGCTACCAGTTTGAAATGTGTTTGTAGTTTAATCATAGAGAATCCTGATTTAAAATTCCCAGTTTCAGGGTGTGGGGGGGGGCAAATGTTTTCTGTTCTAGGGCTCTCAGATAGCAGTCCTTCCTGAGGAGCCATATGCCGTGATGTTCCGCCAGGTCTGCAACTCCTGGGGAGGATTTAGGAGGCAGGAGACCAAAGGAAAATGAGAAGACGTTTGCTCTATGTATTTTTCTTGCTCCCAGAATAAAGTCATTGCCTCATTGCTGAACTCTGATACCAACGTGTGCTGAGGGTCTAGCAGACATTATGTAAATATTTGCAGATTGATCTGCTGATTTAAAGAATTGCTTCTTCACCCTGTGAGGCAGTGATACTCTTTTTTTCTAAGTTACAAATGTAAAGAAGGAAATAAGGTTAGCTATGGGCAAAGCTGTACTGGAGTTTCTCTGAGAACTGAGTTTGACAACTGAGAAAGAAACGGAGAGAAGAGGTGAATCTCCTGGTTTATGTTTTACTCTGTGCAAAGTGATAAAGTTGAGGCTGAGGAGACTTATTGAACTAAAACATGAAGTTGCATGCACAGGAAAATTGAAGAAAGGAAAATGTACAGTTGCCTCTCTCTAAAAGCCTTTTATGGGCAGGAAAAGAAAAAAATATGTCCCTGTTGGTCAATTTCCATACCTTCCCGGATGCAGAATTCCCTCCTGCTGCACTGCATGTGACATTTTCGTGTTGTTATTTCAATCATCATAAGCACTTTGCTAGAAGACAGTGATTATTGGGTTAAAAAATGGAAATTGGAATTAAATTGTACCACTTTTGGATGGAATACATTGAGGAAATAATCCTACAGATCTCTCACACTTGAACTAAGTTTCTCAGCTGGAGAAACAACAACAAAAACAACATTTTGTCCTTTATCTGTCTCACTGTACTACATTCTACTTTAGGAATTAGGGGGAAAATGTCTCACAGACAGAAATCAAAACACACTGGGTTGAACGGAAACAATGATGTGATTCGACTCCAACTTCTTATGTAAACTTATACCATATGATAATGTAGTTGTACTGCATATTCAATTTTGATATGCAACCTTTGAAATAAATTGGAATATTCTTTCTGGATACTCTCGGCACACACCAAGTGATCATAAACAATAATCTCATAAAGGTCACTTGCTCAATAAGCAGTGCTCACGGCAGGAAGTGTTCAGGACTCCTCAGATATCTGCCCCTTTCTCTGAGACTCTTAATTTATTCTTTTTTCCTTCTTTGAAGCTCCAAACAACACAAAAATTTTTGTACCATGTAGACTTACAGAATTTCTGGAATGGTTACCGTTTTTCTCTTTTTCTTGCACTTTATTCTTTTTTTTAAAAACTTAAATTGGCTGATAGAAAGTAGGCAAAGCAGTTTTGGGGTGCGTCGAGGGAGGAAGCTCAGTTATTCTGCCAAAATCTAATTGCCTATTTTAAAGGAAATTATTATTTGGTTTCAATTTCTCTCTACTCCAATTAATTTATGTGAAGAGACGTGGCTAAAATAAGTAGGCAGAGATATTCTCGTGATGTCTGCTTTTACACAATTTGTTCATTTACAAACTGTATATCAGAAACACTATGACAAACCCCAAATGAGCTTACCACCACTGTAACTTCAGCTCCTCATACAAAAGTGAAAAATTGTATTTTGCTGAATCTGAGCTCCAATCGTATCAGTTGCGTCTTTTACCAATAAAACGGCCCCGGTCAATATTATTCTACTTGCAGATAATAACTTCTCTTACTATATGCCAATTCTATCTGCTGCCATATAATACAGGGGACTATCACCCTTACAAGACAATGACACAGGAAAGGATTTCCTTGCTACAAACCTATCTACAGACATTCACAGGAGTCATACCCAGGATATTTGGTTCTCTGTAAAGGGGTCTAGAAGTTGTGTGGAAAGGCAGTCAAGACAGGTCACACAAAACCTTCTACAGGGAGAATTCGTTTGTGCCCCATTAAAGCTCATTCATTTCAAGTCTCTTTACCAATTATAATCAGGTAATGAGAACAGGACATTTTCAGGATGAAATGAGTAAAATAAAACTTTTTATTATTATTTTTTCACCTTGTTCTAAGAAGATTTGAAGCTCGAATAAGCCTAATTGTAATTCTAATTTACTATATGCCAATTTCTTCTTCTTTTTTTTAAATCTATACACTTAAAGTCTCTCTTGGATGTTCTAGGGTCATTTAAGTAATGATTCTTATTCTCTCTCTTAATCTCTCCTCTGTCTGTCTCTCTCTCTCAGAATATAAATTGAATACCATAGTTTTCAAATAAGGAAGGACTGATTTGATTCCTCGATAAGAGTTATGATGAGAAGAATTATGGAGTTGGTGTCATTTGAAGTGGCCTTGAAGTAGAACCAGATGGCAAGGGGTGCAGAGACGCCATCCAGGCATGGGGGTGTCGGGAAAGGTAGTGATGAAAGGCTTCTTTTTATCTTCTGTCAAACATCTACAATTTACCATGGCTGCAGCTATTAAGTGGACTTTTGGAAAACTGTAGAATCTTAGGAGATGTTCTTTTAAGATCTCATCTTCTCTGATAATTAAAAATGGGCAGCTTATTATAGAGAAAACACTGACTTTAGCTAGAGCACACAGCGCTTAGAATTCTTAAAAAAAAACAACAGCGTTGAATTTGGATAAATCCAACAAATGTTAAAATGTAGACTTTACTGCCCACTGAATTTTTTTTCTCAGTCACTGACATGACAGAACACAGATCTAACAGAAGCCCAGTTGGAGTTGACTTTGGGATGGAAGTGAGCAATTGTAGCCCCTGAGAAGGGAGAGACTGCTCGGGTTGTGTCTGTTTTCTACACACCTTCCTCCTTTGTTAATGTGTGAACGTCAGAGAATTTAATATATGGAAAAATTTGTAGTTTATTTTTATGAACTGAAGGGTGCAGCTCTTTCGTTCTTGGGATAATTTTAATATGAAACTTAAATAGGCCCACTAACACCCACTCAATACATAATCCAAGGTGACCCACTTTGATGTTCAATATTTAGATATGGGAGTGCACATCTTTGGGAGAAGTTATGGTGTTAATGTATGGTGAGGCAGACGGACCAAATATAAATCCAGAACTGAACCAATTACAGAAGGTGTGGACACATTTTATAGCATGTCTTCTATTTGTTCATTTTTTCAGCTGTTTCCCTCTTTATTATGCTACTTTAGTTGTCTAGTACCTAGAGGAATATATCTAGAAAATGTGACTTGAGTTTATAAATCCTGTAAGAATTTGCATTTATCTTTGTCAAGAGGATAACTGAAGGCAGTGAGGTTTCTGTGAAATATTCTAATTAATCCAACTCACCATATTTTTGTATTCTGAAAATCCCATCAACTAAAATTCAGTTCTCGTCTTAAGAAGGAGGAAAAGAGCAGAGGTGTCTCTGAGGAGGAAAAAAGGAGGAATTAGAATTAAAAAAGTGAATAGAACTAAATGAAGGAACCTGAATAAAAAATTTTTGCATAAGCATCAGTCATCTCTCTGCTTTCCTTCCAATGACCCTTGACCTCTACCTTCCTGGAGATCCAATCCCATTGTCAGGGAACACTTTACACTTCCAGAAAACCTAGAAACTTTTACCAAGTTGTGTTAAATTCAGCCAGCTTGTTAGTCCGTGTCTGTGTTCTGGCTGCCTCCGCTGCCATACACAGCAGCAGTCCCTGACGGCTGGAGAATGTGAGGTTTTCCTCCTGCAAAATATGCCTCACAGTACTGAGTAAAGCAAAAGAGGCCTGTTTTCGAAGGCTCTGCACTTGAGAATGTGTTCGGACAATCTCTGCCCAGATGCCAGCGTGCAGATGCATATTTCAGACGTTCCTTTTCCTGATTAGCATGCAGCCAGAACACCTGTTTTGCTGCCTGGAGGAATCATATTCGAAATGAAGATACACCTGCACACTCAAATATTTTCATTGCATTTATAAACAGAGCTCTTAGTATTGGGGTGAATATGCTCCCATCCGTCCAAAGGCGTGGGACTCTGCCCTCTGGAATGACCTCAGCCCCATTTTGTTGATGGGCTATTTTTTAAAAGCTGCATTTGGAAGCAGATCTGAAGTGTTGGGCTTTCCATGGGGATTACTCAGTGTGTGTGTGTGTTTAAAAGGGGTGCCTATCTAATCCGAGGGCAAATACCCCACTTTGGCAACAGGATGAGACAGATTCCACACATGATATTTTTGAATGTTGAAAAGGACAGGCAAGTCATGGTCCAAATACATACTCACTTTTCTTTGAGAATTTAAAAATATTTAAAACCCTGATCTCTGAAAATTAAGTTTAAACTTGTAACTATGGATCTAAAATAATCATCTCTAAGAGCACAGTAAAAAAAAAAGAGGGGAATTGTTTAAAATGACAAGTGACTATTCAAAATACAACGACAACTATACTTTTTAAAACCATTCTTCACAGTGATTTTAAAGCATTATATATACATTCAGAAGTGCACAGAAGATGTGTTTTACGTACATGGATTAGGTGGCTGCTTAAGGACACCCATGCCGGCTGGAAAATGATGTTTCCCAAGAGTAAAGTGTGGAAGATCGGAGGTCCTATTAAAATCACCTTTGGGAAGGTATCAAACCTCTGTAACAAGACACTTTGGGGGGAAATGAAAACATGGCTATTTTGCAGCTTGATTTAAATGACAGAATTAGGGTAGCATAATTCAGTACTTGTGATTGATAAACTTCTAGAAACTGAGTTTTGAACCTTTTCAAGTTCATCACACACTGCTTTCATTGGCAATACATAGATAAATTATATTCTTCTAAGTTCCTTACAATTGAGGACAGTGGAATTAAACTCTATCAGTTGAGTAATAATTCTATGCAAGCCAGATCCCAGTCATTCATAACTAAAGTAGTGGCTCTGTCAGCCCACAGTAAGAATGGAAACACTCAAATAAGACATTTGGGCTGCTACAAAGAACAAAAATATAGATTGGCCCTATATATATGTTTTTAACTTAATCGGTCTAAATCAATTAGACATTTGAATTGTGGTATTGTATTTTCCGGAAGCATCACTGCTTTCTATTATCCTCATGACAAAAATAAACAATTCCTTTTGAAATTATAGAGAAAAAACACCTCCCACTGAGTTGATGTTGTGTGCTGTTATATGCAAGAACATATGTGTGATAAAAAATGAGAAATTATGGATCAAATAATGATGTTGGAGCCACTTATACAAACAATAGAGAGCATTTTGGATGAGCTCCAAATATCATCACTATTGTTTAATTTCAGCTCCAGTTATGCATCTGCCTAGGCTGGTGTCAAAGATAATAATCTCACCAGACAGATATAAAATGTACAACTAAAATTACATGGCCCCATTATTCTGTTTACACATAGTACTAAACCACTCTTTTCCAGCTGACTGACCCAACAGAGCAGTTTGCCCACTGAGCTCCCTTGCAAATTTGGTGGGCTGATGACCATTTCTTTGTCATTTTGTACCAATGTAGGAATAAAGTAACTAAGAAGAGGCATGAATATGTTTGCTCTCCAATGAATCTGTTCTTTACATCTTGCTCTCTGCCTTTCACACACAATTATGGGCTTTTAAAGCAAGGAAGAGCCTTAGTGGAAGTCACAAAGTGCCAATTAAAAGAAATGGACAGAAGCTGAGTGCCAAATCACTCCTTCTGGGAAAAAGAGGAAGACAAAGAGAGCTATGCATTTTAGCCCTCTTCACTGAAATGTCTTCTGCCAGTCAACATATGATAGAACCCTCATCTAGAAAGAGATTTAGAAAGTTACTCAGTCTAGCACTCAGTATTTAATTCAAAACCACCTATCAGAAGAAGTTTTCATGTACAATACTAGTCAAGAAGGAAGGAAGGAAGGAAGGAAGGAAGGAAGGAAGGAAGGAAGGAAGGAAAGAAAGAAAAAGAAATGAAAAGAAAATGTTAACGAGACATTTTCATTGCCCAATTTATACCTTAAAGTAAAGGTAATTTTGGAAACTATGATGTATCAGTGGAGAGAAACATCATATTCTTTTGTTAAGTCATGGACCGAAAGACAAAACTTTTGTCGCTTATTTTCTTTGAATGCAAAGCATTGTACTCTAAGTAAGCCTGAACAGGATCTGCCTCTCCATCACTGACAGTTAATAATTAAATCAAACATTATATTCAGCAATAGAACATATGCATCAGCTTCTTTCAAATTGCATTTCCTTCCTGTTAGGTCCATTAGTGTAAACCAGACTGCCTTTAGGAACTCCTTATTGCTGCTGTCTTTCAGCACAGTTCCTGAAATGGATAATGTGGTACATATTATGGGCAATTACACAGAACTCCCCAGCGATAGGGTTTTAGAGTCACAGAATGAAACAGCTGGAACCACAGAGCTATAAGCTAATCATAAAAAAGGAAATAGTTAAAAAATAAATAATCCAGACAAAGAAAAAAAAATGGAAAACACAAGAGGTTCTGTAAAATCATTGTTCTTAGAGAAGCTGTCTGTACCTAGAAGGATCTCCAGAGTTCACATTGTAAAACTATCTAAATCTAAACATGTTATTTTTAAAAGTATATTTTCCCATGTGTTTTACACTCATGGTGTTAAAAGGCACATAACAAACAGCTAGCAAATATGAGGTATTGGAAACAATGACATTCTTCTCCCTAGCCTTATCAATGCTGTGTTTCCATATTAGTAACATTGTGAGAAATCTAGTCTTCTTTTTCAATTTTATTTCCATGAAAACATATATGGTACTAGAAGATGGGTTTTCTATTCACTAAATGAGCCACCCAGATAATATTTTCATCTTGTTATTTTATGCTTGGTTTGGGTGTACAGTGCCTATGCCATAGAGATAAGAAATTACATAATCTATCTCTCCACTTGGTTTGGGGATTGCAATTGGAGCGTTCTGCTTGAAAAATCAGAAACAAACATTAGATATATACCTAAGGGAAAAGTCTCCTATTCAAAAAGGAAAATATATATTCTGATTTCTTTCACACTTTTAGGAAAGAGAGTAATAATGGGTTTTGATGGCAAAAATGTTGCTTCGTTTGGTTGTAAGCAAAATGCAGTTTTAGCTTGCGTCAATGAAGTGTTTTTGAAAATTTTCGGTAAAATTACTTTATAACTTGGGAAATAATGGAACAATCTGCACAGTAACTACTGTGAAATGAAACAAAAGTGGGTGCAATTTCAAACTTTAAATAGCCACAAAACTATTTTCAAATTTGTTGCTAAAGTATTCTACAAAAATCTGAAGATATTAAAGGCAGAATATTTGTACAACTCTTGGAGAACTATTCTTTTTCTCTCTAAAGAGATGGATTACATAGTCATAGCCAGATTTATGTGGCTACTTATATACTTTCATAAGGCTTCAGTAGCCAGTATTTATTTCGGCAACAATAAAATGCAGCAGGGAGAAGCTGGACATAAAACATGCTATCCAGTTTGATACCCTTAACAGTCATTGTCTCCTACTTCCCTTAAGAGCAGTGATTCTTTGTTGTTGTTAGTTTTTTTTCCCTTTCCAGTAAAAGCTTTATTATGATAGAGTGGAAGGAGGGGAAACAGAGATGTTAACAAGACAAAATGTTAAAGTCAAAGGAAGACTATGTCTCCTCATTATAAAAAGTAATGTTCGCTTTAACAGTAAAATCCTCATTTGTTTTTATTATTGAAGCTATATTGGTGACTGTACAATATAATAAGTGAATATGTTCTGAATACCCAAACCTATTTGTTATGTAACAAAGTTCAGGAGATTTAATTGGAGGTTATATTTTGAATGTCCCTGTGTTTCATAAGGAGGGGCACTGAACAGAGGGAGAAAAGACAATACAAATTGCATCTGGACTGGGGAGAGGGATAAAGAAAACTAGTAACTGATACTTAGAGAAATTCCTCACATCTTTTTATTTCTATATGAATTTACCCCAAAAGAAAAAAAAACTGTTATCATTAGTTTCTAATACAGGAAATTTCTAGAAAAATATCCCTCTTCTTAATATTAAATAACTATCTTTGTCTAAATTTGATTTGCATGTCTATTCAGACGAAATAACAGGCCTCAGCATATACTCATACCTGTTACTGAACTAAGGACTTTATAAATATTGACTGATTTAATCCTCCTAACAACTCTCTGGTGGAGGTACTATTATCTCCATTTTGCAGATGAAGAAAACAACTCAGAAGACTTATATAACTGGCCAGTGCCACAGCTTTACTAAACAGTGAAGCTGAGATTTGAACCTAGGCAGTTGGAATCCAGAATCTGAGTTCTTACATATTATAATCTATTGCCTTTAAGGATATGCACAGCACTATGGTAGATAAAGTATCAGGTCTCCATTTCTTCAAGAATGACTCAATAGCAATGAATCATGCATCCATATTTAGAACATGCAAATCATGATTCTACAATATCATGGTGGTTACTATTGATAAGCCTATAAAATTCTCACATTTACCTTAGACCTAATTAAAAAGAAAGGCAGAACCCATCCTGCTAATAACATGATACATTTAGTTCACGTGGATCTATCAATTTAAAATATTTTGCTTCATTCTAAGAGCTCTTCTTCAGAAGACTTCAGGTTCTTGGCTGGAAGGCCTTGAAAACATCTGGAAAAAGGCCCCCAAATAATCCAGTGAACATGAGGTATGTGGCCATTTGTAGCAAAGTGGATGGACCTCGAGGGTGTCATGCTAAGTGAACTAAGTCAGGCGGAGAAGGACAGATCCCATATGTTTGCACTCATAGGTCTAACAGGAGAACAGGAGAAACCTAATGGAGGACCATAGGGAGGGGAAGCGGGAAAGAGAGTTGGGCAGAGAGAGGGACGCAAATCATGAGAGACTATTGAATACTAAAAAACTACTGAGGGCTAAATGGGGAGGGGAAGAAGAGGAAAGAGGTGGTGGTGATGGAGGAGGGCACTTGTGGGGAAGAGCACTGGGTGTTGTATGGAAACCAATTTGACAATAAACTATTAAAAAATAAAAATAAAAAAATAAAAGATTAAAAAACAAAAACAAACAAAAAAGATAGGTATAAAATAGCCTTTCATGCATAGTAAATTAAAAATGTTTATTTATTTTTGACAGAGTGAGAGAGACAGAGTGTGAGTGGGACAGGGGCAGAGAGAGAGAGAGAGAGACACGTACACAGAATCTGGAGCAGGCTCTGGGCTCTGAGCTGTCAGTGCAGAGCCCAGCACAGAGCTCACACTCACAGACCGCAAGATCATGACCTGAGCCAGAGTAGGATGCTTAACCAACTGAGCCACCCACATGTCCCTCAAGTGTAACACATTAAATCCACATTCAAATCTCTTAAAATTCTTATGTTTTGCTTTTTATAAAAAAAGTTAATTACATGTAGACGTAGTGGGTTTTTTTTAAATGAAAACATCAAAATTAAATATAGCAAAATATTTGTAGGATTTTGAGTTGGGTAAGCTTCTTTTAAGGGAGCCAAGAGTAGAATTCATAAAGAACAAGATAAGTGTTCTTGAATACCTAACAGTTTAAAAATGTATGACAAAGATCCCATGAGTTTTAAAAATATACCCAGATTATGAATTAGAAAAACATTTGCCACCCATATGTCACAGAAAGGGCTAATATATATTAGCAGATATAAGGTCCTTATTGCATTGAGAGTTTATCTTAATGCATTATCTATATTAGTATTTCTCAACTTACATAGAGGTCAGCGGGGATTTTGTTAAAATGAAGATTGTATTTCAGCAGGGTTTGGGCCCAAGACTGTATACTTCCAGTAAGTACCATGTGATGCCGATGGGGCTGGTTTACACATCACACGCTGGAGAGCACTGATCTAGACTGTTCTAGTTCATGTAACTATATAAATAACCTGACTTCAAACAAAAATTTGAGGATAATTTTCATATTTTTGTTCATGGAAATTGTTTGGAATGATGGTCATTTAAAAGGAATACATTTAAACCTTGGATTAGAGAAAGGATTTCGTGTCCATATAACCTAAGAGAGAGGTGAGAATTATTTGTTTTCTTCATACCCTCTAAATCTAATTTTCAAAAGAAAAAAAAAATAGAGGACACAACCCAATAGAAAATTGAGCAAGAGCAAGTGATAAAAGATAATTGACATGAAAGGAAGTTAAAAGGACAATAAATTTAAGAAAGCATTCTTCATCTCACTATTAGTCACAGGACACAAAAGAGTAAGAAAATACTTATATTTACCTATTATTTAGGCAAAATCTTTAAAAAGAGTGACAATAAAATGTTTGCTTCTGTAGAGGATGTACTACATTACGGCACATCAACGTTCCTGTGATTAGAAAGAAAAACCTACACAAATCACATATAACAGATGAACAAATAGAGGTTCAGGGAAAGTCAACTGACATCAGGTGATATGTTGGGAGAGCTGGGATAGTCCCACACCTAGATCTTAATATTACTATTGCAGTCTACTGACTCAACAATGTACTGATTATTTAAGGGACCTAAGTGATTTATTACTACAGTGAGTGCTGCTTTATCCAATTTTTACAATAAGACTTAAGTGGAATGCTTAAGGTTTAGGATTACAATGCAGATACTAAAATAAATTCAAAGAGCATTGACTTTCATGCACCTGCTCTAAATTTAAATACTGTGTATTTGATAGCAAAGTGCATTGATAATAAGGTCATTGTAAATAAGAAAAAGAAAAGCCTCCACCATATATTTATAAAACCCATGCCCTAATTTATATGCTAGAAAAAATCAATCCATTTAAATTAAAGGGTTAGTGAAAAAATTAAAGCACAAAATATTAGGATTGAATGTAGATAGACTATATGATTTCAGGATGGTGAAGCCTGAAAATTAAAGAAGACACAAAAGAATTACGGATGCATAGATACATGAGAAAGAATAATAGAAAAAATTTTGTCTCACTAGTATTTTCCTGTCAAACATTTTAAGTAGGTTCATTTGTAGATGGTATTTATTCTTCTGAAAATAGGCTGTTTACATTCTTGATTATTTTGTCTCCATTAATGTATGCCTCATATTCTTATTAATTGATAAGAATATTTTAATATTAGTGACATTAACCTTTTGTCAAGTATATTATAAACATTGTTTCTGTTTATCATTTACTTTTGTTAATATTTGGCATTATTTTAACAAATCTGACAAAAAGATACAAATAGGTCGTCTATCAAAGAGAAGTATAAATGTATAAATAACACGAGGTAGCAAGGTTCAACATGATTGAGAAGGAAATAAATTTTTTAAATGAAATATTAAAAAGCAGAAATAATTTTCTAATATAATAATAATAATAATAATGTCCAGTGCTAAAACAAATTATGGGATAACTTTTATAGACTTCAGTTCAAATGTAAATTTATACAGTATTTATGGAGGACAATTGGAAATTTATAGAAGAGTATTAAGGAATTCAATTCTGTAAACCTTTTCACTCAGTGTGTTCAGGAAACAGTGTTAGCTCTAAGGTTTACAAATAAACATGACATCGTGTCTGCCTTTATTGAGTTTAGGATTCTGCAGAGTAGGACAGAGTTAAGTGCTCAAGCAGATGTGGCAACTGTTGATGACACAATATGAGTAATTCTCCTACAAAAACCCAACTACAAATTCTAGATGGCATATAATTTAAATATCTATAATAATATAAACATATATAATAATATAAATACAACATAAATAATATAAATATTTACAATAAAGAAGATATTTTAAAGTGTACTGCTATATACTTGCACATGGTCCTTAAAAATATATGTAGCATATATATTTTATAATACATATAATTCTCCATATTCATATGGAGAAATAATTTCTAAAAATTCTAGATCTAAGAAAAAGTTGAACCTAGACAGATAAACAAGCATTACAATGCTTTTCCTGAATATATTTGCCATCTGGACTAAAATTCTGTGAAACTGAGCTGGTACTTCGTGTCTTTCAGTGAATTAGTCCATTTCATCTAAGTTGCTGAATTAATGTGTGCAGAGTTGTTCATTGTACCCCCTGATTATTCTTTAAATATCTGTGGGATCTATAATGACACATCCTCTTTCATTCCTGATATTGATGATTTCTATCTTTTCTCATTATTCTGAATTATAAACTCTACAAGTTTATTATTTCACTGATCTTTTAAAAAAACAAGAGGCTTCATTGATTTTTCTCTATTGTTTTTCTGTTTTCAATTTCATTGATTTCTGATCTTTTAATTTCGTCTTTCTTTTGCTTGCTTTCGGTTTATTTTGTTTATTGAGGTGGAAGCTTAGATGATTGATTAAAACCTTTCTTCTTTATTTAGTACAATAAATTTCCTTCTATGCACTGCATTAACTACCTCCCACAGATTTTGATATGTTGTGTTTTCATTTTCCTTTACTTCAATCCTTTTGAACTTCCTTTTTTTTTAAGACATGTACCCACCATCATGATGTCATTCAGAATAGTTTACTGCCCTAAGAAACCTCTGTACTCTACCTACGCATCTTTCCTCTACTCTTACTTCTGGCAATCACTGAATTTTTAATATAATTTTTTAATTCAGTTTTTATTAAAAGTATGGTAGCTTCATAAAATGAAATTAGGAGCAGGGCGCCTGAGTGGCTCAGTCAGGTAAGCGTGATTCTCTTGATATGGGCTTATGTCATAATCTCGCTGTCGTGAGGTTGAGCCCTATGTTGGGCTCTATGCTGACAGCATGGAGCCTATTTAGAATTTTCTCTCAAGCTCTCTCTGTCCCTCTCCTGTTTTCACTCTCCCAAAATAAATAAATAAACATTAAAAAATGAAATTAGGAAATTTCCTTCTTTTGTGCAGGTTATTTTGATTAATATTATAATTCTTTATTCTTTAAAGGTAATGTAGAACTTGGCTGTGAGTGTATCTGATCATACTATCTTATATAATGACTGACTTTTAATTGCTTTCCAATCTCTTCAGTAGTAGATAATGGATTCAGTTTTTAAAAATGTTTTTCCTTCATTAAATTTTATGAATTTACATTTTACTAAGGAAACATATATTTCATCTAAATTTTAAAATTTATTGTTATAAAAACATAATTCTTTTTGTAAATCTTTTACTTCTTATAACCCATAATTATATTTCCTTTCCCCTTGATTGTGCATGTTTTCACTTTATTTATTTTTTTTACATTTTTTATGTTTTTTCTTTATTTTTGAGGGATAGAGAGAGACAGCATGAGCAGGGGAGGCTCAGAGAGTGAGGGAGACAGCGAATCCGAAGCAGGCTCCAGGCTCTGAGCTAGCTGTCAGCACAGAGCCCGACGCGGGGCTCAAACCCACGAACCGTGAGATCATGACCTGAGCCGAAGCTGGAAGCCGGATGCTTAACCGACTGAGCCACCCAGGCGCCCCGCATATTTTCACTTTAAAAAAATCAACTGCATGAGGAAGTTACCTAAAGTATTTTTTAATTGAGGTATAATCGATATATAATATATAAGTTTCAGGTGAACACCATAATGATTTTATATCTGTGTATATTGCAAGATGATCACAGTAACAAATTATTTTTCTTTTGATGAGAACTTTCAAGACCTACTCCCTTAGCAACTTTCAAATATGCAGTATTATTAACTATAGTCACCATGCTATACATTATATCTCCATGACTTTTTCATTTTATAACTAGAAGTTTGTACCTTTTGACCCTCTTCATCCATTTCTCCCATGCCCCAACCCCACCTCCAGCAACCACCAATCTTTTCTCTGTGTCTATGAACTTGTTTTTTTTTGTTTGTTTGCTGGGGTTTTGTTGTTGTTGTTGTTCTGTTTTGTTCTAGATTCCACACATAAGTGAAGTCTAGGGTATTTGTCTTTCTCTGTCTCACATATTTCACTTAGCATTCAAGGTCCATCCATGTTGTTGCAAATCGTGAGATGTCAATCTTTTTTATTGATAAATAATACTGTGTGTATGTGTGTGGGGGTGTGTGTGTGCGTGCATGGGTGTGTACATCACCTTCCCTTTATCTATTCATTCATCAATGGACATTTAGATTATTTCCATGTCTTGGTTCCTTAAATGGTTCTTCAGTGAACATGAAGGTGCATTTATCTTTTAAAAATAAGAGGTTTTGTTTTCTGATAAATATCCAGAAGTGAAACTACTGGATTATATTATAGTTATGTGTTTAATTTCTTGAGAAAACTCCATTTAAAATCTTATTTTTATTAGGGAACCATTTTTTTGATTTATTTATTCCTTCTAATGAGTTTTTCTCATCAATTTTAGCTTTTATTTTTGTTTCTTGTACCACCTTTGGGTTGATTATTTTGATTCTTTTTCTAATTTCTTAGAAAATTACCTTTAGAAATCAAGTTATTTAATTTATTTAAAATATATTTTTAGAGTAGTTTTAGCAAAACTGAGCAGAGATTTCCCATATTCCCCCAAATATGCATCCTCTCCCCCACTATCTACATCCTGTGCCAGAGTGGTATATTTGCTACAACCAATGAACCTACATTGACAAATCATTATCACCCAAAGTCTACAGCTTACACTAGGGTTCATTCTATGGGATTTGAAAAAGGTATAATGATACATAAAGGGTATAGTTTTATATATATAGTTATAGTATCATAAAGGGTAGTTTCAGAATCTAAAGATCCTCTGTTCTCAGCTGATTCATCCCTCCCTCCCTCCACAGTTTATCCATTCACCAGTGAAGGACATCTTGGTTACTTCCAAATGGGGCAATTATGAATAAAGCTGCTATAAATATCTGTGTGTAGATGTGGACATACCCTTTCAGCTTCTTCGGGTAAATATCAAGGAGTGTGAATCCTGGATTGCATGACAGGGATATGTTAAGTTTTGTAGGAAACTGCCAAACTTATTTTCAAAGTGGAAATGTATTTGTATTCACTTGTATTCCCACAACCAATGATTAGAGTTGCTGCTGTTCTACATCCTCATAGGCATTTCATTTCATGTTTTGTATTTTGGCCATTCAAATAGGTGTACAGTTGTATTTCATTATTGTTTTAATTTATAATTCCCAAATGACATATGATGCTGGGCATCTTTCCATATGCTTATTTCAACATATTTTAAATTTTCACTTGAAATTTCCTTTTTGAGCCATGGATTATTTTTTTAATGGTTGTTTATTTTGAGAGACAGAGAGATCAGGGGATGGGCAGAGAGAGAGGGAAAGAGAGAATCCCAAACATGGGGTTCAATCTCACAAAACATGAGATCGTGACCTGAGCTGAAATCAAGAGTTGGACAATTAACTGACTGAGCCACCCAGGCATACAGACCCTGGATTATTCTGAAGTGTATTGTCTAGTATCCAAATATATAGAAATTGCCCTAGTATTTTGTTTTGTGTGTTTTTGTTATCTAGTTCAATTCCATTGTGGCAAGACACCATATTTTATATGGTCTTAATTTCATAGTTATCATTGATTATACATTTGTATTTTATTCCTGTTCTAGTGTTTAATTCTCAACAAAATTAGGATAAACACTTTACAAAGTGGAGGTATAGAGAGATAATAAAATATAATCCCTTTACTCAAGAAGATGATAATCTAAAAACAAGCTACAAACATAGTAGTTTGTAAAGAATTTGAGGAAACAGAATTCAGGAAATAATAAATTCTACCACAGGAATTAAAGGGATTTGGGAATCTGAGAAGATTTCATAGCAGAGAGAACAGGATTGCGGTGTGCTGAGGGTAGCAGGGGAGGAAAAGGCCTGCCACTACTTGGCTTTAAATTCTCATAACTTTTTACTTCCCAGAAGTGTTAGGGGAGCTACAGAAGAGGGTTTCAGTACGGTATAGAACAAGGACACAAAGGCAATACAAATTCACACTGTGATTATATCCCACACATTAATACATGCTTTTATAACGTTCATATTAATAGATGAGCAAGAAAGTATCAAAGGGGTTTCTTATGTGGGTGTTATCAATCCTTCCCTGTTAATACTGTTCCCTCAGATAAAAGATTATGTGAGCCAAAGCAGATTGTTAAGGGAAAGAAGACAGAGTCCATTTCGAAGAAGGTGTTCTGAGTTGCCCGTCGTGAACCTTTGTGGATATAGCCAGTTTATAGAGAGCTTAAGAGAGGAGCTCAGTCCTAAGACATAACCTGAGACTCACTAGGATGAAGTAACTCAGGGGAAGTGTGCAGAGTGAAAAGGGAAAAAGTGAAGGACATCATCTCGGGAAACAGCATGATTTAGTGGAGATGAGAGTAAAAGGAGCAAGAAGGAAACAGAAAAGAGGAATCAAGCAAGTGGGAGGAGAGCCAATTATAAGCAGTGTCACTGAAGCCACGGGAGCGAGATGTTAAAGAAAACAGGACATGTCAGAAGGGTCCAATGCAATGAGGCAATCAAGTAGGATGAGGACCGCCAGAATCTACTGACTTTGTCAACAGACTATGTAAATAAGCCCAGACTGCAACTGCTTGAAGTGAGATTAGGAGGCGAGCAAGTGGACACAGAGTCTATAGACACTTTCATCAAGAATCTTGGCTAAGTCAAGAAAAAAGGAAAACCGAGAGGGAGGCAACAGGCAAGTAGCCAGCTAAAAATTCAGGAGAGAGAAGTGCTGAAGAAGCAGCATTCTACCATAGATTAGAACACATGAAGAGTGACGAGCTTCGAATAGGATCACATGAGCCTCTGACACCAGAAAAAGAAGGAAAAAAATCAGAATTTGTATATAAAATTAAGTACTGCCTTTTTCATAGTTGTCTCTTTAGATTGTTAAAAAAATCATTATTATTTTGGCTTAGTTGCTTCAAATGTCTTAGGAATATCCCTCTCTTAAGAGACAGGTGGATTTACCACACACACACACACACACACACACACACACACACACACGCACATCTAAGTTTTCTTGTTTAAAATGCAAGTTATGATGCTTAAAAATTGAGAAAAATTGTTTTGAATCATATGATGAAAAAGGCAAGATGGTAGGTAATCCTTTGGTATAAAACTATGCTTTCTAGAGTACACTTATTAACTGGAATCAAAACAAATTCCAAAAGGGAATACCCAAATGTTTGTTGGTTAAAAAATTCTATAATAAGTGCATTACATTTGATTCAATACTTGTACATACTTATTTTACAAAAGTGTATAGAAACTTCACTGTATGTAAGGCATTAATCCAGTGAGTAATCTGATGAATAGGACTCAAATGACATGTTCTGATGAATTTATAATAAACTTGATTTTGTAACAGCATATACTAACTTGGTATGACCAGATATTCTCTCACTAAAATCGGTTAAAGGCAATACTTAGCTCAAATATTTAATTCTTCCAGCAACTGTATTTATATCAATTCTGAAGCATTTGGGCATGACTCTCACTGACTTAATTTGCAATTATATATACTAACAAAAGAATTCAGCTGAATAGAGGAAGTTCTAAAATTCGATAATGTACTGCTAAAGAAAGAATTCTAGGTTCACTGAATTCAACACAGCTTGTATATATCATTAGATGTTTGGAAACATTAACTACCCACATAGAAAAGGGGCTGCCATTAATATTCATAGTAGATGCTCTCATTGCTTTCTTATGTCTATGATGATGCCTCACACTACCACATGCTTCAATTTCTATATTTTGGTTTTTCCAAGTGTGGTCAGATGATGAATCTGTATTTTTCACAAATTTCCCAGGTAATATTTATATAGCATATAATTTGAGACCTACTGCTAATGTTTGAAATTGCTGAGCAAGTGTTGTAAAATAAAAGCCCAAGTACCAGAGACCATATGCTTTGATTTTGAAGAGCTATGCCCAGGTAATCAGGTATGAAAGGGAGGCAGGCAGGTAGCACAGTGTATCACCAAAAATACTGATTTCCGATGGAAATCAGACTTGAGTTGGACTTCCATCCACTTCTTTCTGGCCTGTGTGCTCCAAAACAATGATATTATTTCTTTGATCTCAGTATTCTCCTTCATAAAATGGTAGTCACAGCCTCAAAAATTTACTTAAAGGGATTAAAAGGGCCTAAAAGTACAAGTGAATATCCTTCTCTCTACTTTATCATTCTTATAATCATTTTTCTCCTATGTCTCCATTCCAGAGGTGCAATTTTAAATGCCTATTAAGACCAGGCCCATCAGTAATATAAATGAACTTAGCAATCAGGGCAAAGCAACAGAATATTATAGAAACTATGATAAGCTGGAGAATGTATACTCTACCTAAAGACATTATTTAAAAAAAAAATAAGCCACTGTGGGCCAAACAAAAGCCATCCATTGGTCAAATCAGACATAGGACAATTTGGATCCTCTACCTTAAACTGATAAATTCAGAACTCCCCCTTTTTTGAGTTTCTTTATTTTATTTATTTATTGAGAGAGAGAGAGAGAGAGAGAGAGAGAGAGGGAGAGATGGTGCATGAGCACACAAACTAAGGAAGGGGCAGAGAGAGAGAGGGAGAGAGAGAATCCTAAGCAGGCTCTGCACTGTCAGCACAGAGCCTGATGCAGGCCTTCATCTCATGAACCATGAGCCAAAACCAAGAGTTGGACGCTTAACTGACTCAGCCAACCAGGTGCCCCAGACCCCAAACCAGTCAGTTTGATGGTAATGACTGCTCCAAATCATCCTCAACTCCCTCTAAATAACTAAACTTTATTTAACTCAATAACCATAGATTTTATTTCCCGTCTTGTTTCCTCTTAAGTATACTATAGAATAGGACTCAGCAGGAGAACACTATTTTCTTTCTATACAGTTTTTTTAGGCTTTATTGAAGTATAATTGACAGAACATATATATATATTTCAGATTTATAATGTAATGATTCGATGCATGTATACATTGTTACATGATTACCATAATCAAGCTAATTAACATATCCATCATAATTACTTTTTGTGTGTGTGTGCTGAAAGCACTTAAGATCTATATTCTAAGCTACTGTCTTGTATACAATTATTAACTGTAACCATCATGTTGTACTTCAGATCTCCAGAATTTAGTCATTTTATAATTGAAACCCTGGATTTTATACCCAGCTTCACAACTTAGCAGTTTCACAACCTACATTCAACTATTTTCTCTTAAGTTTTCACTCTTGCAAAACAGACACAATAACGCTTATGATACTATTATATGGATTAAATTAAATAATGTGTATAAAACTTTTTATACCACAAAAATTCATATCCTTTCTTTTTGAGGTTTTTCTTAGTATTTAGCTGATATATTTACCCTTTAGGTTCAATCTTAACCAGTCAGTTCTAACCAACTTAGAAATCCATCATCAACTTCCTTTCTTAAATAAAAAGCTAGGTGGATTATTTGCAGTAGCCAGGATGTGGAAGAAATTCAAGTGTCCTTCAGTAGAAAAATGGATAAGGAAAATGTGGTATGTGTATACAACGGAATATTACTCAGATTTAAAAAAAATAATGAGGGACATCAAGTTGGCTCAGTCGATTAAGTGTTGGATTCTTGATCTTGGCTCAGGTCATGATTTCACAGTTTGTGAGATAAGAGTCCTGTGTCAGGCCCAGGATTGACAGCGCAGACCCTGCTTGGGATTCTTTCTCTCCCTTGTTCTCTCTGCCCCTCTCCTCAAATAAAAAATAAATTAATTAAAAAAGAAATAATGAGATATTACCATTTGTGACAACTATGGACCTACGAGGTATTATGCTAAGTGAAATAAGTCAGAGAAAAAAAGACCATATGATTCACTTATATATAATCTAAAAAGTGAAACAAAACAAATAAACAAACCTTTTTTTTAAAAAGCAGAAACAGACCCATAAATACAAAAAAGCAAACTGATGGTTGCCAGATGGGCAAAATGGGGAAGAGAGAGGTACAGGCTTCCAGTTGTGGAATGTAGAAGTTACAGGGATGAAAGTTACAGCATGGGGAAAATAGTCACTGGTAACGTAATAGCATTGTACGGTGACAGCTGCATTTGTGGTGAGCACAGCATAATATAGAGTGGTTAAATCACCATGCTGTGTACCTGAAACTAATGTAACATTGTAAACCTGAACAACAACAAAAAACCCTGGGTGGACTGGTGATAATCAGTGCTAGATCTGAGCATAATGTATACTTTGGTTGCAGTTTCTTGGCATAGAGTTAGGGATGAGAGAAAGCACCCTCTAGGAATTCTGAGTCAGTCATGAAATAGGCTGGAGCTGAGTAACCAAATCTAAATTAAGGCAAAGCAAAAAAGCAAAATCAAAGGACAAAGCCAAATTCTGAAAACACAGAGTGGGTGTATGGAAAGTTAAGGCAGAGATAAATGCCAAAGCTAGAGAAATACTTTTGGGTAAGCAGGAACAGATTTCTACAGGAATCTTAAGCTGAAGGTAGTGTTCACATGTTTAGGAAACTAGCCTGGAAGTAGGGTCAGACACACCTGACTTGTAGACTAACTGGTACATAATTTAGGCCTAGCATCCTATTCTTCATGGCTTTACCCTAGAGAGTGGCCAGCCAGCCTGCATGGACATCTACCTGTTGTCTGCCTCTGGTCCCAGAGTGGAGCTGAGTGGAAGCTGAAGCTTCTGGATATCTTTTGTGTTTTTATCTGTATTTGCTTCTGTGGATTCCTGTTGACAACCCCGGTGAGTGCCACAGTGGATCTGTCTTTAAGAAAACCTGACTTGATTCTCTTTCTCTGACTTCAGGCTATTGTTCCAGGCCCTTTGCATTGCTTCTGGCCTTATTTCCTTCACTCTATATACACACATGTTAATTAAGGTGCAAGTTTTAATTACTCTTTTATATATTTCTGTTTCTTACTTGGGTAAGCAATCATCTTCAAAAGGATAGATTAACCAGCCTACAATATCTCAGGATATTTGGATTCCTTCCCCTTCCCCTTCACCTCCCCTCTCCTCCCCTTCGTTTCCCTTTTTTCTTTCTTTTTTCCTTTCCTTTTTTCTTTCTTTCTCCTTCCTTCCTTCCTTCCTTCCTTCCTTCCTTCCTTCCTTCCTTCCTTCCTTTCTCTTCTTTCATCCTTTCTTTTCTCTTTCTTCCCTTCCTTCATTTCCTTTTTATTTCTTCCTTCCTCTTTCTTTCTTTTTCTTTCCTTCCTTCCTTCCTTCCTTCCTTCCTTCCTTCCTTCCTTCCTTCCTTCCTTCTTTCCTTTCTTTCTTTTTCTTTCTTCTTTTGTCCCTTTCTTTCTTTTTCTCCCTTCCTTCCTTTTTCTTTCTTTCTTTCTCTCTTTCTCTCTTTCTTTCTCTCTTTCTTTCTTTCTTTCTCTCTCTTTCTTTCTTTCTTTCTTCCTTCCTTCCTTCCTTCCTTTATTCTTTCTTTTTCTTTCTTTCTTTCTTCATTCCTTCCTTTGTTCCTTCCTTCCTTCCTTCTGGGAGGGAAGGAGCAAGAGGCAGAGAAAGAAGGATAGAGAAAATCCCAAGTAGGCTCCTTACTGTTAGAGCAGGGCCACATGTGGGTCTTGAACTCATGAACCATGAGATCGGGACCTGAGCTGAAATCAAGAGTCAGTCGCTTAACTGACTGAGCCACCTAGGCACCCCAGGATATTTGGATTTCTTAATTGTAACATCTTTCCCATAAATTACTTTCTTCTCCCTTCCTTTGAGTTACTGAGACTATTCCTATTAAAGAGGATTCAGTGAAAATTATGGAGGCCTCCTTTTGCCTTCTACTACTAATTCTCTAAATCTGGGCTACATTTGGAAGTTGAGGATCCAATCTGATTAAATTTTCAAATTATGTTTCCTATATATTATGAAACATGTCAATAAGATTAAGTATAACTTAAACAAATATAATTTTCCTCCAAACTTATGCTGATTATACTACTCTGGTTCTTACTCCCTGAATACGAGAAACAAATCCAATTTTAGAGGAGCAGGAACAAATGTATACAGCAGCTAATGGATATTATTTATTACTTGGGTAATACAGAAAATTATACAGTGTTGCATATTATAATAATACAAATGATAGCTTATTGGACATGGTGGAAAAGGGAAGATCTAGAGTCAGCACCCACTTTAAAAGAATTTTATAAGAACTCAAGTTTCTTAATGTGATAAATTAGGGAGAAATAATTTGGATTATAAAAGATTGACATGATTTATGACAGAATTCACTAGAGTTCTTTAAACCACTTAATGAATGTAAAATACGAATTTGATTTATAAATATCAGTATGTGTCCTTTTCAGCAAATACAACAATTGCATAAGGAACATAAGCCACCTAAAGCATTATATAAACCATTAACAGAATTCCCTGAATCTCAGATACACAACAAAAATCCAAACTTATCATTAAATTACATCAATTTCTTAGTCCTATTGCATTCACTTTCAGAACAGAGATAACTACTTGATATTTTTCTCTCCAATTGACTTTTAGTTCTTAATAATAAGTGAAAATGCACACAAACACACACACAATTTTGTTTTATTTGCAGTCAGACTTATCACTAAGTTTCTGCTAGAAGATAACCTCTTAGAATAAAAGAATATTTAGACACATATCTCAAAGTAATAGAAATTATGACAGAGTAAATTTTAACTTTATACCACAGGTGTGTATGTATACATAAATATTTAAATTCCTGATTGTAATATAATTAAATCACTGTTGCTATCCTTTTTATTATTTATATAAACAAAAAAATCTAAAAAACAAATTTTACCCCCACATCCCCACAGAAACAATATATAGTTCAGAACTGCATCTTAATGCATTTATTAAAAGAAGAAAGTTTCATAATTTGAAGAACACTGGTGGTAAAACTGAAATGATCAAAATGTTAAATCTAAACTGTGACTGATATAATGAAGCCTGAGGGACTCAGTCGGTTAAGCATTTGACTTTGGCTCAGGTCATGATCTAGCACTTCACAAGTTTGAGCCCCGTGACAGGCTCTGTGCTGACAGCTCAGAGCAGGAGTAGGAGTCCGCTTCCAGTTCTGTGTCTCCCTCGCTCTCTGCCCCTCCCCTGCTCATGCTCTTTCTCTCTCTCTCAAAAATAAGTAAACATTAAAAAATTTTTTAAATTGTGGTTGATATAAATTTACCTTCAGTAATAAATCATAAACATTTTGTCTTCTCATTATTATATTCTTAATCTGTTATATAAGTATAGGAAAAATCTTTAAACAAGAATTACAAGAAGAGGCTTTATTTTAAGACTGATATTGAAATGTGGCTATAGGCTTAGCAGTCATAACACTGTGGAAATTTATTAGGATCAACATCTTTTTCCAACCTGTGAAGAAAGTCTATATCACTTTCATGAAAATATTTTCTTTTTGCTTTTAATTGTTGATTCAAGAGGATGTTACTATTCATATAAAAACAAGACTTTAATCAGTGAATATAATTACAGTAGGTGTAATTTTGTATTATTTATGTTTGTTTGAATGGTCTCCATTATATATATGGTTTGTGTACTAATTACTACATGTTTTCTATAGACTTTGTTACTTTTAGATATGTTTGCTTTTAATTAAACAGACCTGTTTCATTCACCCAAGAACTGTATCTGAAGACCTAATATAATCTTATCATGGGTAGCAAATAATCTTCACAGTCTGTTTTTAAAAGCCTGACAGCATTGGAGACAGTTTACATAATTTTGGAACCTTTTAGTCTTTTAGCTCTCCAGGGATCTATAGTCTTTATATACGTTGTGTCTCAGGACACCTTTTCTCCTATGCAAACTCAGGATTGTGTTTCTTCACATTTGTGCAGTTAATTTCTCATCAGTAGATCTAAGGATGAGGGTATTTTTATACCCATTATACAGATGATTAGCTGGGACTCAGAAAAGTTGAATGATTCATGCAACTAGCAAACTGCAGAGCTTGGGCTTGGATTTAGACCTTTCATGGTGAAGTTCTTTCTCTTTCTCTTCTACTTTGTGTTGAATATCTAGTATTGACTACTCCATTGCCCCACTCAGAGATTTTGCTATGAGTCATAAATATGGATTTCTTTGTGCCTTATGCTACTTGGACAAATCATGATACTGAGTAAACCCATTTTGACAGAGCATGAATGACAGAGAGCTAAACTCAGTCATAAATATGTCTCAGCTTATACATGGATAAATATTTAACCAAATAAATTTCAAAATCGTATTTTATTTTGTAAATGCTACAAGAGTTTTCTATTTAATTCAGTGAACACTTAAAAAATTTTTAATGTTTATGTATTTATTTTAAGAGACTCATACGTGCATGAGTGTGAGCAAGGGAGAGGCAGACACAGAGGGAGGTAGATAATTGTAGTCAGGTTTCATGCTATCAGCACAGAGCCCAATGTGGGGCTCACCCCATGAACCATGACCTAAGCCAAAATCAAGAGTCAGATCATTGACTGAGCCACCCAGGTTACCCAATTCTGTGAACATTTATTGAGTACTTCCTATGTACTGGAGATACTAAAATGATTTCTCATAAAAGTATGTTAAAGAACAAGTCTACAGTATAAAAAACATACATGAATGCTCAATAAGCACATAAAAACATATTTAACATCATTATTTGTCAGAAAAATGTATAGTAAAACCATGATGATATACACTTCACACTTACTGGAAATGCTAGAACTGACACTGGAAATATTGGTGAGATTATGGATGAACATGAATTCTAATATATCCAACAACTACGGAAAACTACTTGGCAGTTTCTTTGAAAATTAAAACACAACTACACTCTAGGGAAGAAATTCTACTTCTTGGTTTTTATCTAAGAGAAATAACATATGTTCACAAGAAGATTTGGATAAGAATGTTTTTAAAAGTTCTCATCAGTAGAAAAAATTGTGTGGTGATGGAAGTTAACTAAACTTATGTGGTAATCATTTCACAATATACATAAATATTAAATCATTATGCTGCACACCTGAAACTAATACAATATATGTTGATTATATCTTAATCAAGAATACTGTTTTAACAAATTTATTTATAATAAACCAACCCAAGAAACAAACATCCATCAGTGGAAGCTGTATTCATACAGTGGAATACTACACAATGATAAAAAAAGAATGGAATACTGATAACACTCTGCAAGATTAATGAGTCTCACAAAACCAAAGAACTAAAGAAGGTAGACATGAAAGATGACATGCTGTATGATTTTAATATATGAAGGTCAAAAGGGACAAACTAACATGCAGGGATAGAAAATAGAATGTAACAGCCTGGGGTAGGTGGTGGTGAAGTGACTATAAACGGACATGAAGAAAAATTTCTGGGATGATGGAAATGGCTATACAGTAGTCCTCTCTTATCCGTGGTTTCACTTTTTGCAGTTTCAGGTACCCACAGTCTGGAAACAGATGATCCTCCTTCTGATAAGTCATCAGAAGGTCAATAGTAGCCTAATGCTTCATCACAACGTCTACCTCATTCATCTTGCTTCATCTCATCTCATAGACATTTTATCATCTCGCATCATCACAAGAAGGATGAGTACTGTATAAAATTATTTTGAGAGAGAAAGACCACCTTCACATAGCTTTTATTATAGCATATCGTTATAATTATTCTATTTTATTATTAGTTACTGTTGTTAATCTCTCATCATGCCTAATTTATAAATTAAACTTTATCGTAAGTATGCATCCATAGGAAAAAAACAGTATGCATAGAGTTCAGTATTATCTGCGGCTCAGGTACCCACCTCGTGTCTTGAAACATAGCCCCTAGAGAGAAGGGGTTAAGTACTGTATCTTGATTTGTGTGTTGACTACATACATATACCTACTTGACAAAACTCATCAAATTGGTCACTTAAGTTCTGCATGTTTGCTCTATGTAAATAGTACCTCATTCTTAAAAAGTAAACTTGCAGTAAACCTCTTGTAAAGAAAACAATCTATAAGCAACTTCCACCTTTTTTGGGTATGTTAAAAATTAATTTTAAAATTTAATGTTTGCTTAAAGTAAGGGATACCAACCAGACAAGTCTGGTTGAGCCCTAATGGACACAGATTTTCAATCAATCCCTCTGTACTCTAAAGTTCAAGTTCAGAACAGATTTTACTCATTCACTTACAAATGTATTCATATATTAATTTTGACAAATGAGAGAGAAATAACCTATGAGCGGAGACCGCCAGGTTTCAGCAAATTGAAAATAACGTGTGTTAAAGACTAGTACTGGCTATAAGCTATGATTTCTGACCACTGCTTCAAGATGTTACACTTATGTGTGAACTCTTTCCCGGCATGAAAAGTAAGAAAAGAACACCAGGACTCTGTGTTTATGAAAGTGGCAGATTGTGACAAGTCCACAGCTCCCAAGCACTATGCAACATACACCTAATCATCCAGAAGGGCAAAGTGAGCTTCCCTGTGTGGGCCCCAGCACCCCTTTGCAGGTGACTTAAGAGGGCCCCACCCACTGTTTGTGGAGAGCGCTGTGCTAGTTTCCAAGAATATTCAATCTGTGGCCTCTTTGCAGAGCCTGCCAAAAGCACTGCAATGGGTTGTGCCAATTGTGTTGGTGTTTTATGGCTCTGTTTGTCTTTAATGATCTGTAGCTTCTCTCACCATGAAAGCTTCTGAATCTTGGCTCCTTCCCAACTGCTCTATTGATCTGAAATTTGGCCAGCAAGCAAAATCTTTTGTTTGTTTTTGGGATTATTTTTATTATCTGGCTCCAGACAGGGAGCACAGAATGGGGTGGAGGCTTCACAGAAATGAGGACATCTACTCCTTTGGTAGCGCTCCTGAGGGCCTAAGACCAGTCCTCTGGTGCTATAAAAGAACACTGTTCAGAGCTGTAAAGAGAATTCACATTTGCATTGTATTGATGGCAACAACAGCTTGTTAGGCCCCCATCTGTCAGAGCAGAAGGTACTCCGCAGTTCAGAGAGTCAGGACTCTGGGGCACTTCTTTCCAGAGTGATCTACTGTAGAACAGCAGATACAAGTTTACAGAGGACTGGTTTACACATGGGTGGAGTAATAACTCCCTATATGTTATGATTTTAGAGCTGGGAACCAAACCAGATCCTGATTTACTTAAGCTCATTACAGTTTTAAATTCTGCTAAACCTGTGTTTCCAAACCTGGGTGCCCTAGGCACCCTACCAACTCTAAATGAGAAAAGCAATTCTTCAAAAAATTTTGTGGTCCATTATTTTGGGGAAAATCAACACATAATATTCATTTCTTAAAGATTTGTAACTCATTTAACACATTAAAAACTGTGAAAAAAATCCCAAGAAAAAAACCTGCTTTTCTTTCTTTAAACCAGCAATTCCAAAATTTCTTGACCATGGGGCCCCATTTAAAAGAGGTTTTATAAAATATATCTAAGATTGGAATATAAGAATTTTCCAAGGAAAACCTTTCAGAAGAGACATTGGATGAAACAGACATTAAGGTATAAATGATAACTATAGGCCTTCCCTGGAGGTAGATTTTGAGGGGACAGGAATGTAAGGGGAAATGTGTGTTTATCTACGTGTGTGTGTGTGTGTGTGTGTGTGTGTGTGTGTGTGTGTTTCTATGTATGTGCAAGTATAAGAGTTGACTGTCCAAAGTATCTGTTATCCTCTTTAATTATAGAGTCATAGCTAGGAAGCGGCTGCACAGCAAAGGCCAACATTTTCTAGCTTCCCCTACAGTGAGATATGGCCATATGATTAATACTTGCCAACTGTATGTGAGCAGAATTGAGGGATATAACTTCTGACTGAGGCTTCTACCACAGAACACAGATGGCACCAAGTCCTCTAGGGCCACGATGTCTTAGTATGACTCCTCAGTCAAGTCTAGAGGACAACCATTTTGATAACAGGAACAAAGATTTGCACCACTACATGAATGAGAAATGAACTATTATCTTGAGAAATATTTTAGGATCCATTTGTTATAGTGCTTTAGTCTAACCTCATTAATATTATATTGGGAGAGGAGATGGTGAGCAATAGCATTTGGGAAGATATTTGGAAAAGAATAAGAATCATTTAAGAGCATCCAACACCTGAGAGGCTTAAGCAACACATATCTCCAGAGAAGAGAGCCAGGGTCTGATGGCATTTAATATTAATACATTTAATATTACTTGTCTCACTCTATGTAAGTAACTTAGAGCACCTGCACTGGAAATAAACAAACCCAATTTCAATATTTGGCTCAGCCGCTTACTAGTATACATGTCTTTCTCCCTTGCCAAGTCTCAGGTTTCCACGTGGTAAAAAAATGGATAATGATTTTCAACTTACACAAGTATTTTAAGAACTAAACAGGAAGGCATATGCAGTGTTCAGCACACATATACACATGTGCATTTAGAAACATACATACAAAGTGGTAGTCATTAACGCTAGTCATAAATATTTTATGTGTCCTACTTGTGGGCACATATGATTTCATGTCCCTATGTCCTTTGAAATCAGGAGCTATCATGTGACCTTCTAGGCCAAAGTTTTGTAAGCCAGTACACATTTTCATGTTCCCCTCTTCCTACCTCAGCAATTAAGACATTCAGGGGTGGATGGATCTCTTTTCCCCTGGTACTTGGAAGAGGATAAGGACAACTGGAGAACTGAGGATTCCAGAGAATCCACATGAACACAGCATAAGTGAAAAAAAAAAACATTGTGGCATAATGTAGCCTAATGCGGCCTTCACTGAATGACTTAGATATTGGTTGCCAGCTTTGGAATTATGCCATAATATAAGCCTAAACTGTACATAAATCCTGTTTTTGCTTACTGTTCAGTTGACAGTCAGTAAGGAAACTATTATTGCAGGTTGGAAAGCTGGTGAGCTATGCTCTGAAGTCACAAACTATTTATTAAACCTGTTGATGCAATGATTTAAAAGGTAAACAAGTACCTAACGAACTTGGGAGTTCTGGGAGAAGAGACTGGAAAAGCATGTCAGCATATGTTAGAGTTAATCATGATTGCATTTGACAAGGCATCACAAACACGAGATAAGCACAACAAAGCACTGGCTGGCTTGCTAGCAAGAATATAAGGGGTTAGAGGGAGCCCAGACTTGAGCATTTTCATAAGGTTAGAAAGATAAGTGCTTTTCAACCCTCATGGTAACAGATAAAACTGAGGAAGCTTTGGGGTAACAAATGCCTATTAAAATTAAGCCTTGTGAGGAAGCTCAAATCAAGGATATGGTTCTCATACCCATGAATTAAATTAATCTCAAAGCAAAGACCCAATTACAAACTGGCAACTGGTGGTAAATCCCTTTAATTGGAGAAAAAAATATTGATTAGAGAAAAGAGATTAAAAACCACTATGTGTTTAAAGAGAGTGAGATACATGGTGTGCGGACATGGAGAAAGTAAAAAGTACAGAGAAATAATGATAATTATGTTAAAAAACAGAATAATGGATGTGATGATTTGCATATACATCTAGTGTTACAAATAAGGAACATTTTTTTTTAGGAATTTGTACTATCAAAAAGACTATCAGGCTATATTAAAAGGGCATCTGACACTTGAGGACCACTGACTTTCCAACCTCCAAGCTATAATTTTCAACACTATTTCAGAGATGACCAAGAGGGTTAACAGAGAAGGCAAAGCCTAGAAGGCAGGGACACAGACCACTGAGAACACTGAGCATCAGCTGGATATCCTGGCCTTTGAGTCTGATGTCTTGATTGGATGGAAGAGATACACTGCATTGAGTATCTGCACTCAGTAATTTTGACAAGGATTGCAGTAGTCATTAGTACTGTTCATGATTTTTCTATTTCTCTTCCATTTAGACATATGGTAAGTTAAAATATTTCTGACTTCTTCAGTCTGAGGGTGTCTACATGATTTGCTTTGGCAAATAAAATGGGAATGGACACGACTACAGTGCTAGTTCCCAATGGAAAGGTAGAGCACTGGCGGATGACTTCCTGTACTTCTTCTTCCTATTTGGCAACGGTAGTAACGCAGAGATGTAACCTCCTCAGTGTGGGTCCTTACGTGAGGATAGCTTAGAAGCCTGCCATGGAATGAAAATTGAGAAATAAACGACTGCAGGTTTGAGCCAGTAGGATTGTGGGGTTGCTCTTATGCAGCATAGTTATCCAATTCTGATGGCGAGAAATCAGAGCCAGGTTTAGAGGGTAGTTAACGTTATAGTAGGTGCAATCAGAAAAGGATGCAAAAATGATGTTTAGGAGCAGTGTTTCTCTAAGCATGGATTTCAGCTTGCTTCTAGTGAGCTGTAAAATCAATGTGGTGGGTTTAGGGTGTAGCCTTTTCTAGAACAGAATGGGAAATATCATATAGTAAAGATGAAAACATGTTCTGTGTGTGTGTGTGTGTGTGTGTGTGTGTGTGTGTGTTAAAGGGAAAGGGAGAGAGGTTGATACAAAGTATACTTCTTAGTGTGACTCGTTATCAAAAAGTTTGAAACTTATTGATCTAAAACCTAATTAATTGGAACACTTGAGTGATTGGATTTAGATATGAAAGGACATCCCCAAAGAGTTTGTGGTCTGTTAATGTCAATGGGCTTAGTTCTCAAACTTTTCCTGTTCAAACATTTGTTCACAGAATTCAATGAAGAGCTAACCAACTTTTTTTTTATTGAGTTCAGATGAACTTGATAAATCAATATTGATGATGTATGAAAAGCCATGTCAAATACCAGCTATAAGGAATAATAAAGACTACTATATATTGTCCTGGTTAAAAAAAAAACAGCACAGGATAAAGTCAGTGACACCTATGAGCCAGTGAGCT
This sequence comes from Suricata suricatta, assembly GCF_006229205.1. Taxonomy (NCBI): domain Eukaryota; kingdom Metazoa; phylum Chordata; class Mammalia; order Carnivora; family Herpestidae; genus Suricata; species Suricata suricatta. The sequence goes on from NC_043707.1 coordinate 60,759,399, forward strand.
TCGTGTTGTGACAGAAAATATCATAAAATGATAAAATAGTGTATCTACAAAGATTTAAAGTGATGGCATAAATTTCTCATTAAGTTATGTCAGATGAATATATTGAACTTAATAGTATTGGCTCAGAGTTACATTAAAGACTATATCAGGATTTCAGAAACTCATTTGACAGAATTTCTTAAAATATACTTGAAAAAATGAAGAAATTTGGACTTGGTAATTGTATTATTGGGTAGATTCATCATTTCTATAATTACCATTCATAAAACATATTGCTAATCAATCCAGTAATTTGGAGATGCCTAAGGATATGTTAAAGATCTCTGTTCTCACTTCCTTCCTACTCAAATATATGTTCACTGTCTTCAGTGAAGAATTTGTCAAAACTGAGATAGATATTGACTAAATGAGGTTGAGGCTCAAGGTTAAGAATGTCCCCCAAAGGGTAGGGGTGCTTAGGTGCTCAGTCTGTTATGCATCCAACTTCAGGTAGGGTCATGATCTCACAGTTTGTGAGTTTGAACCCCGCATCAGGCTCTGTGCTGACAGCTCAGTGCCTGAAGTCTGTATCAGACTCTGTGTCTCCCTCTCTCTCTGCACCTCCCCTGCTCACATTCTCTCTCTCTCAAAAAAAAAAAAAAAGTAGAGGTCAAAGGCATAGATGAATTCAGAATAGTCAAAATAATAAATACAAAGATATGTTTCAAAGAGAACAACAAGAGCTTTCCCCCTGAGTTCAGGAACGCGACGGGGATGTCCACTCTCACCGCTGTTGTTTAACACAGTGCTGGAAGTCCTAGCGTCAACAAACATAAAACAAAAGGAAATAAAAGGTGTCAGAATTGGAAAAGATGAAGTCAAACTTTCACTTTTCGCAGATGACGTAGTACTCTACATGGAAAACCAGACAGACTCCACTGGAAGCCTACTAGAACTGATCCATGAATTCAGCAAAGTCGCAGGGTACAAAATCAATATACAGAAATTGGTTTCATTTTTATACACTAATAATGAAGCAGCAGAAAGAAATCATTGTGAAATGATCCTATTCACGATTGCACAAAAAAACCATAATATACCTAGGAAAAAAACCTAACCAAAGATGTAAAGATCTGTATGATGAAAACTATAAAAGACTTATGAAGGAAATCAAAGTAGACACAAAGAAATGGAAAGATATTCCATGCTCATGGATCAGAAGAATAAATATTGTTAAAATGTCATTACTACCCAAAGCAATCTACACATTCAATGCAATCCCAATCAAAATTGCACCAAAATTCTTCCCAAAGCTAGAACAAACAATCCTAAAATTTTTATGGAACCATAAAGGACCATAAATAGCCAAAGTAATATTGGAGAAGAAAACCAAAGAGTGAGGAATCACAATCCCAGACTTTAGCCTCTACTACAAAGCTGTAATCATCATGACAGTATGGTATTGCCACAAAAACAGACACATAAACCAATGGGATAGAATAGAGAACTCATAATTGGACCCACAAATGTATGGCCAATTAAGCTTTGACAAAGCAGAAGAGTATCCAATGGAAAAAGACAGCCTCTTTAACAGATAGTGCTGGGAGAACTAGACAGCAACATGCAAAAGAATGAAACTAGATCACTTTCTTACACCATACACAAAAATAAACTAAAAATGGATGAAGGACCTGAATGTGAAACAGGAAACTATCAAAACCCTAGAGGATAAAACAGGAAACTACCTCCTTGACCTCAACCACAGCAATTTCCTATTCGACGCATCCCCAAGGGCAAGGGAATCAAGAGCAAAAATGAACTACTGGGATCTCAACAAGATAAAAAGCTTCTGCACTGCAAAGGAAATAATAAAACTAATAGGCAACCAACGGAATGGGAAAAGATAGTTGCAAATGACGTATTGGATAAATGGCCAGTATCCAAAATCTATAAGGAACCCACCAAACTCCACACCTGAAAGACAAATAAACCAGTGATGAAATGGGCAGAAGACATGAACAGACACTTCTCCAAAGAGGACATCCAGATGGCCAACAGATACATGAAATGATGCTCAACATCACTCATCATCAGGGAAACACAAATCAAAGCCACACTGAGATACCACCTCACACCAATCAGAGTGGCTAAAATGAACAAATCAAGAAACTATAGATGCTGGCTAGGATGTGGAGAAACGGGCACCTTCCTGCACTGTTGGTGGTAATGTAAACTGGTACGGCTGCCCTGGAAAACAGTGTGGAGGTTCCTCAAAAAACTATCCGTAGAACTCCCTTATGACCCAGCAATAGCACTGCTAGGAATTTACCCAAGGGATACAGGAGTGCTGATGCATAGGGGCACATGTACCCCAATGTCCATAGCAGCAATTTCAACAATAGAAAAATCATGGAAACAGCTTAAATGTCCATCAATTGATGACTGGATCAAGAAGATGTGGTTTATCTATACAGTGGAATACTACATGGCAATGAGAAAGAATGAAATCTGGCCATTTGTAGCAATGTGGATGGAACTTGAAGGTGTTATGCTAAGTGAAGTAAGTCAGGCAGAGAAGGACAGATACCATATATTTTCATTCATATGTGGAACAGGAGAAACTTAACAGAGGACCATGGGGGTGAGGAAGGGGTAAACATAGTTAAATAGAGGGAGGGAGGCAAACCATAAGAGACTCTTAAATACTGAGAACAAACTGAAGATTGATGGGGGTGGGGAGAGGGGAAAAGGGTGATGGGCATGGAGGAGGGCATTTGTTGGGATGAGCACTGGGTGTTATATGGAAACCAACTTGACAATAAACTATTTTTAAAAAAACAAAGACAACAGCAAATCGTAAGAGAAAACCCTTATATATAGCACTTTGTGAAAAATACTTTCATAATTAGTTTACTTATATTTACTCATCAAAACCATCCTATAATGTAAGTGTCATTTTTGTCCTCAATTACTAATGGAAAAACTGAAGCATCTAAATTTAAAATAACTGCCCAGTACCACAGAGCTGTTAAACCACAGAGCCTGGATAAGAAAATAAGTAGTCTGGCTCCAGAATCTATTCTATCCATCTCTTGGATTCAACAGTGTGGTAAAACCACTTAGACATGTAATGTGCTTCTGAATTGGTCTTATTCTGCAGATCCAAATCAAAGCAGAGGCTATGCAAAGATTAGTCTCTGAAATACTATTCTCAATTATGGCCCACACTCCTTAAGAAAACAGTGACAAACAAGTATGTTCAGAGAAGGACTGGGACTGGATAGAGTATGTAATCAAAGGGAATAGTCAATAGTCAAAAGAACTATTAAGATACCAATGATATTGAATCTGAAAATAAGGAAACGTGGGGACTACAGTAGCTATCTTAAAAGACTGGAATCTATGTCACACAGAAAAGAGATTTGTCTCATTGTGCATGAATTATGAGAACAAAGCCTTGATAGAGTTAATGGATGGTAAATATTGGTTCAATATATAAGTAAAATTTCCTAATAGTTATCATTATTTATGTAATAATAAATGAAAGGAATCCTTTGTTGAAAAAATTTTTTAATGTCAGAGGTGTTAATTAAAGGACACATAATAAGATATCAAAGATATTATAAAATTTTTACAAACGTATTTGAGTTCAGACTATGTGGTCTCAAGTTTATATAGCTATAAGAGTTTACACTTCCATGAATTAAAAAAAAAAGAGGCAAAGTGGTGTCATTTTCCTTTAGCCAGAGATCACCCGGAACACACTACACTTGACCTGAGTAGGATTTATTGACTTGTTATATTATTAACTCAATAAGAGAGTGTTAGAAATGACTTGTTTTAGAATTTGTCTGAAGTTAGGTGATTTGGGGAGGCTTTGAGGAAGTGGGGCTTATTCTGTATCAGAAGCTAACAGGAAGTAGAGGCAATTCTGTGATCAGGTATCTTAACACTTCTTATCTAAGGTGAGAAGGATGGAGTGAAGCTAAAATTGTGATTGGTAGTAAAGCTGTAGGCACTCATGTTAGCCAGAATAGGATATATGGTGTATTTATGTGGTGGGGACAATATTTTGTTTTGTCTGTGTACATACATGATTAGGCAATGGTCTTGTTTCTGTCTTGATTTATTACAATCACAGAATGGTCTGATTCTGGTACTCTGTAAAACTGTTTATGTTGAACAGGAGAACAGAAGCTTAACCATGAGTACTAGGACATTTCTTCCCCAGCTGCCACACCGCCTGTGGCAGCATGTCCTTCATTACTTGAGCTCCTACGTGACAGGCCTGCTTTGGTTCCAACTTCCATTGGGTAACTTTCTCCAATAACATTCTCAAGAGCAGGGGCTATGCCTTATTTACCTGTATATGCCAAGAATACAGCCTGTGTCTTAAATGCAGTAGGCGCTATTATCATGATAATAATATATAAACTATATTATTATATACCTTATAGTATATATTATAGAATATGTTATATATATGGATTTGATTTATATATCATTATATTATATTGTTACATTAAAATGTGGAAGTAATTTGAATTCAATGTTTGTATTTTGTTAGTTCCCTTGACTGAATTAAATAGAGCACTACTCCATTTAGGTGGAAGCAATGTGAATCTGAGAGGCTGAAAAAGCTCTTTTTTGGTAAAATGATTTCCCAAAACCTTAGACATTAGATAAGCCTGTACGTATAAAACGCTTGATGCTAAGTTCAGATTATTTCACTGACACATATGCAAAACATGAATGAAAAAAGCATAGAAGGTATTGGGTGATTTAAAATACAAGCCACACAATCAGACAGTAGCCCAGCAGATATGCGAAAATCTGAGATTTTAACTGTGCCCACTACCTTTAATGAAAGCCCTTAGATGAACTTTTCACGTTGGTTGGTTGCTCTCTCATTTTTTAAATATATCTATGTCCCTAGACAGTGTGAGAGCTGTGAGTGAGGCTTCTGATGCTATGCTCAAAATTTACTATCCACGCATGGACGTCTTTTATGTTTGTTTGCTTTACTGCTGTTCGCTTACTCATTGATGATCTAGGAAAAAATCCATGAAAAGCACAGGAATTTTCAATACCCCTACAGTGGTGAGTAGTTACAGACATGAAGAATAATAACTGAAAGTCTTCATGGATTGATTGGCTATTTGTCTGGCTTCCCTACGGTTCTAGTTAGCTCAGCTGGTTAGCACTGGTTCTAAGAAAATCAAGTTTGTGGCTTTGATCCATTTTGAAACTAGAAAGCTTTTTGTAGATTGTTTAGATTAAAAAAAAACAAACAAACCAAAAACTATTCTACCTCTGAAAACTATGAAAGGCCAAGTTCCAAACATATGGTAGATACCAGAGTTGAGTGAGAGAGAGGGTTCTCAGTGCAAACCAATCATTACCTCTTTGAATACTGCACTCAGAGGTGATCTGGGTAGAGGGTGGTGGGGGTGTCAATGACCCTAGTTAGAGTAGTAGGAATAATAATAATAATAATAGTAATAGTAATGGAATGGGACCACAAATCTCCTTATACTACAACCTGGAAGCGTAGAGAAAAAAAGATGTACTTTTGTTTTAAGAATAATTTGAATTTCTTCCTGAGCCCCAACATATTGGATATTGAAGGAGAAAAAAAACCCCACAAGATATTTGGTTATATCTGTTTTAAAGCTTAGTCTGATCTAGAAAACTAAGATGTTCCTTCAGATAATGCTCAGTTTAGCGTAGAAAAAACAAGCCTTTGCTTCTCATGTTTGTCTGTGTTCTGCCCTTCTAGCTCCTGTTCCAGAAGGCATCCAGGTTCCGAGTGCAGTGTGTTGAGGCTTAGGCAACACGAGGCAGAGGAAGACCAAGAGACCTCAAGGCAGTACTACTGCATCTTCATGTCTCAGGCCTGATGTCTCTACGGTCTACCTGCTTGCTGATTACTTTATGAATACTAGTGACAAAAGTCTGTCATTTCTGATGCTGTGGTGCCTCTTACCTCAGCTGGGCGCACTAACTCAGCCCCTCTGCAGCTCTTGGACCACCTGAATCCTTAGATCTCATCTCCCATTCAGCCCCCTGACCAGGTACAGTAATCCTAGCCTCCGCTCCACGGTCACCTGGTCTCTTCCCATGCTATGCTCACTAGCTTTCAACTCAGAGGAAGTAGTGGTGACCTTCTAAGTCTTGTCTATACCGCATAGTCCAGGTGAGCTCAAAAAAGCTTAGCTGGGAGTTGTTCCTCAGGCTGACCACTGTGTACCAGATTTGTTTGGATGTGTCTGTTCCTAAGCAGTTGGGCCTTCTCAGAGTCGCAACTGGGAGTGAAAGAAAACTACTCCCACCCATGCTCCCACTATTTCTTCTCATCACTTCCCAGGTCCCAAGTGAGTAGATTATCTCTTACTTTTTTTTTTTTCATATCTGTAACACATTAAATTCAATATTCTGGACAATAAGCATGCTTTCTTAAAACAGAGTTGAAAAAATTTAGTAAGAAATCACTTCTATATAATTCCTGACTTCCAAATCCATTTTTTCCCCATTGGGAAAAATGGAATGATCTTAAAGGTGAGTATTTTACAGAAAACATAGTCTGCAGAGAGATTAAAATTAAATTCAAAATTTGTCTAATATTTGCTAAATTACCATGCTGGTTTTCTAACACCACCAATCATTTATTAATCGCTTTCTATATGCTCAGAATGGGACCCTTGATGTAATCTTATAACAACCTGGAGAGGTATTATTCTTTCTACTACTCAGAGGAGAAAACTGAGGCTCTGAGAAGTTATGTAATTTGTTCAAACTCACATAATTAATAAGCAGAAATCTAAGACTGTCAGCAGATCTGTCTGACTCTATACTGAAGCTTCTAACCATAAAGATACACGATGATCATTATACTCTATTATTATTATATTTTCAAAAGGCATATTATTCGTAGTATGTTAAGAGTACATTTTTTATTTGAAATAGACACAACATAACATCTTTGCAGATGGTGACCTAAAATTTGTAAATATGTTCAGCCATGCTGAAGCAGTAATGAGTGTATGGAGGAAGCCATCAGTGGTGTGGGAACATTTTCAGTACATCTGGGGCCCATCAGCATCAAATCATTTAACAGAGAGCAAACAATTTAACACCAAGAGCCTCTCAATTATCTACTTGCAAATAAATAAATGATAAAGTATAAATCTTTATCCTGTAAGCAAGTGAGTACACTTCTGGGTTGCGTTCACCAATTTGGCATCATTAGTTGAAGAATGTTCAAAAATGCACATAAAATTTAACATTTATCTGTACGAAATATAAATTAGATAAATATGCAACAAATATGGATACCCTAAAATGCTGCATTACCAGTCCAGGAGAAATGTATTGTAGATGATACACTAGACTAGATTACTCACTCTATTGTTCTGTGAATGCTGACATCATGTAGCTGACTCATATCTGGGGCCCTGATACTTTACATTTTTATGGACTTTCTAGTATCATGAAATGTGGTTGGATTTGGAAGCCAGACAGATCTCATTTGGCTCTGCATTTGCTAACTGTGTGACTTTGGTATTTTTTAAACATAACTTTCCCATCAAAACATGGGAACAGTAGTACCCACCATTCTCACAAGGAAACTTACGCGAATAAAAGGAAGGCATACATGTAATAGGCCAGTATATAATACATATTTATGCAATAGTAGTTGTTCTTGCTAATGTTATAATCATTACTATTTACTTCAGTGCTTTATTAGTAGTATTTAATTTGACTCACTCATTAGTCCTTTGACATAAAGATTATGATGCCACGAAGTCTCAGGCCCATGGAATGACACTTTTTATACAAAGTCATAGACATAATCTTTGTTACAGCTAGGTCACAACTTCCAAACTCAAGTCAATTTTAAGCATATTACTGTTCATTTCTTAAACTTTATTTTAATATTCTCTTTCTTTTCTTATGCTTCACCTCATCCTGGAGATTCCCTTCTCTCCTTTCTGCATCCTATACCGTGATTACCTAGAACACTTCAGCTATAGACATTTTCTTACATGTCAACCCCCATCCTGAAACAATTTTTCCTTTATTCTTCTGTAAAGAAACACCTAAAGTATTGAAATTTTCTTTTTTTATGATTTTGATGATTCTAGATTTCAAATAAAAATGATTTAAAAATTTATTTTTTTAATATTTTCACATTGTAGTACTTGTTTTGCTTGTTGGGGGTGTTTGCTTATTTAATACATTCCATCAAGGACAGAAATTACATGCTGGTTTTTTTTTTTTCGCCTAGGAAGTTTGTCTTGGGTTTTTCCCTTATTATTTTTGTTACTTTTTTTTTCCCTCTTCTTTTTTTGGTGGTGGGGGTGGTTATGTTTAAATGAAGTTGCTTTTACAACACCAAAGACTGAATCATCCATTTCCTACATAAAAGGTAGCTACTTTTTTGCATGGACCTCAAGTATACTGTAGTATAGAGGTGGAATT
>NC_043707.1:60767958-60849318 GCF_006229205.1 Suricata suricatta
AAAAGTTTTTTTTCTTTTAGAAAAGTTTAAGACCTAAAGAATTATTGTAAGAATATTATGGAGAGATCCCCTATACTCAATACTCAGTTTCCTCTATTATTAATCCTTAAATTTGTATACTATATTATCACAATTAAGGAACCAATATTGGTAAATTTTCAACAATTAAAGTCAATGCTTTATTCGGTTTCCTTGATCTTTCTCTTAACTCCTTTTTCTGTCCTCGAATTCCATCCAGGACCACACATGACATTTAGTAGTTATGTCTACTGATGTAACTTTTTCTTGTAATAGTTTTTTAGACATTCCTTGTTTTTGATGACTCTGACAGTTTTGAGGATTACCTGTTAGCTATTTTGGAGAATGTCCCTCAATAGTGATTTGTCTGATATTTTTCTCATGATTAGACTGGGTAATGCATTTTAGGGAATAAGAGCAGAGAGGGTGAAGTGCCAGTCTTATCACATCCTATTAACGGTATGGACTATCAGTTCGACTTATCATTGTCGATTTTAATCTTGATCGCTTGGCCTAAGGTAGTGTTTGTCAGGTTTCTCCACTGCCAAGTCACTCCCCCCCTTTTCCACACTGGCTTTTTTGGAAGCAAGCAACATTGTGAGTGAACCACACACTTAAGGAGTGAGGAGTTATGTTCTATTTTCTACAGGCCAGAATATCTACATACATTATTTGGGACTCCTCTATATGGGAGATTTGTCTGTTTTCCAACTATTTATTAATTTATCCAACTGTTTATTTTTAACGTATGGATTCATAGATACTTATTTTATATTTTGGGATATAATCCAATACTATTTATTCAATTGTTTATTTTTAACACATAGACTCATGGGTATTTATTTTATACTTTGGGATATAATCTGATCTATTTATTTAAATTAATTTTTCCTGCTTTGGCCATTGATAACTCTTTCATTGGCTCCTTTATCCCTTTGATATATCCTCATTGTTGTGAATGTGTTTGTTCATTTGTTCTGAATATTTTCTGGCACTGCCAGATGTGCCAGATGAATTATATATAGTTCCTACCCTAGCCTCAGAATCAACTATTTCTCCAAGAACCCCTGATTCCTTTTCATGGAAATTAGGCGGAGACCTAGTCTTTTTTCAGTCTAGCTAAAGAAAAGACAAGGAGATATATTTGTTTATACATGTTAATGTATATGTTATGCATATGTTATGTATATATGTTACTGTATATGGTGTAGAAACCATATACATTAACTCTAGAAACAGTTCTATATGTAACCATCTGTGTCTACATTAAGCTAAATGTGAGTTCACACTGATGTTTACAACTCTAGCCCATCACCACATGAAATATCCACCTTCAAATAACACTGCTTCACTTCATGTGTAGTGTGGGTATCTTTTAACATAGTATACCCAATCTGTCCCTCCATCTCTTATAACATTGCTGTCATTCATTTACGTTATCCATATCCTATAGTAACTCAACATACTGTTACTATTTTTAATTTCAACAGTTATCTTTTTGATAAGGTTAGAATAAGAAAAATAATTTGCTCTCCTGATGACTTGTCAAAACCAGCAGGCATGCCTGGCCCTGTACTATACCATGCCTCACTAGGCTGGTGGGGGCACCATGGCCCTACACTCTCCTGCTGCCTCTCTAAAACTGGCCGGTGTGCCCTGGCCCTTTGCTCCCACTCTCCTTTGCTAAAGCTGGAGGGTACATGCAAGTTACCCTTGAGTTCTGGCTCTAGTGGACAGTGGGGTCTGTGTTTCTAGACCCACAGAATTGAAACAATCTGAGAGATATTTCTTAGCAGGCTATCATCCCCAGAACACGGCACAGACAGAAGACTGAAACATGACCCCAGTTTCCCTGGGAATAAGGCTTATTTACTTGTCTTAGAGCTTCAGACTGAGGAATTGGCTTCAAGTCTGACAAATACCTAGAAGCTATGGAGGAGTTATCAGGGACTATAGGCCAAGGAATGCCATCTTAGTTCTCTCCTTTGTCTTCACTACAGTTTGATGAGACTTCCCAGAAGGGAGCTTATACACTTGTCTAGAACCCCAATATTTATAACTGTCACCAATGGGACATCTTCAGATCACTTGGTCTGGAGCCAGCAGGGTTCACAACTGAAATGACATAGTACTGTAAAGTTTTATTTACTTTAAAAACTACTGTCTAAGGTCTGGCTTCCAATTAGTCTGAAACTAGTTGCTGTTTAAGATCTGTTCCTTTGGATCACTGACAGGTCGCTTGGATCTATCAAGAATAAATCAGGCCGCTTAGGCAATAGTAAAGGTTTGAGGGAAAAACCAAGAGCTAGGGCAACTTTGAACAAAAGCCCACTTCATCAAGATCAAGAGATGCAGCTGTTTCACCTAGAACATAGAAACAAACACGATAAGTTGAACAAAACGAGGAAATGGTGAGCTTCTTAGCTCCCAAAACTCAGGAGAGGAATGGATGAGCTCAGTGGGAATTTCAACAAAGAGACAGAAAATATTTTAAAATTTATAAACAGAAGTCACAGAGCTTACGAACACAACTGAAATGAAAAATACACTAGAGAGGTTCAACAACAGACTTGATGAAGCAGAAGAAAAGAATCAGTGACTAGAAGACAGGGCAGTAGAACTTACACTAACAGAGAAGCAATAAGAAAAAAATAATTAAAAAATGAATATAGCTTACAGGACCTATGAGATAACATCTGGTGGATTAACATTTGCATTATAGGCATTTTTCTCCCAGAAGGAGAAAAGAGAGAAAACAGGGAAGACAAATTATTTTATGATATAAAGTCTGACAACTTTCCTAACCTGGAGAAGAAAACAAACATTTAGATCTGGGACGCTCCAAGGATGAACCAAAAGACAGCCACACCAAACACATTGTAATTAAAATGCCAAAAGTTAAAGATAAAGAGAGAATCTTAAAAGCAGTGAGAAAAAAAAAAACCAAGAGAAGCCCCATAGACTATAAGTAGATATTTCAGCAGAAACTTTTCAGGCTAGAATGAAGTAGCCATGACACAGTCAAAGCCTGAAAAGAAAAACAACAATTTCCAACCAAGAATACTCTATCTTGCAAAATTATATTCAGAATTGAAGGAGAGAGCAAGAGTTTTTAGAAAACAAACCTAAAGCTAATCACCACGAAACTGACCTTACAATAAATGTTAAAGGGAACTGTTTGAGCTGAACAGAAAGGGCAATAATTAGTAATAGGAAAACATGAAATTAAAAATCTTACTGGCAAAGGTAAATATATAGTAAAGATAGTGGAGTCATCACTTATAAAGCTAATATAAAAGGTAAAAATAAACGTAGTAAAAAGAAATACAGCTATAATAGTAAGTGATATACAAAATAGATGTAAAATGTGACATTAAAAATATAAGATGTTGGGGCATCTGGGTGGCTCAGTTGCTTAGGCAGCTGACTTCGGCTCAGGTCATGATCTCACGGTTAGTGGGTTTGAGCCCCACGTCAGGCACTGTGTTGCTAGCTCAGAGCCTGGAGCCTGCTTCGGATTCGGTGTCTCCCTCTCTCTCTCTGACCCCTCCCCACTCATGCTCTGTCTCTCTCTTTCTCCAAAATAAATAAACAGTAAAAAAATATATGAGATGTGGGTCAGGGAGGAGTAAAAATGTGGAGTTTTAGAATGCCATCAAATTTAACTTGCCATCAACTTAAAATCTACACTTGCATACATTTATATATGTATATATGCATATACATATACACACATACACATATATATACAAATACACATATACACATATATAAGCTGTTATATGTAAGTCTCATGTCAACCATATATCCAAGATAATGAGAAAGGAATGAAAGAATAACACTAAAGAAAGTAACCAAATCTCAAGCAAAAAAAAAAAAAAAAGACCAAGAGAAAAAGAAAGGAAAAGAGAAAAGCTCTTAAAACAGCCAGAAAACAATAAACAAAATGACAATAAGTACATACCTATCAAAAATTACTTCAAATGCAAATGGATTAAATTTTCCAATCAAAAGACATCAAGGGGCTAAATTGATTAAAAAAGCAACTCATCTATATGCTACCTAAAAAAAACTCACATCAGATGTAAGGATACACACAAAGTGAAGTAATGGAACAATAAAAGAGGTTTCATGCAAATAGATGAAAAAAAAGTGAGATTAGTTATCTTTAATCAGACAAAATATACTTTAAAAGAAAGACCATAATAAAAGACAACAATGGATATTATGTAATGATAATAAGGTCAATACAAAAAGCATAACATTTGTAAATATTTATGCACTCAATCCAGAAGTACCTGAATATATTAGGAAAATATTAATAGACCTAAATGGAGAAATTGACAACAATACCCATACATACCAGCAAATAGATCATTCAAATAGAAAATCAAAAAGGAAACATAAATCTTAAACAACTCATTAGATAAGGTGGGCTTAAATATATACAGAACGGTACATCTAAAAGCAGCAGAATACAAATTCTTCTCAAGTATATATGGGACATCTTCAGGATACATCATATCTTAGGCCACAAAACAAGTCTCAATAATCTTGAGAATATTGATATTATATCAAACATCTCCTCCAACCACAGTAGTATGAAACTAGAAATCAATAGAAGAAGAAAACAGAACAAATCACATGTATGTGGAGACCAAACAACATGCTACAGAATAAAGAAATAGGTCAATGAAGAAGTCAAAGAATTCAAAAAATAACTTCAGACAAATGAAAGTGGAAATACAACATGCCAAAATCTAGATGATGCAGCAAAAGTAGTTCTAAGATGTAAGTTCATAGAGATATAGGACTATTTCAAGAAACAAGACAAATCTCAAATAAATAATCTAAATTTACAGCCAGAGGAACTAGAAAAAGAAGAACAAATAAAGCCCAAAGTTAAAAAAAGGAAGGAAATAATAAAGATCAGAGTGGAAATAAATGAAATGGAGATCAAAAAAGACAAAAGAGATGATCAATAAAATTAAGAGTTTTTTCTCTGAAAAGATAAATAAAATTGACAAACCTTTAGTTAGACTTACAAAGAAAAAAAAAGACATAGGGCTCAAATTAAGTCAGAACTGAAAGAGGAGTACTGAAACCATACAACTGAAACCACAGAAATAAAAAGGAACATAAGAACTATTATCAACAAATATACACAAATTCGACAACATAAAAGAAATAGATAGATTCCAAAAAGACATACAATCCTTCAAGACTAATGATGAAATAGAAAGTCTGAATAGACAAATTACTACAAAGGAGATTAAATTAGTCATCCAAAACTACCCAACAAAAGAAGTTCACAACCAGACAATTTCACTGATAAATTCTACAAAATATTCAATGATTCAATATTCAAATTTTTCCCTCTCAAACTTTCCCAAAAAACTGAAGGCAATGAGAAGCTTCCAAACTTATTTTACAAGTCCAGCATTATTTTGATACCAAAACCAGACAAAAACATGATGAAGAAAGCAAGCAAGCAGCAATGTAAGAAAGAAAATTATGGACCAATGTCCTTGAGGCACTCTGATGTCTCAAAATTCTCAACAAAATATTAGCAAATGAAACTCAACAACACATTAAAAGGATCATAGCTTATACACTATGATACAGTGTGATTTATTCCAGGGATGCAAGAATAGTTAAATATTTACAAAGCAATCAACTTGGTATACCATGTAAACAAAATAAAGAATAAACTTTTTACAATCATTTCAATAGATGCAGACAAAGAATTTGGCAAAATTTAACATCCATTTATGATACAAATTCTCAATAGAATGGGTATAGAAAGAATTTGCCTCAACATATAAAGGCCATTTATGACAAGCTCACAGCTAACATCATACTCAACAGTGACAAGCTAAATGTCTTTCCTCTAAGATCTGGAATAAAACAAAGATGCCCAATTTCACCACTTTTATTCAAACAAAACTGTAAGTCCTAGCCAGAGCAAGTGGTAAAAAGAATAATAAATAAAAGGCATACAATTGGAAAGGAAAAGTAAATTGTTGCTATTTGTGGATGGGATAAGTTTATAAATAGAAAACTCTAAAGAATCCATCAGAAAACTATTAAACTAATAAGTGAATTTAGTAAAATTTCAGGGTGCAAAATCAATATACAAAAATTTATTGTTTTTCTATACACTAAGAATGTGCTCTCAGAAAGAAAAATTAAGAAAACAATCACATATACAAAGGCATCAAAAAGAATAAAATACCTATGAATTGGGGTGGCTTAGTTGGTTAAGCGCCCAACTATTGACTTTGGTTCAGGTCATGATCTCATGGTTGTTAGATCAAGCCCTGCACTGAGTCCCATGCTGGGCATGAAGGCCAATTAAGATTCTTTCTCCCTCTCTTTGCCCCTGTCCCACTCACTCAGGTACATGCTCTCTTTCAAAAAAAAAAGAAAAACCTACAAATGAATTTTATCCAAAAGGTAAAAATCCTGTACACTAAAAACTATGGATATTGATTTAAAAAATTTAAAACAAAAAAATATAAAGACATTACATATTCATCGACTAAAAGTTAATATTGTTAAAATGTCTGCACTACTTAAAGGCATCTCTGGATTAAAAAAATCCATATCAAATTTCCAAAGAAATTTTTCACAGAAATACATACATACAATCCTAAAATTTGTATGGAACCACAAAAGCCATCTTAAGAAAGAAGAAAAACGCTGGGTGCATCATGCTCTCTAATTTCAAACTATTTTAGAGAGCTGTAGTAATCAAAACAGTATGGTATTGGTATGATGACACATACATAGATCAATGAAATAGAACAGAGAGCCCAGAAATATACCCATGCATATATGGTCAATTAATTTATCACAAGTGAGGCAGAATATACAATAGTAAAAGTACAGTTTCTTCAATAAATGGTATTGGGAAAACTGAACAGCTTCGTTCAAGAGAATGAAATTAGACTAATACCTCCACCATGCACAAAATTCAAAATTGATTAAGAACTTGAATGTAATACTTGAAACCATAAAATCCTAGAAGAAAATATAAGCGGTAAACTCCTAGACATTACTTGACAATGACTTTTTGGATATGACTCCAAAGGCAAAGGAAACAAAAACAAAAATAAACAAGTGAGACTTCATCAAACCAAAATCTTTTGCCTGGTGAAGGAAACCATGAACAAAATGAAAGGCAATCTGGTGAATGAGAGAAGAGGAACTGCAGTGGGCTCCACTGGAGCATGGAGCCTACTTGAGATTCTCTCTCTTACTCTCTCTTTGCTTCTTTCTCTTTCAAAATAAATAAACATTTAAAAAATAAAATAAGATAAAAATGAATCTGAATAGACATTTTTCCAAAGAAGATATTCAGATGACCAACAGGCACATAAAAAGACCCTCAACATCACTAATCGTCATGGAAACATAAATTTAAAAAAATCATAATGAAAGATCACCCCACACATGTCAGAATGTCTATTATCAAAAAGACAAGAGATAAAAAATTTTGGAGAGGATGTGAGAAAACAGAATTGGTGCAGCCACTAGGGAAAGCAGTACAAAGATTCTTCAAAAAATTAAAAAGAACCACTGCATCATTCCACAATTCCAGTTCTGAGTATTTATCTAAAGAAAATTTAAAAACATTTATTTAAAAAGATATATGCACCTCAGTGTTCAATGGAGTATTTTTACATCAGACAACATATGGAATCTACCCACATATCCAGAGATGATTAATATATAAAGAAGAAGTGGTATATATACACTATGGAGAAGGAAAGCTTGCCTTTTACAACAACATGGATGAACATTAATGGTATGATGTTAAGTGAAATAGTCCTACAGAGAAGATAAATACCATATGATTTCACTTGTATGTGGAATCTAAAACAAAACAAAACTTATAGTCATAGATACAGAGAATAGATCAGTGGGTGCCAGAGAGAGGGAGGTTGAGGGATGGGTAAAATGCGTTAGGGGGGTTAAAAGGTACAAACTTTCAGGTATTAAATAAATAAGTACTGGGGATATAATGCACAGCATGGTGACAACAGTAAAATGATTGTGTTGCATACGTAAAAGTCACTAATAGAGAAAAATCTTAAAATTTCTCATCACATACACAGAATGTGATTTTGTGTAGAGATACACAGTAACTAGACTTATTGTGGTCATTTCACAGTATATACAAATATAAATCCATGATCTTATACAACTGAAACTAGCATATTATATGTTAATTATGCCTCAATAAAATAAAAATAAGTAAACAAAATATTCTGATGAAAAAATTTTAACCAATGTTGAAAAATAATCACTCGTTTTTTTCTGAATGAAAATAAACATAACTTTAATATCAGTAATAATTAGAAATATTGGCTTTTATTATTAAAGGTGATATCAAGAAGAAAAGGGTAAGAAAAATATTGTATTTTGCCTTCATATAATTCTTCTCTCATACTTTTACTTTTATAAAATATAAATCCATGTTTCTGACCTATATAATTTTTCTTCTGTCTAAAGAAAATCTTTTAACATTTCTTGTAGAGAAAATCTACTGGCAGTGAATTCTCTTAGGTTTTCTTTGAGAAAATATTTCTCTTTCACTTTTGAAGGATAATTTTGCTGGATGTTGCATTCTAGGTTGTTGAAGTTTTTCTTCTTTCAGTGATTTACCTACTTTATCCCATTTCTTCCTTCATGATTTCTGACAATAAGTCTTCTGTAATTCTTATCAATGTTCAAGTTCATTATACTAATAAATAGTATAATATTTTAGGATTTCCAACATTTTTTCATGTTCTGTTTTTCTCTATCTTACAAGATGTACTATTTTTCTTTTATTTTCTACAGTTTGAATGTGAAATGTCTTGGTGAACTTTTTCTTTTTGGTATTTTTTTATTTGGTATTTTTTGAGCTTTCTGGGTCCTTGGTTTGGTGTCTGTCCTTAATTTTGAAAACTCATAATTACTTCAAATATTTCTTCTGCTCTATTTTCTTTCTTTGTCTAATATTCCAATTATGCATTACACCTTTTGTGTAATCATTCCACAATTCCGGAAATACTTGTTTTGTTTTTCATTCTTTACATTTCTGTTTGGGAAGTTTCTATTAAAATATTTTTAAGTTCACTGATTCTTTCCTCAGCCACATTGAATGTACTAATAAGCGTATAAAAGGTTTTTAAAAAAATTCTAGCATTTCCTTTTAATTCTTTGATTTTCCACTGCTTTACTTACACTACCCATCAGTTCTTATATGTTATTTACTTTTCCTTTAAAGTCTTTACCATATTACTCACTATTATTTAATATTTCCTATTTGATAATTCCAAAATCTGTGTGTATGTGCTTCACTGAATCTCAGATGGCCAGAATCTATTTAATCATGCTCCTCAGTTTTTGCAAGTTTTTCTGTTGGTTCCTGCAAAATCTTCTGTCTAACTTTTATTTTTTATCATCTTCCACTATCTATATTATCATCCTTGTCAGTTATAAGCCCCCGGTATAGTGTGCTTGATATATATCCTGAAACATGCAAGTATCCTTTTATTTATTCATTCATTTCTATTTGAGAGGGAGAGAGAGAGAGAGAGAGAGAGAGAGAGAGAGAGAGAGAGAGTGTGTGTGTGTGTGTGTGTGTGTGTGTGTGTGTGTGTGTGAGAGCAGGGGAGAGAGGAAGAGGGAGAGAGAAAGAGAGGGACAGAGGATCTTAAGTAGGCTCTATGCTCAGTACAGAACCCAATGTGGGGCTTGATCCCACAACCCTGGGATCATACTTGAGATGAAATCAAGAGTTGAGCATTCAACTGATTGAGCCATACAGGGGCCCTGCACATATCCTTTTAAAATATGAAGTATTTTATATTTATATATCTTTCTAATTTTCTAATAAATAGTATAATATTTTAGGATTTCCAACATTTTTAGCCCAGAGATGTTTTTCTTTTCTGATGATTATGTGTTCTGTTGTGTATACATACAATTGATTTCTCCTTACCGCTGTTCACTGTCTACCACACTGCAACCTATGTCCTATGTTTACTTCTCACTCTCAGCACAAATAATATTGGGTGAACATTCTCATACACATCCACTTCCACACTTGGTCAGAATTTCTCTGAAATTCATCATCAGAAATGAGGTCTCTAGAATAAAAAGCACATCCATTCTTCCAGAAATGTTACTAAATACTGATGTTTCCCCTTCCAGAATGGCTGAAATAATATACAATCACATTAGCTGTTTATAAGAGCTCTTTTTGCCCCACTTCCTTTTCAGTACTTAGTACCACCTGATACAAACTTTTGCCATCCCAGTGCATGTATAATATTTGTTTGTTTTAATTTACATTCCTCAGATGACTAATAAGTTTGACCACTTCTTCATATACCTTTAAGTCATGTGGACTTTCCCTTCTAAAATAACTGCTCATTTTTTATGTCCTTTTTGTGTTTTCCTTTTCGTTGGTTAAAAAATACCTCCACAGGGGGGTGCCTGGGTGGTTCAGTCAGTTAAGCGTCCTACTTCGGCTCAGGTCATGATCCCCCAGTTCATGGGTTCGAGCCCCACGTCAGGCTCTGTGTTGACAGCTAGCTCAGAGCCTGGAGCCTGCTTCCGATTCTGTGTCTCTTTCTCTCGGACCCTCCCCTGCTCACGCTGCCTGTCTATCCTTCTCAAAAATAAATAAGACATTAAAAAAATACCTCCACAAATCATTATATACTCTTCCCCTCAAGGGGTGTTGCTTACGTTTTCTCTTCTTAACTGTGGGCTGGACTTCTAAAGAATAGAACTCAGCAGAAATAATGCTAAATCATTTGATGTGGTACAAATTGTTACTACCTGTGTTGGAATGATTCTATTCATACTACCCTGTCTTTCTGCCATGTGTTAATTTCGAATAGAATACGTTGGTTCAGGCTTTTAAAAGTTAAACGTACAAACAAAACTAACTTTTAAAAGTAAACGCTTGAAATCATTGTTGCGCTATATGCTAACTTGGATGTAAATTTAAAAACAATAAAAAAATGAAAAAAAACTATGCCAGTTAAAAGCAACTTTATACATTAAATTCATTAATTATTTTCTAAATAAATAAATAAATAAATAAATAAAAGTTCTAAAAAATAAAAGTAAAACGGAGTATTTACCTTAATCTTCAATATTTTGAAATGAGTTTGTTGACTCTCCTACTAATACCAGTTTAAATGGAATTTTTAAAAATGGAAATGCCATTATTCTCTTACAATAAAACAGAAATTTGTGTAAAAACTTCACATTATTTTTATTCCCTAATATACACAATATCCAAGCAATATTTAGCTACTACTTATAGCACTTTGACCTCTCTACCCATAGATAGGACCCTCGACTTTCCAAGCCTTACATTGCATGAGCACAGAAATCACAATATGGCTGACACCTATGGCCAAAGTTCTTCAATAAATGTTCATACAACTGCTTCAGCAAACAGAAAAGAATTTCTGATTTTTTTCCTACAAATTTTCTTAGAGCAACTGAATGGCAAAATCTATTCACAAAAATTCTTAGTCTTAATATGCTTAAGCATTAACCCATTACTATATTCTGTTAGAATTGAACTATTTTAAAAAAGTAGATATTTTAAGTATGAATGCTTTTACAAGTGGACAGGATCCTTATGCCTATTTTTGTTCTGCTCAGAGAACACTTGTCGATCTAATACAGGGAAAGCTCCAGTAATAGACAGTGATTGCAATATTAAGTATTTTCTCTTCTAATTAGAAGAAAAAATATTACATAGTAGTATTAAAGGGATTCTTGATCCCCATTGGTAATTTTTCTTAGAAATGGTCTAGATAGGGGTTTATTATGGATCCTTTGGAGTATTAAAACACATAAAACTGTATCATTCAGGGTTTTTTTCCATGTATAATAAAACATAAAATTAATTAAGCTGCTAGATCAAGCCTCACCTGAAATGACTTATTTTGATACTTCCCAGTTAAGAGAACTAAAAAGTTCTCTGTTTTGTTTGAGTCAGTTTAGAATGGGTTTTATGTTACTTGCAACTTTAAGCCTCTTAATTAATGTATGATACAAAGTACAAGGTAGGCTAAGATTTAAATGGTAGGCTCTCCAAATTATCTGGATTGTCTGTATAACTAACAGAATCTAAATTTCATTTGAAATACTTTGTGCTTCTAAACACATCTCAGGTATCCCAAATAATCTCAAGTAGTAAAAAGAAAGTGACCCATAGCCTGTGGCTGTCAACTGATAAGATTAACCCAAGGAGAGAAGCTAACAGATCACTGGAAGATCAGCACACACAGCTGTACAGGAAAACGAAGTGAGAAAATTATTTCTCCAGAATTTTCTAAGGTAATGGAGATATTTTGCTTCACTTCATGTAGAAAGGAGTATAGAACACTATAAATATTTTATTGCAATTCTTTGTATGATTATTATTTAAAATGCAGTTCAAGAAATCTTTCAGTAGCTGATAATGGTTTGAAATAAAATGTTCTTTGTAAAGCAATTTCCATTATTTTCCATCTACACCAATTTAATGTATTCAGTTGTTTAAAACAGCTATTTTTATATTCAGTTAAATGTAATGTTACAGTTCATATCATTTTCTTTTCACAGGAAAGCGACTCCATGAATCTAAATCTAAAAATCTAAATCAAGAGAAAACAAATGTAGTATTTTCACATGAAAAAATTGTGGAATAATAAACCAGTTACATGACTTAACTGGGTCAACTAATTGTTTCTGAAAATCAAACAATTATGTAGTTAAAGTGGTTGGCCAATTTCATAAAAATATTAACCCAGTTTGATTTATAGAAATCTTTCTCTTGCATGTCTTTTACTTATTTAGGATTCAGCCAGTTAAGAGGTGACCTCACTCACAAGGCAGTGGACCAATCCTTTTACATTTACTCCCAGTTTTCCCAAGGGTTCCAATAGCATCTTGTGTTTATCCCTATTATAGCTCTTATAATAACAAGAGCTATGTGTGACAGGCACAGCTCTTCAAGTACATTATCTCATTTAAACTTCAATGAATCTGTGAGACAATTTTGTTCCTGGTGGTAGTGTTTGTTTAATAAATGGAGATACTCAGGCTCAGCAAGTTAATTCATTTACCCTCAAAGTTCATTAATAAATAACAAAGTGAAGGTATGACCAGTGACACAAGAGGAGAACTATGAACAATGTCTGGCCTCAGAAGTCAAAAGAAAAAGAAGTACAAGAAGGAAAGTATGGTCAAGAAAATCGAGGTAAGAGAAATGAGCTAAGGGCAATAATTATCATTGTATAATTTTGGTGTGGGATTGGTGGCACAATCTAAATTGTACAATAAAAAGGCACTACATAAGGAAACAGTAAAGTTTCAAATCTAGGTCTAATTGATTTGAAAAGCTCACAGTTTTTTCTCTATACTAATAGTTCTCAAATATATGCAAAAGAAGCATCTAAAGATATTCCTTTGAATGTGGGTTCCTGTCCCAAACAGCAAATCTATAGATTAAAAAAAATTCTTATTATTTTTAAATTTAGTTCCAGTACAGTTAACATACTGCGGGCTTGTATTTTTGAGAAGCACCATCCATGGGGCGCCTGGGTGGCCCAGGAGGTTGAGTGTCCAACTTTGGCTCAGTTCATGATCTCACGACTTGTGGGTTTCAGCCGCACATTGGGCTCTGTGTTGGAAGTTCATAGAGCCTGCTTCAGATTCTGTGTCTCTCTCTTCCTCTACCCCTCCCCTGCTCATGCTCTGTCACTGTCTTTGTTTCTCTCTCTCTATCTAAAAAATATACATTAAAAAAATCAAAAGTACCATCCAGGTGATTCTGACGCAGTTGCCAATGGACCACGCGCTTAGAAACACGGCACTATCATGCCACCTTTAACACAGAGAGCTTCTTGAAGGCAAGGGCCTCGTTTTTCAATAGTGAGCATAATGCTTGATTAACAATAAGAATCTCACGTAGCTTCACAGAGTTAAGCTCCACAGTGGTTTGGAACAAAAAATTTACTATAATTTGAAAATATTTATGTTACATGGACATGGCCATCATCTCCATAAACTCAAACATCCTGTTGTTTGTGTTTTGTATGTGTACTCTAGGGGTGTATGGGTGGCTATTAGTTAAGCATCTGACTCTCGATTTTGGCTCGGATCATGATCTCACAGTTTGAGAGTTCGAGCCCTGCTTCAGGCTTTGTGCTGATAGTGCAGAACTTGCTTGGGATTCTCTTTCCCTCCCTCTCTCTCTCTCTGTTCCTCCCCCACTTGTGGTCTCTCCTTCCGTCTCAAAATAAATAAATAAATAAAAGCTTAATAAAAAAATGTGCACAATGATTCTAAACAGTGTTACTTTTTGTTGTCTAGTAAAATCCTGGAAAGAGATTTGGATCTTTGCCTTGTGAATGGTCTCCTTACTATTTCAGCCGGTAACAATTTTCATTGTCTGTTGTAACAATTCATTTGACAGGGCTTTAATCTTCCTGAAAACAAACAGGTTTATCTCAATCGTTTTTTAACTCCTGTGATTTTTTTCTTATTCCAAAAATCACATAGGCCTTTTATTGAAAACTTTAAATTTTAAATAAGTAATAAATTTATCTCATTATTCCACAATACCTGATATAGTCATATACCTCCTTTCAGTCTTATAATTATCTATACATAACCACATAAATCATTATAAAAAATATATCACTTTGTAAACATCCTTTGAACTTCATTCTAAATCATTAATAATTTTTGTAGTATTAATTTTCTTTAAAACTATACTTTAAACAGCCTCATAGCATTGAAATAAATGTATAGATAATTAAAAAAAATTGTAGCATATTTTTGGACTTTTAGGCTAATTTTAATGGTTTCATATTATAAACAATGGTTGGGGAAAATTCTTATATTCTTATCTTTGCTCACTTTTTTTTTTATTATTCCTCTAGTGTACATTTCTAAAAGTAGAATTACTAGCTCAAAACATAAATATATACAGAAATTTTTGAGATTGCATCGAAACTGTTTTTCAATGACACTCCCCAAGCAGTGTATGAAAATATCTGGTTTCGAGGACTCCCATTAACATTGGATTTTATTTGTTGAAAAATCATTGGTCATTTTGATGGTGAAAAATAATTTAAATAATGTTTTAACTTAATGATCAGGAAGCTGAATAATTTGTTTTATTATTTGTTAATATTTTACTGCAAAATGCTTTATGTCCTCTTTGCTGAATGGATTAATTTCCCAGCACTTAATGCAGACCAGGGGGATGGCTCTCCCACCTTTGGTGGAAGATTCAACATTATTTTCTGATTTCATCATTGTTGAAAGTGTTTTATCAAGCACTATTGGTCCTCTGTTGTCAGGGCTGACCCTGAGTTATGGCAAGGATTAATAAGGTCCTGAGGTAAATGAGATTAAGAAAGTAAAAGCTGATCTCAGTAACAGATGGCTTAAAATTAGACTCTAGTAATTTTTACTGCTAAAATTTTTATAAAATTCAGTATGTCTGCACATACATATTTTATTTGCATTTTACCTCTAAGCCTATTTAATTTCTTAAAATTTTCCCCTGAACATCATAAAAATCTAAGAGCAGATAACTTCACTGATGAATTCTACCAAACATTAAAAGAAGACTTAATACCTATCCCTCTTAAACTATTCCAAAAAACTGAAGTGGAGAGAAGACTTTCAAACTCTTTTTACAAGACCAGCTGATACTAGAACCAAAGATACCACAAAAAAAGAAGATCATAAACCAATATTCCTGATGAACACTGATGCAAAAATCCTCCGCAAAATACTAGCAAATCAATTTAATAATACATTAAAAAGATTGTACACTATGACTAAGTGGGATTTACTCCAGGAATACAAAGATAGTTCAACATCTGCAAACCGATCAATGTGATATGCCACATTACCAAAATGAAAGATAAAAATCATATGGGCATCTCATACATACCCAAAAAGCACTTGAAAAAAATTCAACATACTTTTATCATTTAAAAAAATCTCAGCAAAGTGAATATAGAGGGAATAATATACCTTAACATGATAAATGCCAGAGTAATATCATACTGAATGGTAAAAAGCTGAAACCTTCTCCTCTAAGATCTGGAACAAGACAAAGATGCCTTCTCTTGACACTTTTATTCAACATTGCATTGAAAGTCTTAGCCAAATTAATTAGTCAAGAAAAGAAATAAAAGGTATCCAATATGGAAAGGAAGAAGTAAAATTGTCAATATTTGCAGATACATGATACTACTTATGGAAAATCCTGAATTCTATCATAAACCTGTTAGAACTAATAATAAATTCAATAAAGTTGCAGCATATAAAATTAATATGCAAAAATGTGTTACATTTCTATACACTAACAATGAACATCAGAAAGAAATAAAGGGAACAATCCTGTTCACAAATGTATCATAGAGAATAAAAAGCTTAGGAATAAAATTAAGGAGTTGAAAGACCAGCACACTGATATTGATGAAAAAAAAATAATGAGAAAAAACTGAGGAAGACACAAGTAAAAAGGAAGGATATTATGTGCTCACAGACTGCAAAAATAATATTAAACTGTCCATTTTACCAAAAGCAATCTATAGATTCAATGCAATTCCTGTCAAAATTCCAATGACATTTTTCACAGAAATAGAACAAATTCTAAAATTGGTATAGAACAAAAGATCCCAAATTGCCACATAACCTTGACAAAAGAACAAAGCTGGAGGTATAATTCTTTCTTATTTTAAACAATACCAGGAAACTATAGTGATAAAATAGTATGGTATCAACATAAAAACAGACAGCCCAATGGAACAGAATAAAGAGTCCAATAATAAACCTATGTATATATGGTCACTTAACTGACAACAAAGGAGATAAAAACATACAATAGGGAAATGACAGTCTCTTCAATAAATGGTGTTGGGAAAACTGGGCAACTACATGCCAAAGAATGAAATTGGACCACTATATTACATCATATACAAATATTAACACACACTTGATTGAAGACTTCAGTTAAGGAGTGCCTGGATGTCTCATTCCATTAAGTGTTCGTTTTCGGTTCAGTTCATGATCTTGTGGTTCGTGACATGAGCCTCACATCAGGCTCTGTGCTGACAGCTCAGAGCCTGAGCCTTCTTCAGATTCTGTGTCTCCCTCTCACTCTGCCCCTCTCCCATTTGCTCTCTGTCTCTCTTCCCAAAATAAAATAAGAACATTAAAAAAAAAGACTTCAGTTAAGACTGAAACCATAAATATCCTAGAAGAAAATACAGGTACATGTGAACTCCTAGACATCAGTTTTAGTGATGATTTTTTTGGATTTGACTCCAAAGGTAAGTGAAACAAAAGCAAAAAAAACCAGTTAGGATTACATCAAACTAAAAAGATTCTGCACAGCAGAAGGGCAACAAAACAGAAGGGCAACCTCCTGAATGAGATAAGATATTCACAAATAATATATCTGATAAGTGGCTAATCCAAATATGTAATGAATTCTGAAAATTCAATTACAAAAGAAGAAAATAAATCAACAATCAGTTAAAAAAGGCAGAGTATCTGAATAGACATTTTTCCAAAAAAGACATACTAATGGTCAATAGGCAAATTAAATGAGGCTCAATGTCACTAATTAATAGGGAAATGCAAATCAAAACCACAATGAGTTATCACCTTATACCTGTCAGAATGGCTTTTATCAGAAAGAATTGTTTGGGCAAGGATATGGAGAAAAGGGAATCCTCACACACTGTTGGTGGAAATGCAAATTTGTGCAAACACTACAGAAAACGGTATGAAATTTCCTCAAATAGTCAAAAATAGAGCTACCATGGGGCACCTGGGTGTCTCAGTTGGTTGAGCAACTGACTTCAGCTCAGGTCATGATCTCATGGTTCATGAGTTCAAGCCCTGCATTGGGCTCACCGCTGCCAGAGTGGAGCCCGCTTCAGATACTCTGTCCCCCTCTTTCTTTGCCCCTCTCCCACTAGCCCTCACTCTCTCACTCTCTCTCTCTCCTTCAAAAATAAATAAAACACTAAAAAATACAGCTACCAAAGGGGCTCCAGGATGGCTCAGTCAGTTGAGAGACCAGCTCTTGATTTTCACTCAGGTCATGATCCCAGGGTCATGGGATCAAGCTCCAGAGACTGAGTGTGGAGCCTGTTAAGATTTTCTCCCTCTCTCTCTCTTTCTTTCTCTCTCGCTCTTCCTCTCTTTCCCTCCCACTCTCTCTTTCTGCACCTACCCAACTTGCTCTCTCTCCTAAAAAAATTAAAAATAGAGTTCCCATATAATCCAGCAAATCCACTACAGGGTATCTATCCAAAGAAAATGAAAACACTAATTTGAAACGATATACATATCCTTATGTTCATGCCTTATTTACGAGAGCCAAATATGGAAGCAACCTAAGTGTCAATAGATGGATGAATGAATAAAGAAGATTTGATTTATATGTATATATCATAAATAGATGTATGAATATACATATGTACAGACATATACACACAATGAAATACCACTCAACCATTAAAAAGAAGTAAATCTTGCCATTTATAATAACATTGATGTAACTTGATCGTATATACTAAGTGAGATAAGTCAGACAGAGAAAGATAAATGCTATATTATTTCACTTATATGTGGAATCTAAAAAACAAAACAAAAAGATACACAGAACAGATTGGTGATTTGCCAGAGGGGAGGGGGATAGGGGAGACAAAATGGGTGAGGGGAATTAAGAATTATAAACTTCCATAATCAGTCCTGGGGAATATATATATATATAGTCAATAATATTGTATTAACTTTGTAAGGTTAGAGATAGTAGCCAGACTCATTGTGGTGCCCATTTTGCAATGTATATAGATGTTGAATTACTGTGTGTTTCACCTAAATCAAATATATTTTATGTTATATATGTGTTATTTTATGTTAATGTTATTATTATGTTATTATGTTATTAATTGATATATAGTAGTAATTATATCAATAATTGTATTTAACTAGTATTCACATATAATTAATATATGTTATTATGTATTATTATTTATTAATTATACCTCGATTAAAATTTTAATTATCAATTCAGTGTTCTTTTTTTCATGGTGACTAAAATTGATTTTTTATTTCTTCTTGAGTCTGTATTAAAGCAAACTGTATTTTTCCAGTAATTCTTACATTTTCTCTCACACAGCTGTCAGGAAAAACATTTTCTTAATATTTTATCTCAAGTCTATTATGCATTCTTTTCTTCTTATTATTGACTATTTATTCCTTTTTTTATTTTTCACCATTCCTGCTAGAAATTTCTCAGTTTCATTAGTCTTTAGACACACTGTCAAATTTTTCCTTTGTTCATCATCAATTGTATCATTTTTTCATTTACATCAATTTCTGTTACTTATTAATTTTTCTTCTAAGCTAGGGATTCTTCCTTCTTTTTATAACTTTTAAAGTGTGTGCTTAACTCATTAATCCATTTTTTAAGTTTATTTATTTAGTGTGTGTGACAGAGAAAGAGAGAGCACACATGTGCATACTTCCAAATGTCCTCTAGCGGGGAGGTGCAGAGAGAGGGAAAGGGAATCCCAAGCAGGCTCTGCACTGTCAGCATGGAGTCTGATTGGGGCTCGAATCCATGCAATGTGAGATCATGACCTGAGCAGAAACCAAGAAAGGGAGGCTTACCTGACTGAGCCACCCAGGCACCCCCAACTTTTTTCTACTAAGAGTATTTAAGGTTATAGTTTTCTTTTGGGTGTTGCTGCTTTGCAATGAAGTCTTTTTGTTTGCTCTTTTCTTTTTAAAAATTTTTTAACATTTATTTATTTTTGAGAGATAGAGAGAGACAGATCATGAGCAGGGAAGGGCAGAGAGAGAAGGACACACAGAATTAGAAGTAGGCTCCAGGCTCTGAGCTGCCAGGACAAGCTGGACGCAGGGCTCGAACCCACGAACTGTGAGATCATGATCTGAATTGAAGTCGGACGATCAACTGACTGAGCCACCCAGGCACCCCTTAATTAATAGTCTTAATTTTTAAAGTGGTTTTACGTTTTAGACTAGTTTTGTTTGTTCTTTCATATTTCATTACAATATTTTTAAACATAGATTTTTAATTTTGAAATGTATACTTTTGTTAGTTTCCTGTTTGTAATTTCTGACTTACTAGCACGTTGGTGAGTTCAGTGTCTAATATCTTTATATAAATCTTTTCCATAAGGACGGGGATTTCTTTTCCTTTTTTTGTTTTATTTCATGCTGCATGAGTATTTGTTGAATGAACAAGTTCTAGATTAAGATTGTTAACTGTGGTGTTCAAATCTTCTAGACTTTAACTTTTTTTTGAATTTATCAATTTCTCCTACTTCAAGCAATTTTTACTTTATAGCTTTAAAAATAACACAGGTACATATCATTAGAATTATTACATGCATCTGATAAACTCAAAGTTTACCATTCACTTATAATTAAAATACTTTTTTACCCTAGAGAAATATGCATATTATTAAAAATTACTATATCATCTTTAAAATATTGTTTTCCCAGGATCTTTTTTTTTTAATTTAAATTGTGTTTTGTTTTACCTTTTTGGGTGAATCTGAATCTTATGACCGTGAATTGGCCGAATGACTTCTGAAGCCATGCTTTTTAAACGGAACATTCAGTTTATTTATTTTTATCATCAATATAGATCGGCTTTATCATTTTCATTGAATTTTCCATTTCATATTTTGTTTTTCTTCATATACGAAAAGACTGTTTTTTAGAAGTTCTTTAGTGGCAGTCTGTTGGTGAAGATGAGAAAATCTATCTGAAATTCATTATTTCACTCAGTCTACCATTCACTGGCAGTTGAGTATTGTTTTCTTTCACAGCGCTTTGAAGATACCATTTCACTGTTTTCTTCTTGTATTTCTAACAACAATTATTATCGTTCCCTTTTACATAATTTGTCTTTTTGTCTGCTTATGTTCTCTTTGTTAATCTATATTTTGACTAGTGTACAAATGAGTTTTTTTATTGTTGTTTGGGAGTTCTTTGCTTCCTAAATGTGAAAATTGCTAAATATAATCCATTCTAGATTTGTTTTCTCCAGCTACATGTCTCTCCCATTTGTTCTATTCTCTCCTCTGGAAATCTGGTGCCTCATACTTCCGCCATGTTTCTTATGTTTAATTTCATCTAACCTACCGCTTTTTCTCTCTAGCTACAGTTTTGTGTAATTACTTCATATCTACCTCTGGTTCAGTAATTTAACCTTTCACATTGTTTAATCTGTTCTTTAATCCTTCCTTTGAGTTTTTAATTTTAATTACGATATTTTCGACTTGTATAAGGCGTGGTTTTCTTTTCCCCTCAAATTTACCTGGTCATTTTGATAGTGTCTTGCAGCTTATTCATATTTTTTTATTCATTCCTTATGTTCTTAAATTATTATTTTTAAGCGTTTTTAATTTACATATAGTTGACACACAATGTTACATTAGTTTTAGGTGTTAAATGGTTTCTATTTACTTTTTCAGATACCTTGAGACACTACCAACCTTTGTTGACTTCTATAAAATTCTCAACTGTGATTATTCAAGTTGCAAGATTAAAACAAAAGATTCAAACTTTTAAACCACATTGAGTCTACCACAGTCTACGGTTTCTCACGGACAAACTTTTGCCTCTTTTCCTCTCAGAACCAAACCTGAGAGCAATAGCCTCCTGAGGTCTGCCTCTGAGGAGAGAGGTTCCCCCACCACCCCAGTTTACCC
Organism: Suricata suricatta; assembly: GCF_006229205.1. Lineage (NCBI taxonomy): Eukaryota > Metazoa > Chordata > Mammalia > Carnivora > Herpestidae > Suricata > Suricata suricatta. Next base: position 60,789,771 of record NC_043707.1, read on the forward strand.
TTTCCTGAAGTATGACCTTTCCTAAGCCCCAGCTTTACCAGTGGGAAAAGTTTCTGATATGGCAGTGAACACTGTGAAAGCCAGGACTTTGTCCTCTGCCACCTGGCCATACACAGTAATTGAAACTGTGGTTTAGACTTCTCAAACTTTACTTCTCGAATTTAGTATGTACACAGGTCACTTGGGTATTTTGTTAAAAGACAGACTCTCAAAAAACAGGTCTGTGGTGGAGCCCGAGACTCTGCATGTCCAATAAGCAACCAGGTGATACCAATATTGCTGGTTTGAGAATCAGCATTGAATGGCAAAACTGTGACCATTAGGGACCGCACACTTTGTGCATAGTCAATGGCTTCAGCACTGGTTTACCTCCAGGGATGTCTCCTTCCAGTGTATTGCTGGCCACAGATGATTTTGCTTGATTTCTTACAATTTCATACATTCATTTAAAAGGATGTATTATATTCAGAGGTGTCCGGGGCTCAGTCAATTAAGCATCTGACTCCTGATTTTGGATCAGGTCATGATCTCACAGTTCATGCTCACAGCACGGAGCCTGCTTGGGATTCTGTCTCCTTCTCCCTCTGCCCCTGCTCTGATCATGCTTTCTCTCTCTCTCTCTCCAAATACATAAACTTTAAAAATAAATAAGTGAAGAATGTGTTATATTTTATCTAGCATGTTTAAGGGTTTTGCAGTATGCAGGTTTTAGTCTACTATGTTGGAAGAAACAGAATTCTTTTCCAAATAAGGAAGAGAGTTTTAAAATCTGTGGCATTCATGCTTATACTCATCCCATTAAGCATTTGTGTGTGTGTGTGTGCACTATAAAATCAGTTGTACTTACAGAAATTTAGTAACACATCTTCATGTGGGATAGACATTGGTCATTTTAAGTGACTTTTGGATTTGCTTTAATGATACACAGGAAAAGCAAAAAAGGAAGAAAGAAATAAAGATACAGTGAACTTTTAGATAATTTATGTAAATGACAGATGAAAAATAGATATCATACAGACATTTTAGAAATCCATAGCTTGACTATTTCCTAAAACAGGGTCTCATTAGAGGAGATTTATGCTACTTTTGATCACTACATTTTAAAACATACCTTAAAACTCCATATATATATACACATATATATGTAGTTTTGTATCTGAATTGCGACCATTTGATATTTGTCATATAAATGTTTAGGTTACTTAAAAATATTCATCCAAACTCACTCTGTATTATTTTATAGCTTTGATTAGATATCTAATGATGCAGAGTAATTGGTTTCTGGTTGTTTCATGCCAGGCAGGTGAGTTCTGCTAAAAATCTGTTCTCTAATTATAAAAATCCTACCGCAATGACTATTTTTTAAAGTAATAAAAGGTTAGTACAAACTATGATTATTTTGTTTAACTGCCTTATAAAACAACCAACCTCTTAAAGGTTATCCTAATCAAAATCTCAAAAAGCTGCTCAAATCAACAGTGAAAACTTGACATATCTGGTGGCATTTGGATCTTCGAAGAGCTCAAGATCAGACAAATGAATGCTAAAGGTTTGAATGCAGACATTATTTCTAAAGTCAGCTAGGATCATCTTCTTTATTTTAAAAAATAAAATAGAATATTCCTGTATGCAAAGTATAGAGCTCATTTAAAGAAGCATAAGCCAACAATAGATTTTTAAAAAAGGAATAGAAGAAATAACCCATTCTTTCTCCATGTAAAACTGCACCAGAAATGAAACTCACATGAGGATAGGTCGTTTCAACTAAGGTGTACAAATAAAATAAGCAAAGACATAAAGCACAGCAAATTACGTGTAGAAACATAAAGTGAATGAGAATTCCACCCCCCCCGATATACTGATATATCAAAAGGAAATGATGAGATTAGCCAAAGGTAAAATACATACTGTTAATGAAATAAATAATGCCTTTAATGGTTGCTGTTCTGAGGTAGGAGAGACAATCTGGTTCACTGAGAAATATACAGATTCTTTAAAAAGGGTCATTGACAAAAGAATGCCAGGCGAATGTTGCGACAACTTGAACATGCACAAATTTCCAAATCCGGATGCCACAGATTACGAAAACTTCATGAAGAACTTACAATCATTTTCACAGACTCCCTTAAAATTATTTTTAAGATATTCTTAAGAACAAGACATGTTTGAGAGGAATTAAAAAGCAAAAATAGAACATAAAATATAAAACTGTCTTAAGAACTGAGTCAAGTAATCCTGGGTATGGCTTAGTGTAAATCTGCTAAGAAAAAGTAAATATTATGAGGCTATACCTCATAAGTTAAGTTCTTAAGAGTAATAAGGATTGTGTCTTTTCAATAGATTTAAGAAATTCTTGGTTTCTCCCTGGGATAATAGTAAAGTTATGACTAGAACAGATGTCAGATCCTCCCACTTCGTGTTTTAATGTAAAAATAGAGACTGCTGAGTGAAATATGAAGACCATCTCCTATTTTGTCCATCCTCTGTGTTTATATATGTGGTGAGGCTGAAGAAATAGCACCTATGTCCCTTTTGAAAGAACACAGAATCAAATCACGTTTCCCTCAGTCATTTTCTGATCAAAATGGCTAACACCGCTTTCTGTAGGTTTTGGTGTTTTTGCTAAGATGTAAAAGAGGTGGCGCTTCATCACAAAAAATGAAGAGGCTGGAAATAATGTTTTAAAAGACTTTATATAGCTTACATTCTAAATATCTCATATAATAAAATTCAAAACAATAAGCTATTAATAACCCATGTTCACATAACCTTATAAATAAGGCAGTGTACTTTGAGAATCTTAAATCACTAATGTATTTTATGCCTGTGTTTTTTTCTTCTATATGAACAGGTCTGCACTAGTCTGCATTAATTAAATTTAAGTAGGATTTCTGAGCCTGGATCATCATTAAGTCTGTGGCCCTGATTTAAATCTGCAGTAAAACATTTCTCCATTAAGTCTTGTGCTTTTGTGTCATATTTCATACACTAGTTGTCTCTTAATTAAATCCATGATGGTCCACCAACACAGACTATTAAAATAACTATACTTTGCTCTTGACATATTTATGAGACAGAGTCATAAGACTATAGGCTGATACTTGAACTACTCACTAGAAATGCTAATAAGATTATGATGAAGGTAAGATTAGAACATTCCTCTTCTTTCTCTTCTCTTCTTTCTCGAGATTTATTTTTATAACTACAGTTCACTTCTATTTCAGGTTCTGACTTTTCTCCCAGACCATCTGAAAGCTCTTTCATTGCAGAATAACTGCAAATTAATAGTCAATGGAAACCTTGTAAAGTGTTAATTTATATCACATGATGTTAATATAAACATTGAGATATAGTCTCCTCTGAGTTTTGCTCTATTCACAGCTGCAAGTAAATACATTAATCTAGACATGTTTGCCAAGCCTTTAGGTGTTCAGAGTGAAGAAAATTTACAAGGACTGAAAAGAGAAAATAACCCCGAGTGAGAAAGCAGTTAACTTTTAGATGGGGCGAAAGGAAGTCCACATTTGTCAATCTTAGATATACTGAATTTTCAATCTGCTCTCCACAAAGAATGATGGTCTCTTCCTGGGTGAATTTCCAGAGAACTTAGCATATGGTGAAAGAAAGTTTCTAGTTTCTTTTGTTTGCTTTCAGTAGCTTGATACACGCTTCCGGTTTTGTTTTGTTTTTCTTAGAAACATTTTTCATTTGTTTGTTTGCCATGAAGGGGGAGGGCCTTAAAGGGGGAGAAGCATTCTTAAAAGGATCAGGAAACTTCTAATGCCTGGAAGCTGTGTCAAAGCAGAGGATACAGACAGAAACACAGGGAGAGTCTTCATCAGGTGATCTGACAGGAGCGGGCATTGTCTAATACAAATACAGGAAAGAGTTCACAGTCTTTAAATCCATTTATTTGCTTCTTACTGATATCAGTACATGTTCTGCAGCTTTTAAAAATAATAACCAGACAATTCATCATTCTGCTCTGGTTTTTTAGCTGAAGTTTTTAAAAGTACTACAACGTGAGAGATAGACTTAAAATAAAACACAGTTTTATTACAGCTTTGGTCTGCAATGATCAATGCGAGTATAAAATAAATTCTAATGTCTTGTCAAGAATAGCAGCTACAGTCAGGCAGCTTCACTAAACACATTAAATCTAATAAAATCACCCTCACGTACTCCTGACACTAGTAGTAATTAAAATAACTTGTTTCAAAAAAATTGGTCCTATACATGAATACTTATTGGCAATTATTTCTTAGTTCTTCAAACCAAAGATAACATAATTTGATTCTCACACAATTTTCTTGTAAATGCGGTTCATATTGGGTTTTATATGCAGCTTAAGACTGTTAATTGCCATTTTGAGCCTCACAGTAAAATAGAGTTCAATATGTCGTTTTTCTCAAGCATAGAGAAATGTTTGAGAAATGCTTGTCTTAGTCTAATGAACTGTGAATAATTTACATCCTGAGTCCTATTTTTCAGTATAAGTGGTTCTGACTTTTCTTAAAGCTTGTAAAGCCTAATCAACGTGTTACATTCATCTGATTAAAGAAATCTGTGACAAAGTAGAGAGATGAATCCAGTGCTTCTGAAAGGCTGCTTTGGTGTTGTTTTGATTTTCTTAAGGCCACTTTTTCATTTGGATCTATTTTTCCTTTCCCTTTCTAGACAACACATTATAAACTAAGGATTTTATTTTCCATATTTGTGAGAAAATATTATCCGACAGAATATTTTCAAAACCCCCTACCTCCTGGCAGGCACACTCGATAACTTCCTGAATTTACAGGGACCTGGCTGTTCTGTCAGAAGGAAAAAGGAGCTGTTTCAGGGTGCGAACATTTTTCATGTCTGAAAGAATCACAATTATGAGATGCGATTCCAGGCCGTTCGGAGCACGTGTGCTTAACAGAACTAGCCAAAGAGATCAAGGCAGTGAATCCATATTCAACAACGACCCCTGAAAACAGCAGCCTTGTGTCACCGGCACGAGAGGGTGGTGCAGACATGTTATCTTGCCCAGGAGCTTGGGAAAGAAGTAAGCTAATTCAATATTCACTATGTATTTGCTCAAGGATCATGTTTTTGTAAAGGCATCATTTCAGAAGGACTTAGAAATATATTAGGGAATGTGTGAGTCAAAAGGAATTTTGGAGAAAATTTGATTTTACTCATTTTGTGACTGAGAAAACGGAGATCCAGAGAAATTAACTAACACATTTATTCTTTCATAACCATGCGGCAGAATGATTGATAACAGAACAAAGGGAAATCAGGATGTCGATTATTTTAAATTAGGGATGTGAAAAGAAGATGTGGGACATATCAGTAAAGGGAGGGGCAAACAGTTGTTCTTTCTGAGACCACGTTATGCTATTGCTGCCAATACAAGAGACCTCTGCTTGAAGCGCCGTGCCTGCCAGCGGTGTGATTTCCTTATCCTCAATGTGAATGTGAAAGGGCTTATGTGTAGTAGAAAATGAAGGGGGGGGGGAGAAAATACTTTATTTGCATTTTAAATCTACTCAAATATTGAAAATCCATGAAGTTAAAAGGTAGAATGGAGTCCTACTGTGTTTGCAGATGTAATTCAATATATATATCGGTCCAGGGCAAACCGTTAATTAGAATATGTCAGAAGAATCAGCAGACAAAGCTAGAATGTGGGTATCAACCACCCAAAAAGGTCAAGGTATGGAAAGTAAAACAGAGCCCCTGACAAGAAATATGAGGGAAAACTGAAGTCAAGTTTGGCAATAACTGAGCAACCAGGAAGAGGGTAGGCCAGGAGGCTAAAACAAGATAAGTGGGAGGTATAAATGAGCAAAAAATATAATCAGGAGCTGATGACTTTTTTCTGTAAATGGCTAGACGGTAAATATTTAAGGCCTTGACAATTATATAATTATATACTCCACTTTGCCAGTCATATACAGTATATAAATAACTGGGCATAGCTGTATTCTAATAAAATTTTATTTATAAAAAGAGGCACCAGGTAGATTGGGCCTACAGACTATAATTTGTCTATGCTTGTTTTAGATAGAAAGGTGGGTCTAGATAGATTAGATAGATAGAAGAGAGAGATAGTTATTGATATAAATTCTTTTTCCTCCATAAGCAACTTCACTACCTGTTTCTGGAGTTGTATCTAAATACACTCTAAGAATGGTGGAGGAGTATAGACTCCTATTAAAAATAAAGAACACGTTTGCTCCAAATAAACTCCACATCATAGCCAGCAAAACACTAAAAAAATATAAATCAGAACCTACGGTTAAAACCTCTCTTTGGTTTCCAATTACAAGCAGAATAAAATTCAAAGTTTGGGACCACGTCTAACTCTCAGGTTTCATATTTCACCATTCTCTCCCTTATTCACTACACTTTAACCAAGCTGGCCTTTTGATTGTCTTGAACATTAAAATTGACACCAAAGTCATTTAACAAGTCACTGCACGAAACCTACCTCTTCACGTATTGTATGATCAGCTTCATTTCAATATTCAGGTCATCAGAGATGGTTTCCATTTTTCCCTTTCTTCATAACACACTCATGAATGTTGGAATTTCTTTATTCATGTACTTGTTTAGACTCTATCTCCCTAACTAGATTAAAACTTCTGTAAGGAAAAGAACCATGTCTGTGAAAGTCCTCACTACGTTCTAGGACCCACAGGAGTGACTAACACATGGCAGATTTTCCTTAAATATTTTTAAGTGAATGAATACATGAATGAACCTTGTGGAACTTTTTCATACATCTTCTTTTGTGTTTCTCAGAACAGCATTGCACAGTATTGTATTACTGCCACATAATACAGCACGCTCTCATGGAAGTTATATGATTTGTTCACATTTACTGAGCTATAAAATTAAGTTCACTGTTCGTCTCTAAACCCAGTTCATTTAACATTTGTTATCTATCAAAAATTCTACTAACATTTTACAAATATTATCTCTTTGTAAAGCCTCTGTTCCAAAAATACTGCTATCATCATCATTTTATAGGTGAGAAAAGGAAGGTACAGAGAGGTTGTATAACTGCACAAAGTCTCACAAAGAGCAAGTGTCACAGCTTGGATTCAAACCCAGGTATTAGGGCTCTAGAGTCCTTGTTCTTAACCAATATTTCATGCTGTATTTGTAAGACATAACATGTCCGTGAGACTCTTGGATTTGAACAATCAGAAAGATTATTCGTTTCCTCAAATTAGTGACATAAAATAGCACCGACTTATTCTTTTACAGCTCTGGAGATCAGCAATTGGAACAAATCTTATGGGACTAAAATCAAGGGGTCAGAAAGACTAGTTCTTTTTGGAATCTCCAGGATAGAATTAATTCCACTGTCTCTTCTAACATCTAGGGGCCCAGTGTATCTCTTGGCTTGTGGCCCCTTTCTTTATCTTCAAAATCTGTGGATAGTATCTTCTGTCTTTGACTCTGACCATTCTATGTCCCTCTTATATAAGGACTCTCCTGATTCTATTAGACCCACCTTGATAATCCAGGATAAACTGCTCTTAATCAAGTTAAATCACATCTGTCAAGTGTCATTCACTGTCTGAGGTAAAACTCATAGGTTCTGGAGATCTATAATGAAGATCTTCGAAAGACTACCACAAATCATATCGATCCAATTGCTCAATATTGGACATTTTACCCACTGAACCAAGTATAGTGGAATAAAAGTCAATCAGTAATATTGTCACTGATCAAGTATCAGCTCAGTAACGTCTACCTCGACTGACCCCTTGTTCTAAGTTGCCACCCCTACACCCATTACCTGCATCTCACTTTCAATCTGCCCTAATTTTCCCCACAGCACTGCCACCATTAACAACTATAAAATTTACTGTGTCTCTTCTACTAGAACATAAACTCTGTGAAGGAAAGGGTTTTGATGGATTTGTTCACAGATATACTCCATCACCTATGCCTTAAAAAATACCTAGTACTCGAAGGACCTGAATGGCTCAGTTGGTTGAGTGTCCAACTCTTGATTTTGGCTCAGGTCATGACTGCATGGTTTGTGGGTTCAAGCCTCATGTCGGGCTCTGTGCTGACAGTGCAGAGCCTGGCTGGGATTCCATCTCTTCTCTCTCTGCCTCTATCTCTAAAGAAATAAATAGATAAATAAACTTAAAAAATATCTAGTACATAATAGGCACTCCATAACTGTTTGGTAAATAACAGATCCACAAATAAATATCAGCACACAGATCAGCCTCTGAGACAGTAGGGTAAGATTGATAAATTAATAGCTTTGTTTCAATTAGTTTTTACTTGACTATTTAAAAAATAATTTATGTATATGATTCCACTACAACTGTATGGTCTTACTATTGAACCCTTTGTGACAGCAAAAACAAGCAATCTAATGTTATAATAATACACTTAAGGGATAACAAATATCTGGCACATAATGGCAGTCAATAAAACTTTATAAATAACTGAATGGATCACAGATTTGGGGACAGAAAGAGTTAACTCATTTGCTATGTTCATAGCTAAAAATGAATCTTGGGGAGCCTGAGTGGCTCAGTCAGTTAAACATCTGACTCATAATTTCAGCACAGGTCATGATTTCACAGTTTGTGGGTTCAAGTTCCACATCAAGCTCTGCACCGGCAGTACAGAGCCTGCTTGGGATTTTCTTTCCTCCTCCCTGCCCCGTCACTCCCATGCTCTCTCTCTCTCTCTTGAAATAAAATAAACTTTAAAAAAATTATAAAAATGGGGCTGCCTGATCTCAGTTGGTTAAGCATCCAGCTTCAGCTCAGGTCATGATTTAGCAGTATATGAGTTTGAGCCCCATGACCAGCTCTGTGCTGCCAGCTCAGAGCCTGGAGTCTGTTTCAATTCTGTGTCTTCCTCTCTGCCCCTCCCCTGCTTGCACTCTGTCTCTGTCTCTCTCAAAAATGAACATCAAAAAAAATTTTTTTTAATGTAAAATTAATCTTTTAGTATGCTAAAAACAAAAAGATTATGCTTATTGATTATACCAGAATTGTAACAGTATATTTTATATTGCCTATAAATATATACATCCTATATGGTTTTCAGCACAAATTGTGTGTTTTTGTACGTGTGTGTGAGAGAGAGGGAAAGAGAGAGGGAGTTGGAATATCACTGTAATGGAATGGAATTGTTTTTATTTTAAAAAGTTAATTAGATTTTAGTTCGCTTTTTTGGTCCCAGAACTTCTGAGTTATTTTGACAAAAGCAAATGGGAGTCTGGAGCCCAACTACGTAATGACAGGACTTAGAAAATCAGTTATTTTGTTATAAGCAAGTTTAAAAAAGACGATACTGATTCCTTTGACCACATCATGATCAAGATAAATCTTTAAACTGATGAATCACTGAGATCAGAATTAATATTGGACTATATTGCTATGTGTAAATTACATAAAAGTCTGAAATGAGGCAGATTTTATTTAGTCAAGATCATCTCAAGAATTTTTCTATTTTTTTAAGTTTATTTATTTTGAGAGAGAGAAGAGGAGAAAGCAAGCAGGTGAGGGGCAAGAGAAAAAGAGAGAGAGAGTGAGAGAGAGAGAGAGAGAGAGAGAGAGGGGGAGAGAGAGAATCTCAAGCAGGCTCTGTGCTGATAGAGCCCAATGCAGAGCTCAAATCCACAAACCATGAGATCATGACCTGAGCCAAAATCAAGCATCAGACGCTTAACCGACTGAGCCACCCAAATCCGCACCGCCTCCCTCCCGCCACCCCGCATTGAACTTTTAGAAGAGTATTCTAGACTGTATAGGATATAATCATTTGTGAGTTAGCTGATCCACCTTCCTCTAGAGTAGTTCACTTTTTGTCATTTGTGTGGGTGTCTCTGAGTAATTCACATGATGCACTCCCTGCATTCAAGAGTTCTTTTGAGTCCTAACTGAAATACCTATTCAAATACATCTTGTTTTATTTTCTTTTGCTTTTAAAATGTTAGCTCTTTCTGTGGACAGTAGTTCTTCTTCCATTTGAATTTACTAGATCACTTCATAGTTTAACTGTGGTACATAACTCTTTTGAAATTGTCCTTTAAAAAGCAAAGACACTAACTTTCCAGAAAGCCTTTTACGATTAATGTGAAATGGCTATCTGCTGGTACAGGAGCCTCACAGGCTCTCTGTCAGAGTGCCAAACCGTCGTTAGACGTGCCCTGCACACTCCTGTGAATGCAGAATTGAAATTGCCTTGCATTATCATTGCGCTGACACGTCTTCATTTCAAATCAGATAAACTGTCAATTCTATTTAAATAAACCTCACCCTCACAGAGGCTGGAACTGTCGTCCTTCGCTCCCCCACCCTCTTCTATCGTTTTTTTAATTGAAACCACCACAAAGCTGGAATTGTGAATGTTTTACTTGAATGTTTTAAAGTAAAAGTTGAGTTGGCAGTGATGTTAAAATTTATTGGCCCACTTCAGTAAAAAAACAAAATCTACAGATGGACTTATAATATTTCACTTTTATTCTTATTCTACATCGCTGGACTCCTGCTTAAGTAGGAGGTGTGGAAATTAATTATTTTCCTCCCATGTGTACCATCCTCTTGTGGCTTCTGTCACAAATCAGTACACTCTTGGGTTTTATAATCAGAATTCTGCTTCCAAGGATGCCTCGTTAGGCGAATAATATCACCAAATCTAACTCAGCAACTGGCTCATTTGAGTCATGTGACTGGCTGTCCCTCTCCTCAGTATTGAGGTAGGGCAAGAGCAGCCTCTCATTAGTTGTATTTACAAAGTAACAGAGTTCAAATTGGATAAAGAGAACAGAACAGATATATCAAGCCTAAGAGACCTGAAAAGTCATGTGGTTAGTCTCTTCATTTTCAATGAAGAAATTTACTCTGGAGAGTTTCAGAGCATTGTCTAGGGTCCCATGGGCACTTTGAGGCAGAGCTTTCCCACTATACTGTGCTGTCACCATCTTCACCCTGTAAAACTGAATCTCCACAGTAGGGGTAAAGTAGACCTACTACATAGAGGTGTATGTGTATGCACGAGATGTTAATTCAGAAAGCTAACCATGTCACTTTGTGTCTTAAAATCTTAAGAGTTATGGCTTCCTCTCATTGCCTTCTGCATAAAATTCAAAGCTGGACACTGATGTTCCTTTATGATCTACCTCCTGACTTATCAGTTTCCTTTGTTAAGACCACCTCACAGGCACCCTTATTAGCATTTCACTAAATATGCCATGTTCTAACGCATATCTTCCTTCTTGTAAACATTGCTTATTGCTTCTTCCTGGAGTTCTCTTTAGTCAGAGATAACCTGTTAATGACCCTGTCCTTCATGAACAGAGCATTACTCTCTGTGGAAGCGTTTCCTAAGCCTCTCCAGGCCATTTAGGGCTGCTTCTCCATGCTTTTCCCATAATACCTATTTTATATCTCTCATAACACTTTACCATTTTCATATATTTTCTGGAATCCTCCATCAATCTGAGCACCAGGATCACAGAGACTTTAACTTTTCCATTTCTGTATTCCTAGTGCTTAGCATGGTGTCAGACCCTGTTAGGCATGTGATACATGTTTGTTGAACAAATGGATGAAGATAAACATGTGCTTAATGGATGATCACACCTCTCTCCTCCCCATTTTATCTTCATTTCCACCTCTGTGCTTATGGCCATCACTACTTAGAGTTCTACCATCTTTTCTCTTTCAGCCAGATGAGCATGTGATTCCTAATAATAAAATAATTCTCTCTCTTTTTTTAAATTTTTTTAATGTCTTTTATTTATTTTTTGAGAGATAGAGAGAAACAGTATGAGCAGGGGAGGGTCAGAGAGAGAGGGAGACACAGAATCTGAAGCAGGCTCCAGGCTCTGAGCTGTCAGCACAGAGCCTGATGCGGGGCTTGAACCCACGAACCGTGAGATCATGACCTGAGCCGAGGCCGGATGCTCAACCGACTGAGCCACCCAGGCGCCCCTAAAATAATTCTCTTTTAATTGCTTTCATTTTCAACCATAATTCCCAGGGGTATGTAACAAAGACTAAGACCTTACACGACAGAAAGCAAAGTAGATATTTGGCCATTTGACCATTAACTGAATCAGCATAGATAACCAACTCAAATAATTTAATTCCTGCAGTAGAGGACATAAGTGATTTTTGTCATTATACTTCATATCTATGTTTCTTTAAGAAACATGAAATATGTAGAAATCATGTGGGTACTTCAGATTGAGTTCTCTTTCTGTTATGTTTTCATAGATCAAATCAATGAGATGTACTTGGAACTTCCAGTTTCTTTTTTGTGCATTCATTGTCTAAATGAGGAGAGTCTTTTTCCTGAAGGCACATCACTGGGAAGAAGATAAAAATATGCCTCAGAGGGAAAGAGTCTTGATATGATACTGGGGGGAAAATATAAAAATAAATAAATAAACAAAGCAAGAATAAAAACAACCAGATTTAGAACAGACTGACTAGTCCTATCCCAAATTATCATGTAACAAGTCATGAAACCACAGATAATATTAAAGCATTCTCCTTAGCTAATCAGATGAAATATGATAAAAATTTGTATGTGTATTATCATGTTTTTAAAAAGATAATTAAATTTTAAGCTATTTTCTAAGTCCATTAATTTCTAGAATTAGAAAACTTTGCTAATGGAAATATAGCAGACCTTAAAAGAGTTCTCTGTCTAAGTAGTTTTAAATGCATAGTTCTTTTTTTAAATGGTCACATAAAAGTTCAGTTTATAACAATATTTTGAGACAACTGGTTAATGTTGTTAAACTATTCAAATGTAGTGCATCGAAATTATTCATTCCCAGAATGTCATACCCTGAATGACAAAAGCTTAGAAAAATAAAATACAAAGAGAATTAAAATGTAAACTATTGTATAGACTTTTTTTTGAGAAATATATTACAGATTGGTAAAGAAAACTAAAAGTTCCTTTCTGCTCAGATGCGTTGGATATATATTTTTAATGCTTCTGGCCAGTGAGAACAGACACAGGGATCTATGTATTTTGTCAGTCTACAGAACCAAAAGCAAACCATAGCACCAGGAAAAACTAAAACAAATATATCACACAAAGTACTTGCATTTTTAAGACATATATTCTGTCAGTTTCTAAGATATCCATTTCTTTTTTTCTCGATATCTATTAGGATATATTTTGCAAACTGAGATGATGGCAGTTTGAGAATACATGACAATTTCCTCCCATGTAGGAGACAGAGTCACCTACAAAGTGTTTTCCATGGATTGAGGACTCCAGCCAGTTTTTCAGGAAAGCTCTTCTTCCTCCTTGAAGGAGTACTTAATGACCCACGAAAATCAAGAAGCTGGGTGTCTTAAGGCTCTTTTCATGAGACCCTGGATGATAAGCTCAAACTCTCCAGACTAATTTTCTTCACAAGGCCTAGTAGAATGTTTCCCACAGAAAGGTCAAAATTGTTGAAGAATGAATAATATCTGATGTTCAAGGTCAGAGACATTTACAAACTGTCACCAAATTCAAGCATATTTTTCTACAGAACTTTTCTAAATTCGCTCTGCAGCTCACTAACAGAGAAGCATGGCAAGAAGAGCATTCCCAGGCTGGGAGGTGGGAGAGTAGGGGGAGCACGAGAGCAGGGAGAAGACATCATAGTCCATGATCCACTAGGAGTAATGTTGTTGACTATAGGAATGGAACCATATTATTTTGGCTATCTAATGAGATAAAGTATAATATTCTTTGTAAACTATCAAGATGCTACTAGCTTCATGTATTTAAATTATCAGTCACTGAAAGTAATTTTTGTTTCTTGCATTTTTCCTGCCACATTTTTTTAAAGCTTATTTACTTATTTTTGAGAAAGAGAGAGAAAGAAAGAGAGCACAATACGGAGAAGGACAGAGAGAGAGAGAGGGAGACACAGATGAAGCAGGCTCCAGGCTCCACGCTGTCAGCGCAGAGTCTAATGCAGGGCTAGAACCCACAAACCATGAGATCATGACCTGAGCTGAAGTCGGACAGTCAACCAACTGAGCCACCCCAGGTGCCCCTCTTGCCTCCGCTCAGTATATTTCTTAAAATATATTTAGTTTTTTTTTTTCTAGGATGTCTTGTGAGTATAAAAATTTTACTTGGTCTTTCTTTAACTTTCTCCACAGAACCTAGAGAATTTTTATTCACTCACCATGTCTTAGTGAATGATAAGTGGTTCAACGGGTATTATGAAGATTCACTGATATTTGGAAGCTCTCTGACCCATCCTAATCACAGGCTTCCTAACTTGTTTTTATGAGATGCTCACAGTAAACCGGGTCTGATTGCTCAGTGAAAGATTTCATTCAAGGAATCAATCAATGACATTTTTTTAAAATAAAAAGAACACTATATTTACTGTTGTAACAAACATTGCAGCTATGAAGCATGCTAGTATCACAGAAATTTCCACAAAATTTATTACTTTTTTTGTATTGTCATTGTTATTTCAGGTATCATTCCAAGAGATCATGAGCTACGGAGTTTGTGCTGGATGAAATCGTTGCTTTATATTCTGATGGCTGGAATAGCCCAACTGTTCCTAATTCTGTGTCTGCACTCTTTCAGCTTTTAGAGAGGTGTCTTTTTCAGCTAGCAATAGCATAAGGCTCTGCCTCTCGAGTAACAACGATAGCATGTCAAGGAGGGAAATAGGCTTCGTTGTACCTGTGGTTTGATGTAATGGTTGTTAGGCACGGATCCACAGAGAAAAATTTCACATAGCTCAGAGATATTCAACATCTGCCATGAGCCTTGACCCTATTCTACAACAGTGTCTATAAGCTATGAGGGAACATGTTATTGAAGGATGTCTGATTCCAAGAACCATCACAGCTGTCACTGGGGTTTATTCTATCCACTGGCTGATATGCTTATCATAAAACCACAAACCTTGTATTGACTCATGTTCAGATCTTGACTGTTCCCATTATACAAGAAAGACTTAGAAAATAAAGACTTGTAGCAGTTTCAGCTTAATGCTTTTTAGAATTGTCGGCTAGACAGCAAATCAAATATTCCCCCTCCTTTCCCCTCCTTTTCTACTCTTCCATTAAAACAAACACATAAAAATCAAATAAAGCATCAGATCACAGATCTTTGTGGTCACACTGCTAATGCTTGGAACTTGAATATTGGACCTGAGACACAGATGTGGTTCAGCTAGTAGAGACATGTAAATCAGCACAAGCTCTGGGCTAAGAAGAAGAAAAACAAAAATCAGGTCAGGTCTGGAAGAAATCATGCTCTTTGAACATAAGAGTTTAAGCAATATTGTGCCTCACAGTCTCAAGTGCTGTACTATCCGTATTTATGGCTATTAGGTACATTATCATGAAGATGCAGAACAAGACAGCCTAAAGAGAGAGAGAACAGAAATATTTTTCAACTTATCAACTAGGTTGTTCACCTTGTCTGAGAAATAGTTTTTGGTATCTGGTACCCCCATGTCCGAAGGGCCATCAGTAGTTCTTATATAATCACTGTAATCACTTCACTGCCCAAAGGGCCCAAACTGTGATTCTTATGAACATCCCCTCTGTTTCTGTTTAACTAGCTAGAGCGGTGCCCAGAACCATGCAGGGTACACACCCTCTTTGATGGACACTAGCACAGTGTTATGTAATGGAATTAAATATAGAAAAAATATTTCGTAACGGTGAGTTAGGTGGAAGTTGTTAGGCAAGGCAGTATTTTGTGCCATTGCTTGCACTTGACTGCCAGTATTTAGGATGTCCTTCACCTCACTCACAGTGTCTACACATGAGAGAAATGATCTGGCTTTGAGACTGTTCCCTGATATTTTCACTATAGTGCTCTTTGATATTCATACTCTTTCTTGTACTACTCTAAGTCATCCTGGGTATATATTCCAGTTTTCTCAGCTTTCTGGGGCCTTGAAGCTGCTTTGGGATCACTTCAGCTGTGCCCACACTTTACTACAAGGATCCTGCACACAGTATAGACTTCAAGGTGAAGAAGGAGAACACCTGAATTCCTGCAGCTCATTCTCTTCTCTATGCCAATAGCTTACCATCTAGTGTTTTTTCTGGCTGGTTTTTATTTTTCTTTTCATTTTTTGCTCTTTTGGCCAAACAGGAAATCATTTTTTAGGGCCTCTGAGGAGTCCCATTAAAAAAAAAAACCAGATCTCCATTTCTCTGGTACAATTATATCTTATAGAATCTACACTGACTACCACTCACCACTGAGTTATCACTTCCTTCTTTTACAACCTATTAGTACATTTCTCTTAACTGTACTTGGAAGTACTGGTTGTCATATCTCCTATGCTTTCATACTCAAGCCTCTCTAAAATGTTAAATAATCAGCATTAAAATTGCTACTTAAAAATGTTTGCTGACTCCCCTTGCCATTGATCAGGTATTCTTGATGGTCCTAAGGCTCACGAGACCCTACGAGCCCCTCTGTGAGACCGCTCTTGGTCCTGGCCTCACAAGTGACTCACAACAGATATACTGTGGTGGCAACGGCTCCCATATAAACAGCTTTTCCCCCAAATTCCAAGTTGACAGTTTATTATTGTGGCTAGAATAGCCTTAGCTTCGTCTGCCTAACTCTTATTTACAACATAAAAAAAGGTCTCTTGTGGGTTTGATCTGACCATGGATTCTCTGAATCTCCCTCCATAGATCACCATGGATCCACTGCTAACCATGAGTGATCCTGATGTCATCCCTGCATGCTAGATGCCTGAATCACGTGACCGAATTATCTGAAGAACCATCCACATACTTACTGAATCAGGATGGTCATGGCAGTGGTAAGGAAAACAATTCTCAGATAAGAAAAAAACCATCTTAAACAAGTTCCTTCTCTAGCCAGCACAGTCTTAGTCTGCTGATTTGTGGATCAGGATTGCTGTTTGAACTGTACTTATCCTGTTTGAAAAACAAGGAACCTGTGCAGGACAAGATGTCAGCCCTTTGGTAAAGCCATGGTAGCTATTGTTGTGCTTCCTCTTCATTTTGGAGGACTTAACTCTGTCACAACAGGAGATTTTATATGTTTGATAAGGATACAGCAGATGGTAGTTACACCCATATATTCATTTTGTGATGATTTTCCTGTTATTTCTCTGGTCACAGAAATTAGCAATCCGTTTTGTTTTCTAAGTATCAAAAGATCATTTCTTCAATCTAAGTGATTATTTGCCAGGAGCTTACTCTATGCCAGGCACCCTAAAGGTGTTCTGCTTCTCTGGCTGAACATTAACTGATATATCTATTGTCATGTAAGATTGAGAATTAGTGACACAAATAAATCCCAAAGCAAAAATAATTGAAATATTTGAATGAAATGTGCAGAAGTTCTGATATTATTATCAAATTAGCAGAGTACAAAAATTTATTTTATAAAAATGAAAAAAACTTAATACAGTAAATCCTTCATGGTAACAGGTCTATTGCAGTTGTCTGACCCCACATATGCAGGGTGTGGTCCCCTAGAGAATTCTATAAAGGTTGAGAGCTCACTTCTACAGGGAGAGACACCAGTAATAAATTTAAAAAATCAATCACAGTGACTGTATGGGAAATGACCCCGGCAGGAAAAGAAAATGTTTGCTTTTATTTAGATACTAAGAATTCATCGATCTATACTCAGGTCACCGAGCAGAACAAGAACTGGCCAGACTGAGAAGAAATTCCTAAGCCTCCACTTGAAATACCACATGGTACTTGTGGATGTGATACAAGATCTGGGAGGAGTAATATAACATGGAAGCTTTGCTCTGGCCTGGAGATGAAAAATATTAAAAATATACTCAGCAACAATACACTGGAACGTAAGTTTATTCATTAGCAAAGGGGAAATGACATCCTCAGAGCCATATTTCTACTAGAAAGGATCCCAACAGTAGGAAACAGGTCAGCGGACCTGCTGAAATGGCAACACATGTGAGTAACAAGAATCACAGGGCCTACATGTGTGGTTTCCAACCCTGCCTAAGTACTGAGCCATTGAAACATATTCATAAAATAGTCTGGGATGACTTTAAACCATAGTGATTGCTTTTGTTTGCATAATCTTTGTGGCTACTTCTCTATTCCTTTGCTAAAATTTCAGCTTGATAGGTTGTGTCTAATATGCTTACTACTTATGATGTAAGTCAATCTCCTGCACTGGCAGAAAGGGCGGTTGATCAGGTCTGTATATAGAGGAGAGATACTGCTCTTAGTTTTATTTCTCCTAAATGGAGATCCCAGTACAGTAACTAAAGATAAATTCCTTGAAGGCATGGGCTCTGTCAAGTCATTAGCTTGTCTTTTGGACTTTACAGTTTTACCCTTGATGGTGTGCCTGTGTCTGATTCATCTCCAGCTCCCATCGGGCCCCTGGAAGGATGCTGAGCACATAGGAACATAGTGTGTTATTCAAATGTTCATTTGTAGAATGAACCAATGAAAAATCTTGGCAGCCTAGGAAGAATACTGAAAATTTTAGATGCTTCAGCCAATGTGAGCTATATGTAATGGTCTTAGCCAAATATATTTATCAAACACTTGGAACTCTGATTTAATACTCAAAATTCTATTGAGTTCCTGAGGTGCAACAAATTATAAATCAAGACAGTTGGCATGTTTTCTTGGCTGGGTGGTCAAATATTTACCCAAAAAAGGCCAGGAAATCATTGTCTTAGTTTTTTGATCCATGAAATGGGGATAATGTTAGTCTCATGTGGTTGTTGCTATGGTTGGCCAAGACACTCTATGTGAAAATGCTATTAAAAGTACTAAGAACTATATAAACATTAGAGTTGTTGTCTCATATTGCAAATGCCAGATACTGAATTGATTATTTGCTTGTGTGTCTCCTACATTTTTACATGTGTAAATATATGGACAAATAAAAAATGAGGAGAAAAACTACTTAAACAGTAGCCAGACCAAATATTGTTAGTATTCTTTACTATGCTTCTAAATATTTAATAGATTATTAGTAGATGCAAACATAGAAGACACTATTTCACATTTGCATGTTAATGAAAAATCATGAATTATACATTATTTGCTGTGTGGAGTAGTGGAAACAGTATTCATTTTTTATGGCCATAAAAACTTAGATTGTCTCCTGAAACACACATCAAATCCCCTTCTGTAATAGTGCCAGAAAGATCTGCAAGCTTTTTAAAACCATCTCCAGCAAAATTAGATAGATTTGTTTGTGCCGCTTTGCAACACGTTAGTGTGAAAGTTCATTTTAAACAAAATAGTTTTAATAATGTCATTACTAATGTATATTTGGTCATCACTAAAAAATGGGGTTTTAATATGAATGCTTCATTTTAATAAACGACAGAGGAAGCAAGTTGCCCTGAGTCAGCAGGAAGTGGTTATACACCAGAGAACAGCCTGATTGTGTTAGATTCATCCAGAACACTGAACAGCCCAGAGACGGTCCAAGAAAAAAACAACTGGCTTTATTCAAATGATTAGGCTTACTGCAGCTCAATAGTGAGATTCACACATTCTCCTATTATTTCTTGACCTTGTGCCAAAAACTCCCACTTACAGTAATAATTAGAATTAGTGTTTCCAGTGCATGCCTCCATCTTCCTAACCAACAGAAAAAAAAAAAAAAAGAAAACACACACAAAACTGTGGCACTTACAAACTATGCATTAATGAAATTTTCCTTTACTTCATTTGATTAATACAGCTTCATTTTCCTAACTCTTTACCATTATGACAAGCATATATACCTTCTGTCGCTAAATCACGACAGGTGCCATCACCAGTATTGCCAATCCTACAGTTTTGAAAAGAACCAGTGTTTCTTTCTGCCTCTCATTAAATTCTAAAGAAATTCCTTCTATTTTCCTGGTCAGAGCATATATGTAAAGATGTCTCTGACTGCTGTCATTCTGGGCTGTGTGCATTTTTTTATTTGTCAGTAAATGGAAAACTGTAAATAGTTCAAATACTGAATCGCAAATGCTGGGATTAGCAAATAGTACAAATTACTGTGCCTACTATTTTAATGAGAGGCACAGCTTGTGAGAACGATCTGAAAGGGTCCATCTTCATCGATGTGCATGGAAAGGTTCTATCGACAAACCCATCTGAACTACTCATTAGGCTTCCCCTTAAGCTCAGTCTGCACTGCTATGAAGGAAATGGTGAGAAGAGAGTCATGTCATATTTATGCATTTAGTGATTCCTGTAGCACTGTGGTTATTACCACTTACAGAAGCCTAACACATACATCCAAGGAGTTTACCCTTAGTTGGCAGAACCTAATGGGAAATCAAACAGAAATCAAAAGGTGTGAAAAAACAAACAGGATAAAAATAATCAAAACTTAAAAATATATATTTAATGGTAATAAATCTGATTGCTAAGCCAAGTGGGATCTGAATTCCTTGTAAGAGATCCAGCTCAAGATTGGAATCCCAAAACCTAAACTGGACCCCATGACTCCATCACTAACTAATTTTACTCTGCCTTGATGAGGCATCTAGCTGGAAGCGCTTGGACATTTGGAACCTTAGTTTTCTTATTTCTAAAACTGGGAGAATTAAATCCCTATTTCCATCACCTCAACTTGTTTGTTGCCATGAACAAGTTAACAGAGGTGAGTCTTGTAAGCTCTACATGGCTACATATTGATGCTATTTTTGAACCAGGGTGGGGGCCTGTGTAGTAAATCCATGGTCTCATTCCTCTGCTTCCCATGGAGACCTCCCATGGCTTCACAGAGCACTCCTTGCATGGCCTGCAAGGCTTCCCACAACCTGGGCTCTGCTGCTCTCTCTGCTATGATCCCGAATGTCACACTAGGCTGAAAATACGCCAAGGGCATTTCCACTTCAAGGTCTGTTATGCGCCAGACCCTCTGACTGGAATGCTCTTTTCCCAGGTCTTTCTGTGGCTGGCTCCTCTTCCTTAGCCCAGTGAAATTGGGCAGTTGGTCTTCTTTACCCTCTAGCTAAGGTGTCCTGTCCTATAGCATTCTCTACCTATTGTCTTTTCACAATCTGAAGTTATCTGCCTCACTTATTTGTTTACTTGTTTGGGTTACGTGTACACAGAACATAAGCTCTCTAAGAGCTTAGGGCTTATTAAATGGCCTGTCATGTTCACCACTTTACAGGTGGCACCTAAAAACGCCCAGTCCATAGTGGGGACTCAGTAGTATCTGAATGATGGATGTTGGTAGCTCACTGGGAGGGAAAGAGGGACAGAAAGGCTTAGCTTGTGTTTAAAGACCTTGACTACTTCCCGTTTAGTAAACTGTCCCAAATCTGTCCCCTGCCACCTTACAATGGCTTTTAATCTTTCCTTATCCCAGCTGTCTTGTGTCCTCTATCTTCTTTCCTAATATTAAAAAGAATAACAGTAATAATAAGTGAGCACTAAACTGTACCTTAGTGTTTCACAATACAGGATCACACTGCAATCTTCAGAACATTTTACTTTAGAGTGAACAGAGGCTTACAGAGACTCCATAATTTTTAAAGTCTCACCACCAGAGGCAGAACTTATTCTCAAATGCATGTTGGTCGGACACCACGCTCTCTCCTGCACCCCAGTGCTTTCTGTATAGCACAGCTCTTGCAGACGGTGACTCCCACTCTCGCTTCAGCACACCTTGACTCCTTTTTTCTCTACCCTGGCACCCCTTATCCTGGGTGATGAATTGACTGAATTACCAGAGAAATGAATCAGGTAGATCATGTTCATGTTTTCCAAGGAAGATATATATCTTATCAGAAGCCTCCTGAATACAAAATAACTGACAAGGGAACGCTCCAGATTGTTGATCATAACAGTTTACATTTATGGAGCACACACTGAATGTTAGTTCCTTGAAGCCTCATGACAACTCTGTGAAATGGGTACTCTCTCTATTCTCATTTTTACAAATGAGGAAACTGAGGCATGCTATTTGCCTAAGTCACATGCCTAGCAAGTGTTGGAGCTGGCATGTGTACTCCCTAGTGTGACTAGAAAGGCAGTGTGCTTAATCACTATGGTAAAGTAAGCCTATATGAGGGAGAGGCAGGGGCTAGCTTGCTTAGCCTATATATAACATTCACCTTTAACAGCAACTCATTTTTCCATGGAACATCTGGTCTAGGATGAGCTCTTAAATAAATCACTTTCCATTTCTGGCAATGTTAGTTAGTGCTTTCATCTTGTGATTATATTTAATACTAGAATGACTTAAAAAAACAGAGTCTTAGATAAATAATCTATTTTTCATTTGATACAGATGAGCCATCAAGCTAACAGTATCATTAATCACCTTAATACGTCTATCGCCATCACTTTCTCTAGAATTGTTTCTTTCTCTGTCAAGGAGAATCATAGGAAATAAAACAATTGTGCCATAAGAAATCATGCAAATAATTCACTGTTTCTATCTCAAGTATTTTTTTGAAGGGGGGGTTACTGTTGTTAAGGTCTCAAATCATATATTTTAGACATAATAATTTCATTAAGCCACACTAGCTTAAATAAAGGAGGATTCTAAAAGGAAGTGGAAATACTGTACAGGCAGTTTTAATGACAATTACTTCATTTAAAATGAGACATTCTTTTAAGAAAGTCAACCAAAAGGAAGAAAAAAAAATAGGACAGCTAGAGATTTGTGGATCAGACATTTTAGTAAGTACCCACCAAACTTGTAGATGATATGGCAGAAAGCAAGTTATGTCTTAGAGAAATTGCCCTCTGGAGACAAAGAAAAAAAAAGATTTTGAGTTTGACAGTACAACCTTGTACCGGCACCAGTTTCTTCTCCTGCTGGTTCAAGGAGTTCTAAGCACCCTTCTGTAAATCATCATCTCACATCTATTTATGATCTTCCAGCTCAGTGCACAACACTATCTGTCACACATGGATACCAGCAATAATACACGAGGGGCTCCTGCGTAAGAGGCGGCAAGCTCTGTGCTCATCTGCGTTGAGTCTCATCCTGCAATGGAGTTTTTGCTCACGTCGTAGCCACCATCATCAGCAATTAAAACAAAGGTATTATGTTTCTAGTATTTATTCCTCTGTATTTTTACCAGTGCAATGTGATGTTTGTCATCCGGTGCCATATGAATAGAGAACGTGTTTGACTGCCTTAGAGTAGCATAGTAGACTTTGTTTTCCTTTTTTTTTCTTTGCTGTTAGAGTGGGCAATTCCGTAGGGCTCTGGTATCCTGTGTTACAAGATGCTGTACACACAGTTGCACTGTTTCTCTCCAGTGGAGAGCTGAAACGCAAAGAATCTAACATTACCTCCAAAATGCTACCAAAACGTTAGCTATTCCTGCAGAAGAGAAAATCAGACTGTGTGGAACAAAAACTAAGATCTCTAAATGTATGATGTGTTGCAGTGATTCTAAACTAAGGCTGTAAGAATCACCTGGAATGCTTTAAAAAATAGAGACACTTAGGGCCCCCATCCACAGCAGATACTGATTCAATCATTCCAGGGCGGGGCCCAGACACTTGTCTTTTTGTTTTTTGCAAGCTCCTCAGATAATTACAATTTGCAGGCAGAACTGAGAACAACTGTTACGGAAGAAAAGACACTTCAGAGCCCAACTGCTGCTTTAATACTAGCACACAGTTAACTACTTATGAGACTTTGAACAAGTCTTTCAGTTTCTTTGTGGTTTCGCCCATCATACAGAGTTGTCATAATGACTAATTAAACCATGTAAGTGAAACTATTTTGACAAGTATAAAATGTTATAAAATATGTATTTTTTTAAATCTCTGAAATCAAGAAATCCTGAGGTCTACTGTAGATTATGACATGAGTTTGAGAGGCAGGAAACTTGTCTGCCATCAAGTATTTCCTTTTACATTTCTCCACTTTATTTCCTTACCTGTAAAATGGAAACAATATATTCTACTTATAACAGGAAAAAGAGAGACAAATGCTTCTATTTTATAAAAGTGTGAAGATTAAAAATTAACATATTTGAGGTGCAATTTCAATCCATTGTATTTTGGTTTCGTTTTGTTCTCTTTCAAAGTCTCTCTGAGGATCAAATGAGTTCATTTACGTGAAAGCACATTTTAACTATAATTTATTATCGTTATGCTGTTATTATTATGTTTTTATTATGCCTCAATTTCTTCAACTGTAAAATGAGAGTACTGAACTAAATCATTCTCAAAATGTCCTCCAAGCACTAAAAATCTGTGGTTCTTAAAAAAGAAGAAGTGTACAACCTTTCTCCTCATTTGATACTTGTTCAGTGCGCGTGTGTGTGTGTGTGTGTGTGTGTGTGTGTGTGTGTGTTTAAGTTTCAGACAGCATTAATGGAAAGAAGGCTCTTGAGCTGTCCTACCCTAGAATTCATCACGTTTTGTGACTGTGTTCCTCTGGAATAATCTACAGGAGAATTCTGAAGAGTTATAAATTAAAATCTCTTTCCATTCCAGAAGCCTACGTGCACCTTGACTTCTGCTGATTTTAACTCACTGAGTGCTGAGATCACTTTGTTTCAAGCCAGAAGAAGGCCAAAGGATGAAGTCCACTGACTATATCTGCTCTACAGAACAGCGCTGAAAGGCCCATGTTGCTGTCCTGTGACTCACTTAGAAACAGAGCTGCCAGCCTCCTCAAACAGATAGTGTGTCCAAATTTCTGATGTTAGTTTGGGGGAAGGAAACAAATTTCTGCATTTGGGTCAGCATTCAAGGGAAGTAACAGAAAAACGCCGCATTCTTTAAGTAGATGTATGTCTGTGTGGTCTGCCTGTTTATCGTGTGAATCTTTAAGCAGTCCTCCGTGCTGGCTCATTTCCTTTAGAATATAAATATGCTCAGGTTTCTCCACTCTTAAAACAAAAACAAAAGAAAATAGAAATTAAAAATTCTTCCTCCCACCTAATATAATTTTCTAGGTATACCATTTTCTTCCTCCTTTCATAATCAACACCCTTGAAGAGCTGTCTACACATGCTGCTTACATTCCACGTCTTCCAATTCATTCCTAAACCCCTAGTAACCTGGCTTTGTCTCTACTGTTGACCAAGGTCGGCAATGACCTCCCAGGTGTTGATTTTAAAATGTCCTTTCTTCCTTTATTTGGGTGCACCAACCACCACTGCATCTGATTCCACTGATGGCTCCTCTTAGCTCAGATTTTCTCTTCCCTTGAGTTTAAAACACTGATGGCTTTTACTTCTTCTCTGCCTTGTCCTTGAATTCCTTCAGGCCGCCTGCACCTCATATAGTTCTTAAATAGTGGTTCCCCAGAAATCCGTCCCTTGACCCTTTTTCTGATCACTCTGCACACACTTTCTGGACGGCCTCATCCAATTGCCTGGGATGGGTCATCACTTTCTCACACTCTTTAGAAAGCAGCCTGAGGGAAGCAAATCCTCACATTCTACTACCTCTGTAGGAAGTGTAATCTCACTGAAGCATCAATGAGCACAAAGAGGGAGAAGTAGGAATACAAGGGGATCGCTGCTTCGGTTTTGTATAAAACACAGCTGATTTTTCTATTTCAATGATGGCTCAAAAAGACCATATAAAATCCCAACATGTCAGAACAGACTGTGAAGAGCAGGGAAGAATTTGCCCACTAATTCCTTTCACAATTGACCAAAGTCTGCCCTATGGGCACCAACACTTTACACGGAATTGTGTCCTCCAGCCCTTTTGGGTGTTGTCACATGTATTATTAGTTTTCTATGGCTGTTGTAACAAATTACTAAAAACAGTGACTTAAGTACAAATCAGAGGATGCAGAGAACCACAGCTTTAACAATCCATACAGGTACACAGAATATGACTCGTTACTCAAATCCTGAAAACTCCCACATTGATGTTTACCATTCTGCCCTTCTTCTGGGTCCAAAAAATGTCCAGGACAGCTCAAGCAGAGGTCTCATATGTTCTTTATACTAAACACATGCAATGCTAAAGTCAACATCTCTTCTACCCTTCTGCCCCCAAGATCTGCTCCTTCTACAGGATTTCATTTCATTAAGCCAAGAACCCCAAATTAGAAAGCAAACAGTCATCCTCTTTCTGCCTCACCACCAACCAATTCTTGACACATCCAAGTCACCAGACTCCACCTTTTCTCTTCCATTTTCACCTCTCTTGCCTCATTTGGCTTTTATTTTCTGTTAGCTTTTCTCCATTCTTCCACTTATCACTTTTTCTGATTAATGCTTCACTGGACATCCAAAATTACCTTTCTTATGTAAGGATCTGATCAAGTAGGTTCCATGTCCTTTTGCATACAAATTCCTCAGTGCCTTCAGGATACGACTGGAAGTCCCTAGCATAATATTCAAGGCACTTCATGATCTGGACTTGACTTACATTTGTCATACCTTACTTCATTCCTCCTTTTAAACTTCAAGTTTAGCCAGGTTGAACTACCTGTACTTCCCCCAGTATGTCATGTTCTGTTGCACCATTCTTCCTCTGCACATGCTCTTTTCACTGCTTGGAATGCTCCACTCTACTCACTTTCTCTCCAGAGTTACGCCTACTCATGCTGCAAGCCTTGGACCATCTTTCCCATGAAACCTTACCTCACTCAGTCCCCTTCCTACAATGTGGACTCAGTATATCCTAACATTGCTCTTGCAGCACACTCTATTATAGTGTTTGGGGGGTGGGGGGTTTTATTTTCCTGTAGAATTATGAATAGTTTTGAGAACAGAAATGCCATATTATGTACCTTTGATTCTCTGGTAGGTGGCGTGTCAAAGGTGTTTAATGAATGTTTGTTGAATGAACAAAAGGTCTGGGTGGTAACTTATTAACAAATAAGTTTTAATATTAGAGAGATTAAGTGGCTTAATACATTACTATCATCATCATCATATTATGAGAGACATCTAGGAAGAATTCTTTTGTAGGCAGTCAAATCTCTTGACTAGAGATTTCCTTTCCACCATTCTCTGCTACTGTTCCAGGACTTCCTCCTCCTAAGAGCTAACAGTTATTATATTCCTACTCTCTTGAGCCTGCCACTGAACTAAACCTATTAATCCTCATACAACCTGATGTGATAGAACTATTTTATTTCTGTGATACAGTGAGGATGCTATAGCACAAAGTAAGTAGTTTCACCTGGGTAATACTTGTAAGATTTTGTCAGCGACTCCCACCCACCAGAGCCTGCATACCATGCATCATACAATTCCTACAGTCAGATGACTGGTTTAAGGCACAAGGAAATAGGGACATCAGGAAACATGGTTTGTCATTCCTGCTAATTTGTATCAAGCTAGATAACCTTGCCTTGTCGCTGGGACTATTTCCCTACCTATACAATGAAGAGTGGTGCTTGATTTGGATCTTCACGATGATCCCTTCTGATTCATATTTTGTTAATTCTATTGCATATATCCAAATGAGCTTTATAAACTCAATGGGAAAGAGAATCATTGGATTTCCAATGGGTAAGCAAAAGTTAAAAACCAAAAAGCCCTGTGCCACAGAAGTGACCAGTGAAGTGTGGGGCTGCCGAGCACCTACGAGAAACCCAAATGTCCTCTATATCAGTGTCCTTTAAATGAACTCACCATCATCTTTTAAATCTGTTGATTATGGGAACAATTTATAAAATTACTTGTCACCTTTTGTTTGGCCTTCTTGGGTTTTTATCCTTTACTTCTTCTGCCAGTGAGGTAAATAAAGTTACTTTTCACAGGGGCTCAGACACATCCTTCAGGTGTCTGAAAAGGCAGAAAGAAGCCACTTTGTAGCTCATTTCTCGGAATGGGAGCCTCCACCCCCCTCCCCAGATAAGGAAGATACTAAACACATTGTATCTCAAGGGATACATTCAGGGAAAAATAGGACTCCAAGAGAAAACAGCTTTTGTTATACAATATGTTTCTTCCCAGTCACCATAGATATGAGATCATAGTTGTAAATATTACCCAAGCAACTCCCAGAAATAGGAATGATTGAGTGTGTGTCCTTGTGTGTGTAAGGGAAAATTACTTTTATACAGAAGAGGGTACCCTTCCGATGGAAATCTCTTAAATTTGTAATTAATTAAAGGTCAGGAGCCCTGGCTTCAACCAAGGCCTTAAGTTCAGGCTCTGCTTCGTACTAGCTACACAGCCTCCCATGTCCATCTTTCGGAATCTCTGCTTCATTATCTACAAAATGGGCAGCTGGACAAAAATAATCTCTTAAATCCCTTGTCGTTTTCACATTCTGTAATTCTGTTTTTTTGCTAGATTTCAGAATTTGAATTTATCCTGCTATCCGAGATACTGCCACAAAGGTCTCTTTTGTTAAGTCAATTACATACAGTTCAGAATTTCATGCTACTAACAAACATATGAAAAATAAAAAACCCAAACACCCTACTTTTATTCCTCGCAATCGAGTTTAAGGATGAGAAACTCGAGGGCAGGCGGCTCGCCTGGGTAAACTGTAGTGTGCCCACACTGCCTGGACTTGGGAGCCTCTTCTCTTGGGTCAGAACCAGACCAGTTCTGAGAGGAAGTCAATTGCTTCCCTACATTTCATCTGAGTTACATTTGAATGAAAACATTGCAAAATAAACCTCAGAATTTTTCTTGCTAGAAGTCAACAAGTTACTTTAACTACAAGATTGTTTGGGCTCTGAATCAACTCTATTTCTTGTCTTTTTGCTCTTTTGAAAGTAAAAAATCTTATTTCCAGCTCATAAAGTAGCATGAGTTCTTATTATTCCATACATTAGAAGTCAACTGGTAATTCATACAAATTAAATTAGTGATTTTGCATTTAATTTACTGATGACAAACTACAGGATTCAGCAGTTTTGCTCTGATAACCTTTAAAATGTATTAATTCCATCAGTGATTTACATAGGGCTTTATTTCCCACTGCTACAGCTTCATTCTCCAAAGCAGAAATGCCCCATGGTTTTTCAATTTGTTACCTAATCAGCACAACATATTCCTCCTTTTCTTCTTTTATATTGTCTCCTAAATTTGAGACTTCAATATGTGAAGAAATTGCACCAAGAAATCTCACATGGTTTTTCTATTTCTGTGAACCTTTAAGGGAATAAACAGAGAAAAATTATTCCATTGAACTAGGGGTGCTGTTCGCAAACACAGTGGTCTTAAGATGATTGCTTTCAAATGAATGTTTTTTTTCAAATCGTGGTACTTGGACATTACAAAAACTATTCCACAAATCCACCCAAAGCTCCTAATGTCAATATATCAAAATCTCTGGGAACTATACCAATGGCAAACATTGGAGTTTTGAAAAGAAGTTGCCTAAGGTGATTCTAATGAGGCGTACGGTGTAAGAAAAGCTGCTCTCTCTGCTCTCTAAATGCCTCCATTCTGGCTCAGGAATGAGGAAGTCTATTTTCTCCAGGCATACCTTTCTTTATTGTTATCTTCAGGCCAGATGACCCCACATTTAATGGGGTGATTCCAGAGTTCAGAAAGCTGCATTTTGCTTATTAGAACTCCAGTTTCTTTAAACTATTATAACCACATACTTTTGAATCTACTTACAGATACGGCAAAACAAACAAACTCTCCTTCAAAATTTAGGATGGTTTTGGAAGTGTTTGTCTTAGCTTAAAGGCAGTGAAATCGAATCATAGATTGGAAGTGCAAACACGTCATTTTTCCAAACTCAATTCAATGGAAGTGTTGATCTCACAGAAGGAAAAGGCAGCGATGAGGACCTAAGAAGTACCGAGTACCCACCAGATTCCTGATGTTCTCTGTAGGTGAGGGACTTTGGCTGAACCAAGGGAGTTGACACGGAGCAAGAGAGTTTGGGAAGAGATGAAGATGCATTTACAGCTTTATACTAAGAAAGTGGAAAGGTGTTTGGCCACTTGAGTAGAAATATCCATGTTCTAATATTCCTTGGAAGTTCAACAAAAAGAACCCTGAAGGGGAACTCTTGTTTGAGGGCTGTATTGGGGAACTCTGTTCTCAATACTAAATGGAAAGGCAAATGTGACAACAGCACTAAGGAGATTTAGTAGTCTACAGGAATGAAATGGTATTCATATAAAGTCACTGTATTTGAAGGTACTGTATTGCTTTTTAATTTTTTAGGTTTATTTATTTATTTATTTTGAGAGAGACAAAAACATCATGGGTGAGGAAGGGGCCGAAAGAGAAGGAAAGAGAGAATCCCAAGTAAGCTCCACATTGTCAGCACAGAGCCTGACATGGGGCTTGAACTCATGAAATCATGACCTGAGCGGAAACCAACTGTCCTTTGCTTAATCAACTGAGCCACCCAGGTGACCCAGTCACCTTTTTCATTTGATTGCATTGTATTTGTTATATTTATACTTTGCCATGCTTGAGTTCTTCTAACACTGAACCTGTGAAACAAAAATATATGATGTCCTACAGATTTTTCATAATGAAATATGACTTCATAATAGAGCCTATAAAATATGATCTACATTTTACTAAATTTATTTTTCTTTTGAGTGTTTTTTATCGAATACACCTTCTTATGTAAATGTTTATATTTTCTTTGTAAACTGTTTTATAAACAACTCTGCACTCTTTCCTTAATGTTGACTTTGAAAGAGGCTCAGGTTCTATTTATTTGTTGATAGTGTGTCACATTTAAGCCAAACTTAGTCTACTAAACTTTTTTTTTTATAGTTCAGGTTTTCTGGTTTTGTTCCTATTCTGATTGAATATTAGAAACCATGCCTTTTCATTTTCCACTTTCCAAATAAAATCTCTTGATTACTATTCTTTCTTCATTTCTTCATTTTATATTTTGCCCCCCCCACATTTCCATTACAACTAAAGAGACAAGATTGCAGTTTAGATTTCGGTTAACCAGAATCTCTAGTTTGTGAGTGCCTATCATAGAGCAGGCAGTCAAAAAATATTTTTTAAGGGCTAAAGTATTAAAAGCACTCTTAGGAGGCATCTGGGTGGCTCAGTTGGCTAAGCACCTGACTCTTGATTTTCGTTCACATCATGATCTCATGGCTGTGAGATGAAGCAGGCTCAGCGTGGAGCCTTCTTGCTGCTTGGGATTCTCTCTCTCTCTCTCTCTCTCTCTCTCTCTCTCTCTCTCTCTCTCTCTCCTTCTGCCCCTCCTCTACACACATGCACTCTCACTCTCTTGCAAAATAAATAAACATTTTTAAACATTTTTTAATGTTTATTTATTTTGAGAGAGAGATAGAGCATGAGTGGGGGAAGGGCAGAGATAGAGGGAGACACAGGAACTTAAGCAGGCTCCAGGCTCTGAGGTGTCAGCATGAGCCTCACTCGGGGCTTAAACTCATGAACCATGAGTTCATGACCTGAGCTGAACAGATGCTCAACCAACTGAGCCACTCATGCGCTCCCATAAATAAACATTAAAAAAAAATACTCTTGGGATCAGCTGACCACAAATCTTCCCAAGAACACTCAGCAATAGTGCCAGCCCAGAAGGTCTGCGCCACAGTGAGCCTGGTGGGGTTTTGCCCAGCAGGGATGAGAGCTGTCTAATGAATCCTATCCCAAGTGGAAAGCTGGAGGTCAGAGTCC
Organism: Suricata suricatta; assembly: GCF_006229205.1. Classification (NCBI taxonomy): domain Eukaryota; kingdom Metazoa; phylum Chordata; class Mammalia; order Carnivora; family Herpestidae; genus Suricata; species Suricata suricatta. Next base: position 60,821,287 of record NC_043707.1, read on the forward strand.
ACATAAACGATCATTTTCCCAAGAGTGTGGATCAAGTGCCTGTTCTTAGCCTGTTCCTATGTGTTCCATCACACTGTTATTAAATGAGCACGCTCCATTAATTTCTAAGGCATGACAATGTAGGAGCTGGACCTTATGTTTCACTGATCATAATGTGGATAAGGTGAAAAAACTAAATAGTGAGATCACATCGTATTTCTGAACCACACAAGTGAGTTTTAAGGTATTACTGAGAAAGCAAAAGTTACCAGTGAAGTATGGTATTTGTTAAAGGAATGAGAGGTCAGCCACTAACACGGTCATTATTTACAGATTGCACAGTAAGTTCCCAGCCCAGGTAAGCTGGATATTTTTATCACTGAACAAAAACAACGTGTATAAGCATTGAACCATAGAATATCATACTAAAATATATGTTATATATTTATATATATAAACCTCATAATGAATGTTTGAAATATTTGCTATTTAATATTACATATTCTAATACAATATCCAGTTCCTCAAGGCATATAAGGATATATGACACCGATGTACTTGTATTTTATTGAAACACTTTTGTGGAAGTGTGTGTATATACAGAATCCCTGGGATATCTAACTTGGTACATTTTGGATATATTTCCATGTGGTTGCATTACTTTATTATGATAATTGAAGCCAAGGTTTAAATTTAATATGTGGTGAAGAAACCTACTTCTTTATTAAGGAGACTGAGATCATGGACTAGTACTTAAGGAACTTGACTCACAAATAAGAATCCCATAAAATCTTTTAGTCTCTACCTTTGGTATTTCCTGTACTCTTGGTATTTCACCTCTGTAGTTTATTTTAGTGCCTATATTTGAAGAATCTTTTCACTAAGTAAATTCCAAAAGTTGAATCAGGAGAGTTCTGTGATGAGATTTTAGTTGACACCAACACAACCAATTCTTGCCATAATAAATTAAAAAAAAGTTTTATGAAACTTAAAAGACTAAATATACTCTACAAGTTGTTTAAGATGTGTCCGATTATTACCACTGTGTTTATGACTGGGAGCAATGGGAACAAAAGTCCTCTTCTGTTGGCAATTTGCAATACTCAAATCTGTACTATCATACTGTTGACTTTTCTGTAATGGTAGTACACAACTCTGAGTGAAAATCATAGATGTTGGAGAAAGGCCATAGCCAAAAGAACAGTGTAAGCCTATTTAGTACCATGTTTCAGGGCATTTAAAATAACACAAAATAGATTTTAAAAGTGTGAGGTAAGTGTTAAGTGCTAATGTACAAAAAAACCCCGAAGTCTCACTTGGAGTTATGTTATAGAAATTGAGCAAATGCTATTTTTCTGTGTTAAGAACTCCTATTTGTCCTATAAGGCCCATCTGTTGCCCAGACCCTTTTCTTTTCTTTTTAAAATTTATTTATTTGAGAGAGAGAGAGAGAGAAAGCACGAGTTAGGTTTACAGCAGAGAGAGGGAGAGAAATAATCTCAACCAGGCTCGCACTGTCAGTGCAGAGCCCAAAGTGGGACTTGAATCCACCAACAGTGTAGAGCCTGACTTGGGGCTCAAACCCACGAATTGTGAGATCATGACCTGAGCAAGCTGCAGGGCTCAAACCCAAGAACCAAGAGATCATAACCTGAGCCAAAATCAAGAGTCAGATGCTTAATAGACTGAGGCACTCAGCCACCCTGCCCTTGCCCATTTTCTAAAGCGGAGGAATGAAGAGATGATTACTTCCTCTTTTGTGGTGTCCCTATTCTTTGTATTTTTCCTAACCCTGACCTTTATGCAGCTACTTATCTAATGTCTTTCTTTCCTTTTACATTGGCAATAAAGTTTGGGATTAAGTCATTTATTAGTATTTGTGGTAACAGTTGCCTAACACATAGGAGACACACAGTGAATCTGAAGACACACAGTGAATCTGACTGATTTATTGATTAAATCAGTCACAATTTTAGTTTTATCCTCAAAGTATTTTTTTAATATGGTCTAATGCTACACTCCAGCATTTTATCCATAAAAGGTTAGATAGGAAATATTTTAGCATTTGCGGGCTATATGGGCTCTGTTGCAACTAGTCAGCTCTTTTGTGTAGTACAAAAGTCGTCATAGACAATACTTAAATGGATGAGCTTGCCTGTGCACCAGTGAAACTTTATTTACAAAAACAAAAACAGGGCTGGGTTTGGCCTGCAAGCTAAATAGTCCACCATCCTCTGCTTTAGTCTATTCTCTTTATACTCCTTTGTCATTTTTCTTTCTTCCTTCAGTGTGTCTCCCCTTTGTTACAATGAGTTGCTGCCCTCATTCTCCCTTTCTTTTTCATCTGATAAATAGTTTCATATCTTAAGATTCAGCTCAATCAGCCACTACTTTATGAAATATTTCTTCACCTCTTTGAGAAGCATTGCCTTTCTGTCCTTTGGACAACCACAGTGGTTCTGTTATATGATGGATCACATCCAATGGCATTTGAATAGATTTCCATCTCTGGTTTTAGACTGAATGCCTGATTCGAAATGAATCTTTTTCATTTGCATATCTTCATTACCTAGCACATTCCTGATATACAATAGGTATCCAATAAATGTTTGCTGAATTGTCAGAAATCATTGATTGGTACCTGGGATAAAAAACACAGGCTATAGAGCCACATTATAAAGCATGAATTTATCATTTCAAATAATACAATGTCACTTTTCTTAGATTGCTATTTTCTCAAGATCAAAAACTTGCTCATAATTTAACCGATTATGTCGTGAAGTGCCAGCATTTCAGTATCTTCCATAGAAATCTCATTCTTTCATTGAAAAACATGCAACTGGGATAAAAGTGAATTCCAAGTCTGAGGAATAGCAATTAGCCGAATCAGTGTCTGGGGCACTGCCTGTATATAATTGGACTCATGGACAATTGCCTGTAGCAACTGCAATAACGATACCTAACATTTACAGTGTTCGAGCTGCTTTGTGCAAAATAATCCATTAGAGCAGGCTTAGTGATCCAACAGCAATGCACCACACCTCTAAGTCAACCGTGAGCTGTGGCCCAGGCTGCACTGTATTGCTCCCAGTGGAGTGCGCTAGTCAATATCCTACGTCCCACATCTGTGGCTCCATCTCTAAGAACAGGACACACAGCACTTACTTTCGTAGTCAGAAATGTTATTTTCAGTCTAGTCAGGTCTACAAATTTTAGAACCTTTGAGTCTGCGAGAAAGTGTTGAGCTTTTCTTTTCTAATAGTTTTTTCTTATATGCTGATGAGAAATCATGGTGTAATTCTGGCTGGTCCTTCACTCTGGAAGTGAAATGGATTTTGAAAGCTCTGCTAAGTACTGGCACTTTGGCACTGTTAAAAGATCTGGAAGGATCTTTCAAGTCTGATTTAAGCCAACACCCACCTCTGAACTCCTCAGATGTCACATTTATTTCTAGTTTCCACTACCGCTTGCATTCAGGTGACTCAATCTGTGTGTCTAGTTCTAATTACTCCCTGAGCACTAGACTAAATTTGGACAGTATCATAAAGAAACTAATGTAGAGCCGATTTAATCTCTTCCCAAAGTCAAACTGCATCTTTAAGATGTTCCTGGGAAAAACGCCAATTCTGTCTCTCAAATTACAGACTAACTCTGTCACTTGCTGGCTAGAAAACACCTCCCGGGTCCTGTGAGACTCCCCATTACTGTTAAAACGATCCCACTATCCTTCTAAGAGAGAGATAGGATACTATTTGTTAAGAGTGGACTCTGGAGTCAGTTGGATTGGGTTGTGTTGCTAGATAAAACACTGGATGCCCAATAAAATTTGAATTTTAGATAAATTATCAGTAATTTTTAGTATAAGTACATCCGGAATATTGCAAAGAACATACTTCTACAAAGAAATCATTCATTGTTTCTCCAAAATTCAAATCAAACTAAATGCCCTGTGTTTTAGTTTGCTAAATTTGGCAATGCTAGATTCTACCACCAACACCTAACCTTGGCAAGTTACTCAGCTTTCCTGTTAAAGAGGTGTAATAACAGTATCTGAACAGGGTTGTTCAGTGTAACATTAGAACTGGCATATGGTAAGTGTTAGTGCATTTTATTTTTCTGATCATCTAGAGCAGAGATCAGCAAACTTTTTTGTAATGGGCAAGATAGTAAATATTTTGGAATTTGCAGACCATATGGTTTCTGTTGCAACTGCTTGACTCTTTCCTTGTAGCCACGGAAAATCCCTGAAAAAATGGGTATGGTCACATTCCAATAAAAGTTTATTAACAAAAACAGTCAGTGGGCAGATTTGACCAGTGGACTATAGTTTGCTCTGATCTAGATGAAAACCCTGTAGTAAATCTACTATTCCTTATTGTTTTCACCACCTTTTTTATTACTGCACTCATCTCCTTTCATGGTAACATTACTTACTTTCAAGAAACTTCTGATGGACCACTATTGCCTACTACTTAGTAATTCTAATACTATCTAATATTAATAGAGTGTAACTCATTTTTAAAGCATTTCAAATGAATATATATATTCTAATTATATGTATGTTATATAAATCTTCAACAACATCAAAAAGTAGGTTAATAAAAACTTCTTGATTCTTTTTTCATAGATTCTACTTTTCTTTAATGCACTATCTTTCACTTTCTTCCATTGTCCTCTGCAAGTCTCCTATTATGCAATTTACCTGGACAATTTGCTACACACTGAACTTCCCCCTGCTTTTTATCTTTAAGGATTTCTGCATATTCTTCCCTTATCATGATATGCGCTCTATCCCCTATCTTCTTGTCGACAGAATGTATATTCATAGAATTAGTAGAAACAGAAAAGATCAAGTTGTTAAAAATAAAAAAAAACAAGATTGTCTCTCCTCTGCTCGTTTAATAATTATGTGTGTGTGAAGTGTGTGTGTGTGTGTGTGTGTGTGTGTGTGTATTCCAACTGGTTTGTACCTTTCTCTTTATCTACTTTGAAGTCATATCACTTCTTTGTCCAGCGCTTGGGAAATAACATTCCAATGTGACTAAGACCCAATTTGGCCCCGTGTCTCTTGATCCCACTCTGATTGCTGTTGTCAATGAATGACTTGTGGCTCAGCACACTAATAGCTCTTCAACAAAGCAGGCTTAAAACCAGAAGGGGGGGTTCTTTAAAGAAAAAAAATTATAACAGTTGAGATATTAGAAGCCCTCTCTTATTATTGTATTGCTCTCCTTTCATCTTTAGCCTTCTGATGTTTTCTTTTCATTTCTTCCTTGATGCCCTGAATGTATTACCAGACATTTTAATGAGATGTGGCTAGGTCCAGCCCTGGCCAATAATTAACTCCTTCCCCTCTGTCAGACTGCTAGCATTTTATGGCATTTCTAGCCTCTGGGAGTTTAAGCATAAGGCCCAAATAAGAAAGTACATATCCCCTGCACAATTTCTAGGATAAGCTGCTTCTAAATCATCAGTGAAGAATTCTCCTTAAGAGTCAACTTCAGATAGATTCCGAGGATGGGGAAACAGAAAGAGCAGGGAGATAGAGGCTCAAATACAAAGGTAATTTTTAGCCAGCTTGGAAGAAGTATGACGTGACTTAAAGAAAAGATGAGGCCGGGCAGAAGATTGCCACAACAATCACCACAAAGAGCGAGAGACATATAGTTCCAAAGTCTCAAGTGAGACAAGGATTGAAAACATTATCTATAATCCTCCTCATCAGAAAGTAAATTTCACAAAGTGGGATGTGGAGTAGATAAAGTTCAAACTTCCAATACAGAAATCTATTTTTCCTCCAGAATATAGGTTAAGACTTTGACAAGTTTTACCAAATGTGTGCATGTGTTCTATATCTCCACACCACTCAAAAAGCATTGATTACATGACATTTTGAAATGGTTCAATTAGGATTCTCAAAATGTCTGCAACATAAATTATACAACAAATATTGCTCAGAGAGTCTCCATTTTGGTTTTAAAACCTTGCCTGTTATTTCCCTTTTCTGTCTTCAAATGGCTGCACTTTTCCATGAACAGCACTTTACTCTTTGTCTTAAACACACCTTAATGAAATCGCACAGCGTTTTGCCATTACCTACAATTTTTAATAGTGGGGTCTCAGACTACTTCAGCCATACGGAGTCCAATTGTCTTCATCTGCTCAAGATGAGGTTTGGAAGGGGGCAGGCCATAATATAATCAGGTCCTATTCGTCCACACCCTAAGACCTTTCTCTGTAAGGTGAAAGCTGAGGAAGGCGTCACAGAAAACAGAGACCGCTGGGTCAAAAGGACTCAGAGCAATGAAACAAAAAGGAAGATTCACAGGTCTCAAAGTTCCCAAATCAAAGATGGCACTCCAGGTCACAAGCCCTTCACTGGAAAGTGACTCACCCCAGCACAAGAATGGCAGAATCAGGGGCCTGGTTTCCCTGTTGGGGATTTGGCCCCTGCTCCCCCGCTGCTGCTGCTTTCCCCCCTCAATCCAATGTGTTATCACTTCACTGATTGGTCTCCTGGCTTCCCTTCTCCCTTCTTATCAGCACTTTCATTTATTTGGTGAGGAATAGCCTCACTCCAGAAGGAAGATTCCAGTGTGGGTGAAATCAGGTGTCCTGTCCTGTCATCTCTTAACCTAGAGGCAGCCACTTCACCCAAGCTTGGTCTGTCAAATGATTCTGGCTTAGAATGTGAATACAGGTACATGAAACATGAAGGAAATCATGGCAGACTCATTCACTCCAGCATCCCAGCAGCAGGCCTTGGATGTACAGTTTTGTTAAGAGATCACTTCCATATTTGCAGCTTCACAGCCACTGGAAACAGTGCAGCACAGACTCACTCCCAATCCTGGTACCTGGCCTTTCTTTAGATTCTGTGAGCTTCTAATAACCCTCAAGAATATTCCCTTTTGCTTAAGTTAGCCAGAATCAGTTTTTCCTGCTGTGAGAGGAAAACAGACTGGCAGATCAAGTTGGCTGTGGAAAACTGTTGAGAAGAATTTACCATACTTTCAGGGAAATTGTGTGTGTGTGTGTGCATGTGTGTCTATGTGTATGTGTATGTGATAAAGGAAAAAATAGAATACAGTGACACTTTGATCTGGTGACTGGAGAAACTAGCATATAGAGATGAGACTTTTTCTTATACTCTTCTCTATTCAGGCCAGCAACATTTCTATGCTTCCCCATTATATTATTTAGGGAAAAAGTCCCAGAAATGTGTTCTACTGTGTAAATGTCTCTTCTGTCTTCAAACACTACCAGGCATTCTTTGTTCTTACTGTGGCATTCAGTAATAGTAACTTGTAACCAAGTGGCAGCTTGTTGCCTGGTACTATGGCCAAAAAAGGTGAAATCTTATTAGTGGTTATTGCTATTTCCATATTCACCCACAATTCAATACCCTCCTTCCTTAGGCCTGTCCTCCGGTTTTGGGAATCCTGGAGTTCCTTCCGCTGAGAGTGTTCTTACCAAACCTCCTCCTTTGCAGGTCAAACTTATTCTTCAAACTCCAAGCCCAAAACACAAAAGAAAATGTAATTCCAAACATAAACACACATTTCTTATTGCTTTCTCTATCTCTTCCTCCCTAAGTTTGACTCCAGAGGTCTACTTTAAGTGGCATTATTTTTCCTGAAAAAAAAATTGCTTAAGGAAGGAAAATATTTAGAAACTCTAATTCCCTTTAAATGTACCACTATTTGCTGTGTAACTCTGAATGATTCAATACTTCTAGAAAATGGGAGTGAAAATATTAAACATAAATGTAAGTTCCCGGATGTGGCACTGAATTGCAATTCAGAGAATACTTGGAAAACTCTTGCCTATCTTTGTTTTAGAGTAGAAAATAGAAAATGGGGAGGAGATAACCATAAAAATATATAAAAATCAAACAAATCTCTAGCATTAAAAGAACAGCTTATGAAACACATTTAATCTAGTTTGTAAAAGTATATAGTAAATAAATTATTCCTCAGGAAATTCCTAAGACAATATTGGCAAAATGATTTCCTGGGCCACATTTCAAAGGTTTCTGTAGTTATTTCAAGGAAGAAAGAGCAATAGCTCACCCTTGCACTTCTAATTCCTAAATGTATCCCCATGTTAGAGTTTGATATGTAAGTTATTTTAATGCCATTCTGAATATTTTAACATGGAACATGCAGTTGTATTATGTTTATACATTGCATGTAATAACTCAATAATAATGATCTTAAATGTACAAGAACAAATCAGTATAAATAAATTATATTTTTCTTAAAAGTAAATTTTGAGAAGTTTTTTCCATCATGTTTCCTACTAATTTTTTAAACATGTTTGGAAGTGTTATGAATACCTAGACTCCAGGGGAGCCCTGAACTTTAACCTGCAGGAGTGGTGATGGAAGGTGTAAGGAATGGGGAAGAAAAAGTCACAGAACATAGAGAGATGTGACCACTAGGTCACCTTTCCCTTGACCCCAGCTAGTGCCAGGAAACAAGCCACTGTGTTAATGTGAAACTTGTTGTTTTGATAAGACAAAACCACATTGTCTTACAGGAGCCTCATGTACAATGATTCCTATTTCAAAGTGTAAGAAGGAAAATCCCACAAGCAAACTATTTTCTGTAAATTTTGAGTATTATTTACTTTCTTACTTAAACATTTTCATTTGAAAGTTCTTAAGAATGAATCTGGCTCCATGTTTACAAATGGCAGAAGCAAAATAGGAACAGAACTTTATTCTTATTTTGGAAATTTTAATTTACACACACACACACACACACACACACACACACACACACACACTGCACCAAGTTTCTGATAAGTGATAAACAGCAACCAGTAGTCATTTTTCATGTACTCATCCTCCTTCTTTCTACTTCCATTTCTTTCTCCTTTCTCTGTGCTATTAAGACTTTAGCTGAGCACATTTCCCAAACTCCTTTTAAATTAGCAGTGACCATGACCATGCCTTTTTTTTCCCTCTTCCTCCTTCTTCTTTCTCTTACTATTTGATTCTGTCTCTGCACCTGAATGTGGTATAATTAAGATATAAGTATAAAATTAGGGGTATGAGTAAGGATATTTGTGTATACAGTGAATTGCACACTTTTATACACAGCATGATTCGATTCTTGTATTATCTTTCATGAGTAGTTTTGGTTGCTAAGTTAAATTGTAAATTTGATGCTAGTAAACCACTACATATGCATCCTTTATTTTTTTTTAAAACATCTAGGTAATTGATTCTAACAGGTACATGCTGACCATATACTTGATGGTTGATTGATGGTTAATGGATCCTGTCAATGAACCTGGAGAAAGGGTAACTGATGTATGGATGAACAAAGAAGTTGTATTATAGACGGTCATAGTTCAAGAAGATTGTATTTTAGAAGAAAAAGCTTTTTATCCAATCATTCATTCATTCATTCATTCATTCAATAAAGAGCTACTGAATTTATTATATTCCATTTAGAATATTTGATTCTAAAGTAAGACAAGGATGAAGAAGCATTCCTTATCTGTATTAAGGTAAATCCTGCAGACTTATCCTCAGTGGCTGTATTATAAGGGCTCCTGCTTTAGTCACTTTCTAGAGGCCCAGGGAGTAAGAAACTGTCATGTATATTATCAGAGAAAATCACTAAATGTGGACTGGGGGCAGCCATCCGTGGAAGAACCACTGGCCATCTTGAGAGTCACAATTAGGGAGGTCACATAACTGCCTCCAGTGAAACCACAAAAGCTTCTATAAGAGAAAGGGGTGATATTAAACATCAGCCAAGTCCAGAGAGTATGAAGTTATCTTACAATAGCACTTCTCAAAAATGAAGTATTTTCCTGACAGCCACTCCACAGCCATGATGAAGGAGAGAGCAGCTAATGCTGAGGGATGAGAAGAGAGAACAAATGAGGAGGCCAACCATGCTCTCTTCCCAGAAGGCCTACAGGTCAGCCAACCCCAGGTGGGAGAGAAGGAGAGCAGAGTTTAAATGCTAATTAACACACTGGACTAGACATTTAAAATTACTGAATTGAGGGGCACCTGAGTGGCTCAGTCAGTTAAGTGTCCAACTTGGGCTTGGGTCATGATCTCATGGTTTGTGGGTTTGAGTGCCACTTTGGGGCTAGAGCCTGGAGCTGGTTTCACATTATTTGTCCCCCTCTCTCTCTGACCCTCCCCTGCTCACAGTCTGCCTCTCTCTCTCTCTCCCCACTGTCTAAAATACACACATTAAAAAATTAAAATTACTGAATTGAGACTATTCTTAAAAAGACTATCTATGGCTTTTTATTACTTGGATATTAATGGAAAACCTATGAGATTGTCCAAGTTTCTATGGCAAAATGAGGACTACTCAACACTGAGGATATTTAAATGGTTACTGATAGAAAAGTTAAAGATGCTTTCCTGATTACTCCCTAGTAATCTTTCTTGTCCAATATTTAGTACATGAGCATACTCATCTAAGGGATGAGACTTTCTTTCTTGATTTGTTCTTTATATCCTCTCAATTGTACCCATCGCATAGAAATCATGACAGTGTTTTTCTCCACAATGAAAAGTTCATTTTCACAGTGTATTGACTTACTGCAGGTGCTAATTATGAAGCTGCACAAAATTACAATCACAAGTACACACAGTTCCAGAATCGCAGAGGACCTGGCTCATGTGCTAAGTCTTCTATCTGCAGCGTGTAAAACTGGCTTAGAAACGTTTCATGAGAAAGCAATTTTTTGAGCAATTTCTTGCATGTCTCCTGAGAAAGAACTTTTCTTGTCTTCCTCCTAAATGCTCCTATTCAACTTCATGGGTTACAATTCTTAACAGAAGGAGGAGGAGGAGGAGAATAAGGAGGAGGAAGAGGAGGAGGAGGAGGAGCAAGAGGAGGACAAGGGTGAGGAGGAGAAGCAGCAGCAGCAGCAGGATATGTATCTCTAATTATGCTGCTTGAATAAGCAATTAAAAAGAAATGTAATATATACACCTAGGATTGGCTACAGGTTAGGCTGCTCCACTGTGACCGAAATAACTATGACTGAAGCAAAATAAAAGTTTGTTTCTTTCATTTAGCAGTCTAAGCTTTAATAGTCCAGGCCTTACTGATGGCTCACTCCACGGATCTGGGTCTAATAAATTCCTTTTGCTCTGTCCTATGCCATCTTTACCACGGGGCTTCGCCCTTTTGATCTAAGAGAAGTGATGCAATTCTTGAAGGCCATTCTCTTGAATGAGAAGACAGACTCTTCCTCAAGTTTGAGAATCAACAGTTATAAATACCATTTCTGTTCACATTCCATTGGCTAGAACCTTGTCACATGGCCACTGCTAATTTAAAAGTAGTTTGGGAAATGTGCTCAGCTAAAGTCTTATAAGGAGGAAGGGGAGAACAGATGAATAATGGGGGAACAACTAGCCATCTCTTATTTATTTACAAAGACCTAAAAAAAACTTCTATTATAAAATTTCATTTCAAATAGCATACCTGCCTTAGAATAGGTCCTCCAGAAAGTAAAGGCCAGGGCAGGTATTAAAGTGTAAATGCTTGAATTGGAAGATCCTGACTAAGGTGTTGAGGGTGAAGCAAAAAATGGAGAAATGAGGCAAGAAAAGACTCAGAGCAATGTGACTTGATTCAGAACTATGGCTCAACATGTATTATTTTTTCATTATGCGAGACTTCTCCAAAGAACTGATGAGGAGAAATTGCATCTCAGAGCAGTGCACAATGGGAGGAAGCAAAGAAATATTGTCTGTGTCCTGCCCATTTCTTACTTTCCAATAGTTAAAGTTTAACCGCCTGGGAGCTAATTCTCCTAAACTTCTAAATATTGTCACATGGCCTCTTGAAAGCTGATAGCCAATTTGGTGTGGTTATAGCAAAAAAAAAAAAAAAAAAAAAAAAAAAAGGTAGGGAAATAGAGGCAGTTGAGGGATTCTAAGAAGGTGCATCTAATACAATACAAGACAAGAAATATAATTCTTAGTCTCCATTCCTAAATTCCCTTTTCAGTGGAAAGTTTCCATTTGAATTACGGTTTTCACCTTTCTCCCAACTTTCTCACTTACTGATCTCCATGGAAAGAGGAATAATTTATCTGAAAGGTAAATGTGGATGAAGGGACCAGGCAGTATGTGGCTTAGCCACATCACCACATTTTTTGGTAATCTGCCTGTTTGCAGAAAGTTCTCTGTGCAGTGTGGTACGACATGGAGAGTTGGTGGTAGAGGCCCTGCCCCTGAAGATGCTGGAAGGCCTGTGGTTGCTTGGTGCCAGCTAGGACTGCGGAGAGTGGAAGCCTCATCCTGAAATTGAGTACTGTGAGGTCTATCATTGCCTTGGAATTAAACTACATTCTCCAATATCTGCTTTATCAGTAGGAAAACTGATAATTTTATTTCTACCAGCCTTCCTCTCTGTCTACTGCAGAACTTTTCCTGCATAAAAGGGAGTTGATCCATTAGCTCACTAAAAATTCAATAGAGGGATGCCTGGGTAGCTTCATTGGTTAGGCCACTGACTCTTGATTTCAGCTCAAGTTTTGATCTCGCAGTTCTGGAGATTGAGCCCCACATCATCGGGTTCTGCACTGACAGCATGGCCTGCTTGGGATTCTCTCTGCTCCTCCCCCACTTGTGCGCTTGCTCTCTCTCTCTCTCTCTCTCTCAAAATAAATAAAAATAAATTGTTTAAAATTTTTTTAGAAAAATAAAAATTCAACAGAAAGTAAGAAACAGCATTTTCTCTACAGGCTCTTTGCTGCTATTTAAAGAGAAAATAAATGCATGTCGTCCTTGTACTTTTATTATTACCATAGCTATAATTTATTGAGATCACAGGGTATTTCAGGCACTGTGTTAAGCACCATGAACAATATTTCACTTCATCTCTACAGCAGACTTGAGAGGTTTACAGATAAGCTGAGACTTATTTCTAAAGATGCATCCATTTACTTAATATATGTTTATTGCCTACTATGTGCAGTACTGAACGAAAAGGTAGGCAGGTTTTATCCTCATGTAATACAGGGTTTAATTGGAGACTTATATTATTCAATTATACGTACAAAGAAATGCAGAACTGCAATAGTGCTTAGTGGCATGCACGAGAGATGGGGTGTACAATATGTGCAATGAAAAAGCAATGACAAAACTGGGTTCTCAGGCATGTGTGAGAATTAAGTAGAGGAAGTGGTTAGTTTGGAGACGGGAGTGGCAGGAGAGGATAGAATTCCAGATGCAGGCATAGCATGTACAAAGGCCCTGGTGGTGGGAGGAAGTATGGGGAATACAGAGGATCCTATGAAATGGCCAATCTGGCTGGAATAAATGAGAGGAAAATTGAGGAGAAGCAAGGCCAGACTATATAGGGGCCAGGTTCTGCTTTTAGGTTCATTAAAACACTTTTGCTTTATTCTAAAAGGAATTAAAAGCCATTGAGTGGTTTACAAATGTGTTGTGATGCTGTGATACTTGTTCTGACTGTACTTTGGAGGGTAAATCAGAGTAGAAGTCAGAATGGATAATTTTTTATGAATTAAGGAACTTTTGCCAGCATCCAGGTGAGACAAGTTGGTGACCGTGACAGGAAGATGTGTATAAATTAGAAAAATATGTAAAGGATAGAATGGATGATATATGAGGCATGAGGGAAACCAAGGTGTCAAGTATGACACTTAGGTGTGAGGACAGGGTAACTAGCCAAGGGTCAAGAAGTTGGTGTGTCTTTATAAATCCGAACTCTTTCCATTACAAGATAACCACAAATATGTCTGCTTCAAAACAGTTTCACTTGAGAGAGATAATACAGCAATCTGCTCAACCAAGTTTATAAGGAGAGTTTCTTTCTCTCTTTCTTGTTTACCATATCTGGCTTTTAAAATCAGAACCATTCTCCTTTAAAAATTTCCCAACATATGTGTTACTGAGACAGAAATCAATACAAACTTGCCTTAAGATACAGTTAAAACCTTGTCAAAATCAAATAATTACTCTGAATTTCAGATACATCCCTTCCTATGACGATTGAATGTTTTTTGATAACCAGATATACTTCGTGGACTTGGTAGGCAGCACTACTTAATGTGACTATAGTTTTGAATATTTGGCGAGTTTTTCACATTAACCAATGTTCTAGTGTCAATGAAAGGTAAGAGAGAAAGGAAAGGTAAAGTTAGCCAAAGGTTGGTTTTTATTTACTGGATCCTATTTTTGCATCTTCTTTTCTTATACTGAAGATCCCTAGGATAGATATAACTTTACCAAAATACCTATTGTGCTTTGCAGCTGTGTGATACATGCTTTCCTAGTTATGGATTCACAAATACCATTTCTTAGCTTAGCTAACAAGGCTTTTTTTTTCTTAAATGAGGCAGAATAGTTAAGTGAAAGCCCCTTAATTTGAGCATGAGCGCTTCATTCCAATTAAGCTTGAAAAATCAAAGAAAAGAGAGTTGATTTCATTTTTTTCTGAAGTGAAAAGTAGGCAGCACACTCAAAGATGAAAACAGTACAGTAGCATCTGCAAATCACACATTTTTATTTAGAACTTAGGTCAAATGTGAAAAACTCTATAAAGTATGGTTTGAAAAATGAAACTAATACAAAATATAGTAATGCATTAACAAGTCAATGGGAAAAACACGAGCCAATAGATGTGTTATTTGACTTAAAATGACAAGTGTTGTGAATGGCTATGTAATACTGGGAAGTTGCATACAATTACCATCACTTTTATTTATGTTTCTTCTGACTCTGTCAATAAAATCACCATTTCTATAAACAATTTTACTGTTTGAGAAATGTAGACCTATAGCCAGTTAATCCATGCTACCACCTGCATGGCTGGCTTAGTCCTATTGAGTTAATTACTCGCATGTCTGATTAGCCAAGGACATTAGTTAGGGTAGGCTAGGACATGCTGGAGAAATAGATTTATTCAGAGATCTCAGCCACTTTACACCAAAAGCATATACTTCTAACTCATGCTATATGTACAGCTCTGATTAGGGATGGGTGGACAGTGGGCCACTAAGGGACTCAGGCTGACACTGATACAACTATCTGGTGATGCTGCCATGCCAAGTAGCTTCCAGGGCTTGCCTCTAAGTACCTCAGACTTAACGTCATTTCCACTGCGAGACAGAACTCATCATCCAACTAATTTCAAGGGATGCTGAGAAAAGCAGGGAGCACAGGGAATATGCAGTTAGCACGACTGTATTTGTTACACTACATTAGCCAGGTCTCTACAATATATGATTGACCAGATGGCAAACTTTGATTGAATTCTTTTCTAAAACAAAATTTGAGCATGATTTCACAAGAGGAATGTCATGAAGTTTCAGCATTAAATAAAGAGATTCTGTCTAGGCTGAAGAGGGAACACAATGGCCATAGTTACTACAGAAGATTGATGTAAAATAGTAGAAGAAAATGAAGTAGTTAAAAAAAGAGAGAATAGCAATCTGAGATCCCACACCCATGAAAGAAGTAAGTTAAATAAACTAATAAACAAAGATCTTCTTGAAAGAATAAAGAAAAAATGAAAATTAAATATAAATCTTAGACCTTTAGTTTCCTCATGAGATGTTTTGATGTCACATGATGAATCACTGGGAAATTCTGAATAAAGAAATGATATATCTGCAGGGAGCCAAAGGCATTTCCAACTGCAGCATCTTATTTTTTAAAGTTTACTTGTTTATTTTGAGAGAGAAGACACAGAGGGAGAGAGAAAACCCCAAGCAGGCTGCATGGTCTCAGCACGTAGAGCCCAGCATGGGGCTCAATCCTATGAACTATGAGATCATGACCTGAGCCAAAATCAACAATCAAGTGCTTAACTGAATGAGCCACCCAGGCGTCTCCCAACTGTGGCATTTCTAAACCAAGTAAAATCAAGATAATATTAAGGAAATACAATAATCTGGCAATTAGTTAAGAACTTGAAAATAGAGAAGAAGGTGTATATGATGAATGTAGAGAACTTAGGAGAAAAAAAGAGTGTGAAAGAAAGAGCATTTGCTCCTTATATTTTTAAATTTGATAATAAGCATCTATATGTGAATGGTGCAAAACATTTTTCTCTATTTTACATTTCATCACAATAATAGTGAACTAGCAATAATTTAAATTGATTGCAAAGCTCTATAGCAATTACTTAACATACACTATATAATTTTATATTTACAACATATTATGATACAGCTTGTGACAAATTACGGCTTACAAATGACAAGTAACTGACCAAGATCAAACAGCTCATAAACCGGATTTGAGCCCAGGTTTATTAAAACCAGAGGCTGTCAGTATAACCTTTCCTCTCCCCCTTTCTGTTTTCTGTTTTTCTTATATCCCCATTTCCTTTTTCCAATTTCTTCCCATCTATATATACCATACTCTGAAGTTTTAAAAGCACTTTCCCTTATAGTAAATAAAAGTCAAGTTATATTGTACAAATTAAATTTGAGGGAGATAACCTAGGGGGTAAATGTGAAGGTCCAAATTTTTCCTAACTCAAATCCTATTGTAAAGCTTATGGAGTTTACTAAGGAAATGAAACAAAGACCAATAAAGAGTGCAACTACCTTCATATTCAACTTAGATATCAAACTGTATCTCCACAATTACTAAACAACTAGTTGAAGAACAAAATGGCAACTTACCAATTACGTAGAAATGGCTAGTGCTGCACAGTCTCTACACACGTTATCAATTCTGGGAAATAGAAAGTATTTGATCATCTTGGGATTGTAATTGCAGAGAAATTACATGGTACTTTTCTTTTTTTATCCTAGTCTTGTCCAGCCTTTCATATTTTCAGGTATTTGACTCATATTTTAAGTTTTCATCTCATACTTAAGCTCTGTGGAATAATATTTCATTTCATCCTGTTGTTTATTATTGCAAAATATAATATTACCCAGAGTATTTCAGCTGCCTGATTAATTTCCGCCTGAAGTCTCCTAGATATTACTTTAAAATTACTAAAAATGACTTACAGACTTCAATGGAATCCTTCCTGACGCTACCCAACCCAAACTCCTGCTTTTGCCTTCTTTCATTTATTGAACCTTAAGGTCAGTAACAACCTTGACAAATATTATGGCATATGCAATGGACAAAGTCTGATAAAGACGGCAGAAACGTTGTCGTCAGGGCACTTCGTGATGCCTGAAAGTACGGCAAGACGTTTGGAAACCCCAAAGCGGAAAAGTGATTTTACAAGTAGGTTACAATTTTTATTGACCTCCATCCCGAGTCCAATATCTTTGTTCTAAAGAGTGGAAATAGCCCTTATGAAAGAAAATCTCTTCATGTTCGAAATCCCAGCTGCCTTGTTTTCCCCAACTAAGTTATGTGTAAAACATAAAGAGAATTCTTAGATCTGCTAGGATATAGGGTTGCTAGGGTGACTGTTAAAGAAAGTGAGCCAGAGACTATCAGAGATCAATAAGAAAGGGAAGGCACTAGGGGCTAAAGTTAGAAATATTAAATCTTTGGACAAGACCTTTTTCTCTAAAGCTTAGAGATCTAATTGGTTTTCTCGGTTTTATCTCTCAGCAATGGTTACCTAACACATGGACACCTCTTTTCAGATCATACACTTGTTATCTCTCTCCATTTTTTTTTGTATTTCTTCAAGACAGACATGAGATAAGTAAAAATTCATAACTGAGAAAGAGGTGCTGTTTTTGGTGGTCATATTCCATAACTTCTGTTATCTCATCATTGCATCAAAATTTATTTTCTTTGCTTATTTCTTTCCCATTTTCCCTTCAAGAAAAAGAAAAAAATGCCCCTAAGCTCCAAACTAAAACTTCCTTGCGCTATACCTAGACACCCCCAAGTACATAAATAATTATGAGCCTAAACTGAAAATATTTGAATGGTACTGTAAAAGTGTATTTGTCACTCTATACAGTGGTTCTATGTGGGAAGGAGGAAAAAGAGGAAAAGAAATGAGAAGGCATTACTTTCCTCTTAAAATCCCTGACCAGAAGTGACAGATATAAATTCCATTGATAAGAATTCATCACTTGTCGCTACCTGGATATAAGAGGGGCTTGGAATTATAGCCCTTGGTTGGGAAGCTGCATTGCAGTAACAACTTTGTAGTGTACAGTCTATAATGTAGATTCTGCTACAGCATGAACAGGAAACCAGAGATTCAGGTGGATGGTTGGCTATCTATAATATTATTTAAATAAACAAAAATTGCATCCTCCATGAAGTTTGTATCTTAGTAAGGTATAAGCAGAAAGGAAAATCTATAGTAAATTCTATAGTAGAATTAAAAGAGATAAGTTCCAGGAAGAAAAATAAAGCAGAGAAAGGGATATTAAATGTAGGAAGTGAACCTCAACAGGATGGTCAGGAAGGGCTACTAAAAAGATGCTAATTGAATAGACCTGATGGTGAGTAGGGAGAGAACCATGTGCTATCAGGACAAGAGCACTTCACGTAATGGTGGAAGTGTAGCTGGTATCTACAAGAAGCAAAGAGGTCTTGGGTGGCAAGGTGGAGTAAATAAAAGGGAAGTTCTAGGAGATGTTTATGAATAGAAATAGGGAAGATCATAAGGTCTTCTACCTATATAAAGATGTTGGCTTTGACTCCAGGGTAAAACCTCACTTGACAATTTTGAGCAAAAAAGTGGCATGTTCTGTCTTACATTTTAATAGAATCACTCTGGGTGCAGAGCTGAAAATAGACTAAAGTAAGACAAGGTAGAAGCCTGTAAAGCAGTTAGGGGAGTAAGAAAATAATCAAGCAAGCAGTAAAGGTACTATGGATCAGCTTTCCAGCATAAGTGGCAGTGAGATGTGGCTGGATTCTGGCCATGTTTTAATAGAGCATTTAGATGTGGGCATGAAGTAAATACAAGAGTCAAAATGATTTTTGGTCTCAAGCAACTGAGAGACAGTGTTGCCACTGTGGAATGGAGGAAAGCTGTTTCAACCAGGTTTGAGGAGTGATATAAAAAGTTCTATTTGAACATGTTGACATGCTTATTAATCATCAAAGTGGAGATGTAGGTTAACAAATTGATGGTACAAATATGAAGTTTGGGGGGAAAGCAATTGGAAAATTTGGTCATTTCCAAGTTCTAGAAGGTATTTACTTCCATGAAACTGGATGAAATCACCAAAGAACTGAGTGGTGAAGGGGAAGATCCAGGGCTCAGCCAGGAAGTGCACCAATGCCAGGAAATTAGAGCAAATGGCAAAATATGTGTCTTATCTCATTGTGCATATCTGGAAAAGTGAACTCGGAATTACCAAAGTTTCCTGACATCATGACAATAGGCCCATCCTTGAGAAAAGTACTCCGAACAACTGCAGTTAAGAAAAGTAGGTGAACTATATGCATCATTTTGGCAAACCTGTAAATGTTAGAATACATATAATTATGTAGAGATACATAGTTTCTTGAACTTCAGAGTCATGAGTTCTGACAAATTATGACTTTCCATGAGTGACTATTGATTCAATTTTATTTAGACCAGCAGGGAGTTTCCCATTACTAGCCTAACACCATAAAAATGGCACATTTCCACAGGGTGGATACTATAGTACACTCATTTGCTTTGATGCCATAATCTGAATGAAGAGGAGAACATAAAGAGAACAGATTTGCCCAGGAGAAGATACAAGAATAAAATCACTGCCTATAAAATTTAGAGGATTCCAGTCTAAAAACGCCAGTCTACCAACCCCTCTATCTAGTTTCAAAGCACTTTTATTGCCCCAGAAAAGAGACCTTGTACCCAGTAAGTAGTCACTCCCCTCAGCGCCTGGCAACCACCAATCTCCTCTCTGTCTCTATGGATTTACCTGTTCTAGATGTTTCAAATAAATGGGATTACATATAAAAACTTAAGAAAAACTTCAATCTTAAAGAATCCCATTAACTATTCATTTGACCAAATTCTATTTTCCCTTCCTAAATGTCACATATTTTTTGGCTTCCTCTATTTCTCCAATTAATGGAATTTTAAGTCACTAATGCCCATGTGGAAAATGCTGTGGACATTAAATCACAAACAGGGATACTTATGATCAGTATGTAAACTTTCAAAAAGAGACGGGGAGAAGTATGTAATAATAATAATATTATAGCTAGTACTTAGATATGCTTTCTATATGTTAAGTACTTTTCTATTGGTAAGAGTATTATTATTATTATAGCTAATACTTACATTATGTTTTCTATATTGGGCATTTTTCTTAATACTTTCTAACTATTTAATATGATCTTTATAATAATTCCACAAGTAGGTATGATCTACATTTCACAGATGAATAAACTGAGACAGAAAGTGGTTTATTAATCTGGCTAAAATCCCACTGCTAGTAAAAAATTAGTATCTGGACCCAGATGGTCTTTCTCACAAGTCCCAGATTTTATCCACCATGGTATGCTGTCTCTGAGACATCATTATCCTCAGTTTTTCCACTATTTCACTTACAGCCCATCTTTTAATCCTATTCTTTGACCTAATCCTTTCTACCTGTTAATGAAAACAAAGATTTCCTTGAAGGAGTTTTAGTATTTTTATCATTCATTGTCACAACAGATGGGTCCATTGACCATGATTCATTAACTTCATTCACTCATCCAATTTAAAAAATGACTATCCAATCTGTGGGAGAAATTAAATTAGCTAATAGATTTTGTCAGTCAAAATAATAATGTAAAGGGGTGTTAGGCATGTAAATGTAATTGGAATTTAGTTTGACAAGTGATAAAGATCTAACACTGGATCCTTTGGGATCAAAAAGAGGGGGACAAAAATGAATTATCTCAATCCCAGTTTTAGAACTAGAAGAGTCAGTCATTTGATGGGAGAGGAAACATAAAGTATAGGGAAAGACAATGGAGTCAGCAAATATATGGAAGGATAAACAATTAAGGTGAATTAGAAAAATCCCTAATAGTTCAGCTTTATTCACATTTTTAAAAATTACTGAGTACCCACTAGGTGCCATACACCATGCTAAATATTGGAGATTCAAAGAATAAGACAGAGTCCCCATCCTCAAGAAATTTATAATCAAGTAACATTTTAGAAGGAACATACTGTCTTTAGCATAAATTGCTTAAGACTTTTTCAGTTGTTCCTATTTAATTCTAGCTTCTCTTGAGTATCAAAAGTCAGTACATTATAATATTTGGGGATGCAGTCCTTGTTTGGAGAAAATTCACCCTTTCACTTAGTGGTCCTCCTAAGTCATGAAAGGGACAAAGACATACCTTGCAGGGACTCCGTGACCATGGCTATGGGGCTTTTATCTCATCCTAATGGCAAGCGGAGACTCTGAAGAACTTAAATCTGGGACTGACATGAGATGGGAATGTCTCATGCATTATGTGTTTTAATGTGCTGTTTCTTTAGCTATAATGTCTCTCTTAAAAAAGAATTTAAATTCTGCAAAATGGATATCAGAATCATAAACCAGTAAACCTCATATAGCAATTTACTATAAAAAAGAAGCTTAGATATAAAATGAGAGGGAGATAAAATAGGCACATAAGTTACCCTTAACATCTGTGCCGAATAAAGTTAAAATACTGGAATTTCAGATGCTGAGAATACCAATTGTGTTGCTAGGAAGAGCCTGCTTTGGTCCATTTGAGAAAAGCATGTCAGTCATTCTTAATGGGCTCTGCAAAGCCCTAAGCATGTCTTTGCCAAGGCTCTCATACAATACTTACATGATAAGCCCCACTGTGCTTCACAGTAAATCAGGGAGTTCTACAGCTAAGTTACATGATAAGCCTCGCTATATTGAACAGTAAATCATGGAATTCCTCAATAAAGTTACACACTAAAACTCCCCAGCTTATTTATTGTTTTCTTTATGGTATCATCTCCCTGTGGTGGATAAAGGTCAGCGATATGGCTTCTGCTCATCTGGTCACCGTTATCCCTTTGGTATACACATTCCTGGAAAATGCTTCAAGTCCCTCCTATCACATCTAGATAATGGTGAAGATTAAACCTGACAGAAACCCAAAAGATCTCAGAACTGGAGTCCATACTGATGGCTTGGTGAGGATGGGAACAGCGATATGTGGAAAAGGTATGTGAAGTGAGGACTCCACAGAAGGAGCAAAAACTATGAAGCCTTGACCTACATTTGGTTCATGGAGAATCAATGGAATATAGGTAATAGTAACATTGGTAAACATTCTCTAATGATAATGCAATGATTAGAAATTACTACATTTTCTGGATGAGGCTGTGTTTCCCTGAAGATATTACAAATATTATTTAATGCATACCTGAAGATACCAAGCACTTTATCCAAGTGTGACATGGTACTAACGAAGCCTGGGAAAAATAGTAACCGTAGTCTGTTCATTTCCCCCTCATCCACCCAAGATACAGAATGATCATAGAAATAGTGAACTACACCATTAGGTAGCAGGAAACAAGTGGATTACGTGGTTTTGTGGACTAGTAAGGCCTTTTATCACAAAAGTATGTACACTTTGAGACAGATCTCATTCTGTTTAGTTATACGTAACTCACATGCACAAATATGGAAGCATAAATTACAGCATACTGAGGTATGAATATGGCAAACTAGTGTACACTCAAACCTTACTCAGTCTCAAATATAATTATAAATTTAAAAAAATGAGATATTATATCTAGCTTCTCAGAAAAGATTTGCAAGCAGAGTAATGCATTTTCTGCTCATATTACTAAAACTTCATTATGCTACAAAATAGCCTACAGTACATTTGTAAGTATACTATTATCATAAATAATTAAACCCAAACAATGCTGGTCAAAATAAATAGCCAGAGTACATTTTGTACTTTAATAATCTTGTTTTGACTGTGGGTTTTGGGGGATTTTTTTTGGTTTGTTTTGTTTGATTCTTATTTGCTCAAGTGTTAATTCCTTCAAATTGGTAACCCACATTTTTTTTTCTCAGTTGTCAATTAAATTTAATAAGGACATATTGTGTAGACAAATGATCTTATGTAAAACACTGTTAGTGCAGCAGTACAAGAAAGAAACTTAATAGGAATTTCAAGTTTGAAAAATCCAGTGTTAAGCACATTTTTACCTACAATGTAGGCGTGTATGTTTTTTTTCTATTCTTTTAAAAGTGTGCCTCGAAAACTTAGTCCATTTAAGTGAAGGTCTTAAGGTTTATATCTAAACTTTAAAAAGCTTATACTGTATTTTTTCCCAGAAGGAATAAAAAATAATGTGCTTAATATGAACAATCCATGTAGAGTAAACACAGTAATTAAGAGACATGCAACAAGGCAAAGACCCACTGTATGTCTCTCTGATTTTCAAGATGGATGGATGAATTGACAGCTAGATGCTCTTTGTTGAGAAAAATAATCTACAAAAAGAAATGTTATCATTTGTTGGACATCTAATAAGTCAAGATCTGAGCTATGTGTAATATACATAATCTTTAACCTTCATAATTATACATCAGTCACATTCTTGCTCATGGTCAAACAGGTCCAGGAAAATTAATTTTTCTAGGCTCACATAGCTAATGAGAATCAGAGCCAGGATTTAAATTTACAAGTATCTAGGTACAGAGTCTGTGTCTTTCCCCTATGCTACACTTCCCATTAGAAGTGAGAAAGTGGTCGCCTGGTCTCCCTCTGAATAGATCAGATCTGTTAAAGGTAGACCAGGGCTTCCCATAAATTGTATGGTCTAGAGAGCAGTGGGAAGACAAGTTCATTCACTTTCCTTTATTTGATGGTCTGGCTGATACAAATTATGTCAAAAAGGAAGGTTGCGTTGTTATTTGGTGCTCCTGGTAGTTTTCTTCCAAACAAAGCGCTTACGGAACATGGTGAAAAACAAACAAAAATAAACAAACAAAAACAAAATAGAAGGAAAAAAGGCAACACATCTTATGAAATTTCCCAATTTAAAGAAAGACTTTCTAGTTAAAGAATACTTTGCTTACACAGTTTTCTTTTCTTTCTTTTTTGTATGTGTTAAGTTAGCTTATCTGTATTCAGATTCAGATTGTTTTCTTAACCATGTGGCTTTGGGTGAGAATATGGGAGGAAAGGTGAAATATGTAGAAATTGTTTCTTTAGTAATTCAAATTTCTATGTACTGAGTTGTTTACTCATCTACATTCAAAGCAGATTTTTCCTTGCATGCACCACTGGTTCAAAAATAGCCATCATCAGGACACTCCTGGAACTGGCCTAGAATGCAATGGGGTGTTTTTGCAAGGCTCTTACCATCTCTGGAATTTGTAAAAGAAGGCTGGTGGATGTCTTTTTTATTTTTAATCTAATTATTTTCCTCATTGCAACCTCATAAACTTAGTAAAGGTTTCACAGCCTCTGATGATGTCTGGCTACCAGAGTCATCACGCTGCTTCCAAGTCTTGGCAATGCAATGAAAATCTCTTCTACCTGGACAAGTAATATGAGGTAAGAAAGGACTTGATCCTTGCCACCCCTAACTTTAGGAGTTAGATCCCAGAAGTGGTATTTGGAGGTCTGTGCTTCAAAATGAGCAACATTTCAAAGGGCAGATTGCTTTGTTAAGTAAACTGAAGAATTTTCTCTGATATACCAACCAGTGTGTCCCTTGTACTGAAGAATGTGCACCTGCTGCTACCAGAGGAAGGAAAAGAGGAGTCTGGGTATGTCAGAGCACTTGCCCAAAGATCCTTACCTTTGGTGCAAAAGGTGGAAAGAGAAACAAACCAGTTGGTGCTCACCCACTTCTCAGTTGAGGAGTTAGTTAATGGACAAGAGCAGGGCAGACAAGCACCTTTTTGGCACTGTATGTGAACATCCCTGAATAAGTAGGAATAACCAGATTTTCTGTTGGATTTGCATTCCCCAGAAAGCTTCAGAAGTATATTTGCCAGAAAGGAAAAAGAGGAGAGATGGTAGAATCAGATGACAGATCTTAATATCTCTGTAAGCAAGTGGCTTACATGAATTCCACTTAGATGTGATTGGCTGAAGTAAGTCACGTGGGCAAGCCTGATGTCAGTGGGTGGAGAATACAAAGCTTTTATGAGAGGGATAACATGTCGTAGGAACCCATGATACAATCCAGCACATGTTTTTATACATGTTTTACAATGGGATGGATGGGTGCCCCCTGTTTCCTCTCTTGATTCGGTAAGAACTTTTGGCCTGTGAATCCTGATTAGCCTCTTGACAAGAGGAC
Source organism: Suricata suricatta (assembly GCF_006229205.1). Lineage (NCBI taxonomy): Eukaryota > Metazoa > Chordata > Mammalia > Carnivora > Herpestidae > Suricata > Suricata suricatta. The sequence goes on from NC_043707.1 coordinate 60,846,453, forward strand.
CCTTGCTTTGGCTGATCTAATGGTGATCACCTTACAGTAGCTCTTAGCTTCATAGGTAGAGAGCCTCAGTGCATTGATTTCTTTGTTATTGCCACTTGGTGTCCCGTGAGTAGCACAGCTGCACTAGTGCCAGCTCAGGCCAGCTGGGAAACGTGACTGCAAGCCTCTTCCAACAGACTGTCACTCCCAGGAGCCAAGCCCCTTCCTACCTTCTGGATGTGTACTGCTGCCCAGCCCCAAAAGGCTCCCAGGAAACATGCAAGGAAGGCCATGGTGTCCGCTGGATTCCAAAAGACTGTTTCTCCACATCTTGGACTTACTGACTTGTGACTAAAACACCCAGTTGTGCTATTTACAGACACTCCTGGGTTCAGTCCTCCCCGACTTTGTGTCCAGATCAATGGCAAGTAGCACAAGCTCTCACTCAGAGGTTCTGCTACTTGTCTGTGCATAAGAATCACCCTGGAGGCTTTTTAAAATGCAGACTCCCCAGATACTCTTATTCAGATGGCTTGGGACTGGGCCCAGGAATCTGCATTTAACAGTATCTGCAGGCGCCTGCCGCACTAAAGCAGTTTGCAATCATCTTAACTGTCCCGGTGGAGAGCCACTGGAAGGACAGGAACAAGAAAATATCTGACCAGTGCAGAAGGTGCTTGGGGAGACTATGTCCCTGTCCTAAACGGGCCATGCTCAGGAGCTGGCTATATGGTCAAGAGACATCGTAAGCAAGGGAATGACTCTCCTCCCTCCTCCTTCTCTCCGCCACACTGCTCAAGAGCATCCACTAATGACTCATATCACCAAATCCATAGGCCTTTTCATAGAGTTCAGACAGCTCCACTTTTGACAGGTGCTCCAGTTTTAGCCCCTTCCTGCCAGGCTGGTGTATAATCCTGATTCTACATGAATTCTCTATTTCCTTTACCACTTCCTTTTCTGCTTACCCCACTCCACACAGGCTAGAAATCCACAGGGAGTTTTCTAGGTAAGCTTCTATAAAATTGTAATAGATTTTGTCCTAACTATAAAAGTAATATAACTTACTTTACAAGATTTAGGAAATGTAGATAAGCAAAAATAATAAAAAGCAACCATAATGCCACTATCCAAAGATAAGCTAGGTGGTATTACCTCTTTTTCTCTGCTTATATATTAATATATTTTTATTAAAAATGAGATCACACTTCATACTGTAGTTTTGTAACTTGATTTCAGTAGAGTGAACATTTTCTGTTATTTTCTTCTAAAACATCATTTTTAGTGGCCATGCTATATTCCACTGTATAGTCCATTTATTTAACCAATTCTCCAGGGACATTTAGTTTCCACTTGTTTTTAATCATAAACCATGCTTCAATGAAGGAAATAAAACCTTGGTAGTATATTAGCCAGGCAGTTTTAAATTTTAAAAATTTCCTTCCAAGCCTAACTAAGTTCTTGAACACAATTGTCATACTACCTGACTGGAAATATTAGCTTTGTTACGTCACTTTCCTACCTTAAAAATCTCTAATGTCTGCTAAGCACATGCTTCCGTCTGACATTCAAAGCATTTCATTCTCAGGACCATCTACATACTCAGCTTTATTCTCTACTCGTGCTGCCCAAATTCATCCACTATAATCATATTCACCTATTCACTGCTTCCTGAAAACCAGGTTGTTTTCACCTCTGTGGCTTTCCTTATGCCATTTCCTCTCCTAATTTGTTCTTCACCCTCCCCTTTGCTTCTTTCAAGGGTGCAGAGACTCCATAAAGCCTGTGAACTCACCACCTCGACACTGGTTTCTCCCACTTCTGAGCTTCTGTGCTTTTTAATGTCTGAGATCCTCATGTGGTCTGTGCCACTTGCTGCATTTTATTGTTTATCTTTGTGCAAACAGTTATTTTCTTTGCTATGGTTTTTGTAAGCATTTTTCTACTCAAGACTATCACTTTTCTTTTTTGTTATTCCCCTGCTTCCAGAAACTAGAATAGTCTCTTACATTAAATAGATGCTCAATAATGTGCAGGAAGAAATTAATTTAAAAATTTTTAATAATTATTAAGCTTGGTTTTTACATCATTTTTTCATGTAATCTCTAAAACAGCTCTGAAGAGTGTGTAATATGTCAATTTTACATGTGAGGGAAATGAGGCTCAGAGTGATAAACGGACATGATAGTATTTACACAATCCAAAGGACACTGTCCCTGTCTTGTTCCCCTCTAGATTTCAAATGTCCAACACATTCCCTTGCACATAAATAATTTTTCTGTAATAAGTGTGTAATAATGTCGGAGTTATACTTGCCTCCAAATCCCAGGATCTATATAGATGATATCAAAGAGTTTATGGATTTGTTAAATTCTAACATACTTGTTGTGAAGAGTGACTTAAAGCTGGTTTGCTTCTCATGAAATTTGAAAGAAGAATTAGCTTCGAACAACAGGATTGTTCCAAGTTCCAAGGAACTTCCACAGGATATCCTTAAGTGTTCTATTTCTTCTCTTTCTTACATTATTTCTTTGTCGTTTGTGTGGTTGGGGTGTTCTGGAATCAAATGTGTTTGGGAAATGCTATCTTAAACAGTCTCTTCACTATGACTTTAAATGTGCTAAGATAGATTATAAGGCCTATCTCTCTCCAAGGATGAACATAATAGGAGCATTTTTCAACAGCATTTAGCCATAGAAATTCTCTCACAACTCCAAGACAGGCTTTGGGAAACAGTCTTATGAGTAAAAAACATATGTATGAGATATTTATTATGGGATCCTAAAGGAAGTATGGGTGTGTTGCAATCAATTCCTAAAATTAAAAATAGTGCCGAAAATGGGTTATCTAGAAATGCTCTTTAGTTTATTGGAAGAACTGGGCAGTA